>NC_053038.3:355879712-356187597 GCF_002575655.3 Aegilops tauschii subsp. strangulata
ATCCTGCACCCGGCAGCGCGGGGAGAAGCGGCGAGCCCCCCACCCGAATCTGAGGAACCGGTAGAATCCTCGGTGGACCGCATCACTGATCTCCCGGACGTCATCCTTGAGGAGATCATCTCGCTTCTCCCCACCAAGGATTGCTGCCGCACACAAGTCCTCTCAACTCAGTGGCGCCCTCTATGGCGCACCGCGTCCCTCAATCTCGACTGTCGTCAGATATCTGTCCTTCCTGAATTTGATCTCCTGAGAGCCATCGTCTCCTCTCACCAGCAAGGCCCCGTTCAACACCTCTGCATCCGGACACGCTACCTGCTGTCCATACCCGGCACGGTGGACGCTTGGCTGACATCCCCTAAATTCGGAAAACTCCAGCAGTTTGAGTTCTACCATTACCGTGGAAGTTTCATACCACGAACACACCAAGAATTCGTGCCCACACCACCGTTGTCAATCTCACGGTTTTCCTCCTCCCTCCACACCGCCACCTTCGCCCGGTGCCATCTACCAGACGATCTGGTACAAATGCTTCGACTCCCACTCCTAAAAAAACTTTCTCTTGTGGTGGTTTATCTGTCGGAGGCCTCACTACACAGCATCATCCACTCCAGTTGCCCTGCCCTGGAGCGCTTGCTGATTGTTTTGGGAATAGAAATCCCTATTAGTTGTCTCCAAATAAAGTCGCCTCACCTTAAAAGCATTGGAATTTTTTTGAAGGACAGCAGCTCATCATCGAAGATGCCCCTTCACTTCAAAGGTTGATCCTTGATAATTGTTATGAACCTTCGCAAATAACTGTCGTCTCTACACCCAAACTGGAGACCTTGGGTGTAATTCATGATCCGTTTAATGATCACAGGAAGTTGGTGTTTGGCTCCTCACTTTTTCAGGTACCGTATATTATCATCTACACATTTGTAATCATAAGCTGCATTTTTCATTTGTGCGCATAAGTTTTATATCATCCTGGAGTACACTTTGGGTACTAATATTATGTTATATGCTCAATGAAGAATTCGTATATGGATAGCCTATCAATGCTGCTGGATTCTGTCAAGATCTTATATATCGGAATGTCTAGTTTTGATCTGAACATAATTATTGGCTTGCTGCGATGCTTTCGATCTCTGGAGAATTTATATATAGAGGTGATGATTTCATGCACATTGAAAGCCCGTATATATTGTACTAGAATTAACCGTTCAACTGTCGCTCTTTCAACATACTCTTTTTTCAGACCTTAACTGTTTTTAATCTTTATGTCTACTTAGGTACTGCGACCACATGGAGAAAAACGTATAACCAATCGGTGGCGTAATAAGCACCTGGATTTTCTCAGTTCTCATGACATTCGTTTGAGGACAATAACGATGGAAGGATATGCATCCAACCAAGCAAACAGAAGCTTTGTCACATTCTTCCTGTTGAACGTGAGGTTACTATTGTCCATGAGGCTTAAGTTTTACCGCGAGAGATTTCTCAGAGAAGGACATGTTGAACAGCAAAAAAAGAAGTTTCAGGTGGACAAATGGGCTTGTAAACGTGCTCGGCTTCTATTTACAACAAGTTGTAGTCGCCCTGAAATAAATTTTTTTGCACAGGATGTTGATTTTATGGATCAGACTGATCCATTCACTACAAAAAAAGACACATCCGTGACATTTTGGGCCGAACGAAAAAAAAAATTATGTCATACTTATGACACTTCTATGATGATAATTTTAAAAAAAACCGGTATCATCATAGATGTGGTGGGCTCCTACTTCTATGACAAAAAATCATGACAGAAAATGGGCTTTTCGTCCTGGGCGGGCCGGAGACGCAGCTGTATGACATTCTTTGGGCCGTCCATGACGGAAAAACCGTGGTAGAAGCGAGGGCGAGGAAAATATCGGGGTGTTCCCGGTTATGGTGGGTGGTCGGGGCCGAGCGATGCACGGAGGTTTGCGCGTTTCTCTCGTACACACACGCGCGTGGGCGTGAGGCGTTGGGCTCTAACTGAACCCGAGCGAGGCGTTCGCCTACTGAACCCGAGCGATTGCACTTCAGGCTATGCGTTACTGAACCCGAGCGATCGATCGATGGCTGTTAACTGAACCCGATCGAGCGATTCCTTCGCTACTGCTGCTAACTGAAGCCGATCGATGCTGCCTCTAGATGAACAGTGAGCATTGCTGGGGGGGTTTGGATGAACAGTTCCCGGTGGGGGTGGATGAACAGGACCCCATGGTGTTGCCTCTGGATGAACAGGACCCCAATCAATCGAGCCGGTTGGGGCTGGATGAACAGGACCCCGTGGAGGGCTGGATGAACAGGACGACCCCGTGGAGGGCTACATGAACAGAAGATGGTGGAGGGCTGGATGAACAGTAGCCCATGGAGGGGTGGTTGAACAGGAGCCCGTGGAGAGGGCTGGTTGAACAGTAGCCGGTGGAGTAGCGCGCGGTGGAGGCTGGATGAACAGGAGCCCGTGGATGAACAGTCACAGGTGGAGGCTGGAGGAGGTCGACGGTGGATGAACAGTAGCCCATGGAGGCTGAAGGGGGTCGACAGTGGAGATGAACAGTATCCCGTGGATTCCCGTTTTGCGGTACGCCACACCCCTCCCGATGAACATGACCCCCGTTTCGACCGTAGCGCTCCAACACAAGTCTGTTTCCTCCGTTTTGCAGTACGCCACACCCCTCCCAATCAACATGACCCCGTTTCGACCGTAGGAGGCCCGTTTCCTCCGTTTTGTGGTACGCCAGACCCCTCCTGATGAACAGGATCCCGTTTCGAACATGGCCGGTCGAACAGAAGGCCGTTTCCTCCGTTCTGCGGTACGCCAGGCCTTGTTTCCATCAGCTGTTCCGTCCAAGCCGGTTGGCTCCCACACGTTCCGTTGCCTCCCGATGAACACGATGCATTCTGTTGCCTCCCCATGAACACGACGACGACGCAGTTTCTCCGTTCCGACCCAGCCATGTACACGAGCCCTGGCCATACGTATGCATGAGTAGGCGTTCGAGACCCCGCCCGTATGTACGTACGTGGCTGTATTTTCTTTCTTGCACCCTGGCCGCTGTACGTACGTGTACATGCTACGTGCACGCCTCTACTACGACACGTGCGCGCCTCTACTACGACACGTGCCCTTCCTTGCACGGCCAGGGTTCATCACTGCAGCCTGCAGACAGACCGATCGACCAGTTTGTACGTACACGTTCGCGACCAGAATGACAACGCTACGTACGCTTCGACCGGGTGGGTCCCGACTGTCAGGCACTTCCTTGCGTGTGAAGATGTAGCTGGTGGGTCCCAACAGTCAGGGGGGCGAATCATTTTTTTGCCTGTAATATGGACGCACTTCCTTGCGTGCGATGATGTAGCTGGTTGGTCCCAGCAGTCAGGGTGGAAACATTTTTTTCATGAAATATGGTGGCCCGTTCGGTGGGTCCCCGCTGTCAGGTGGAGGAATCATTATTTTCCACGTAATAAGGAGGCACTTCCTTGCTGCGGCCGTGGACCCAGCTGTCAGCCTCTCCACATACAGTACTCTTCTGATGGAAGTCGTTCCTTGGCCACGTTGACCACGCCGCGCCGAGAGCACCAGGGCGGTGGACGACGGTGAGGCCTAGGAAGGGGAAGACGCGGAGCCGGGGAAGACGCGGCAGTGGATGCCCACGCGGAGAGGAGTACGAGGGTTCACTGGTTCGGCTGCGGTATGAGGCTGCCAACGCCGCAGGGCCTGGCCAGCGGTGGGAGTAGTAGGGGGCGGTGAGGCCTCCGCGGCATCACAGCCGGCCATGGGAAGTAGGAGCACGCAGCACGACCGGCACTAGTTTGGGTGGCTGGAGCAAGAAGACTAGAGGTTGAAGAAGCACTACCACCGTTGGATGGACATCGTACGGTCACTGGAGCTAGAATCGTTCATATATTGACTATAAGTTGACAAAGCCCTGCGTCCCCGTCAAATTAGTTGGCCCACAAGTCAGCCTCCCACTGTGGTGGGTCCCAGCAGGCAGGGGGGTATTCATTTTGTTGTGCGCAATAAGGAGGCACTTCCTTGCGTGCGAAGATATAGTTGGTGGGTCCGACCTGTTAGCAGAGGGAACGTTTTTTGGCGAAATACAGAGGCCCTTCTGGCGGGTCCAAGATGTCAGGTGGAGGAATCATTATTTTGCACGTAATAAGGAGGCATTTCCATGTGTGCGGCCGTGGACCCAGCTGTCAGCCTCTCCACGTACAGTCCATTTCCGATGGATGTCGTCCGTTGACCATGTTGACCACGCCGCGCCGAGTGCACCACGGCGGTGGACGACGGCGAGGCCTACGAAGGGAACGACACGGAGCCGGGGAAGACACGGTAGTGGCTGCTCACACGGTGGAGAGTATGAGGGTTGACTGGTTCGGCTGCCATCGCCGAAAATAACAGGAGGTGTGGGTGGATAGAGGGATAGACAGTCCAGGGATGCGAGTATATGATGGGGCCGTGAGGCCTGCCCGGCAGCACAGCCGGCCACGGGAGGCGGGAGCAGGCGGTTTCGACGGCGCTGGTTTGGGCGGCTGGGGCAGGAAGATCAGAGACTGAAGAAGCACGATTGCCGTTAGATTGACATCTAACGGTCTAACGCTGGTAGAGTCGATTGTTGACTAAGTTTCTTTTTTGAGAAACCTTGTGTACGCATGAACTTAGTAGGCCCACAAGTCAGCCTCCAAATCTGTGGCAGACAACAAAGAGCCCATTTGCTATTTTTTAATAATTTGCAGCCCATTTGCTAATTCTTAAGTAATTTATTACAGCCCATTTTCTGCCCAGGACCATGGTCAAAAAGTTCAACCTTATTTTGCATATTTTGGTGGAGTCCGAACTTTTATAATCCCGAAATGATAAACATTTTTTTAAGAACTTATTGATTTGCCAAAAAATCGTTTTGTTTTTGTAAGCAAATAAGACGTGGGACAATTGAGTTGGTTTAAGGGATAACTAGTGGTAAAAAAATTAGCGCTAGGAGGGAAAACAACAACAAGAATAAGGATGTAAATATGAAAAGGGAATTTTATGTATTTTCAATATAATGATGCGTGTATATGAACTAGTAAAACTATAGGTAGAGATTAGAAAACGGATGTAGGACATGCGTTTCAAGAGGAAAATAGAACTGGGCTGTGTGTTTGATTCAGTAAAAAACTGTCTGCGGATGTTGTAAGACAAAATATAACTAACGCTGGCGGGCCAGAGGCCAGTACATACTTGCTGGATCTTTGTGCCCCGTTGTCGTCATGGGCTGGGCCTGTTAAAAACAAAACCAAGCCTGGGTAGTCTACAACCCAGTTGAAACTTGCTCGACCTAAAAAACCAATATACGTGCTCAATAAACAAGAGAATTCTGCAAGTACAGACTGATAACTGGGATGCAGCAGGGATATTGTTTTTTCATCGTGATAATAAGTGCATGCACTTGTTTCGAAAAATTTGGAGAACTGGGAATTCGAACGGCAGGTGCTTATGCTACCCATCAAATAAAAATCAGGTGCCTGAAAATTTGTTTCAAAACAAATGATTCAGCTTTATATCCACGTCGACCCTCGGCATGATGGTTGGAAGAAAATGCCAAGTTCATACCAAAAGATCGTTAACAACAATACCAACTTGCGGACGACAAGGTAGTACAAGTACCAATACCAAACTAACTTATAATCTTTTTACTCCTGGCCCTAGTGTTCATCTGGTAGAAAATCTTGCAGAGGACCAGCTCCCGCTCCTTCTCTTGCTCCAGGTCCTCGAGGTGGTACTGGTGCATCACCCAGTTGGTCCTCTGCTGGTCGAAGTTCTTGTTGGTGTGCAGCACCAGAACCTTTTTGCTGCCCATCTGCCGGCCGTTGATCATCGCCGGCAAGGTATTGCCGGTGTTGTGCCACATTGCATGCATGCCGCACTCCGACTGTATCTTGCGACGCGTCCACATGCCCCTTTTGAACGCCCTAGAATTGCGCTGGAATAAATGCTTGCTTAGGCCACTCAGTGTGATACCTGCAGTATTGTCGAATACAGGTTTTAGTGTACGGAGTTGGCATTTTCATAACATCTTTGGCATGTTGCAGTCACTTGTTTCACTTTTTATTAACTGTCAAATTGTAATTGCTTCACCAGGTCTGCGTCTAAAAAGAAAAATAGAGCTATAAACAAAGGAATATGTTTGTGCAAGTAGACGGCCGATCGATGTCTTACCTGGAAGTTTCTCAAGATGGGTGTAGCATATGCCGTGCTCGCCGTCCATGGTTGGTATGAACAAATCGATGAGAGGGTGAGATCTCGCGCTGTCAGCACTCACTTTGGCCTCAAGGTGCTCGATCAGCTCCTGATCCGTGGGATCAAACTTGACGCTAGCCGGCAGCACCGGCCAATCCTTCTTCGACTTGCATCGGTTAATTCCAGTTATATGGTACTCAATGTATGATCAATCGACTGTTTTAAGTGAATGATGAAAGATTTCGACAGATAAGTGGTACTCCAAATCTGAAGTCCAGAATACCCGAACACGCCGTCGGGATTCTTGTGTCACCTCACGCGCAACGTGTTGCCACGTCAATTCAATCTGTGGACATGATGAATAATTTGACTAACGTATACTAGTACTGCTACTGCACTACACTTACTAGTCGTATTTAGTGTCACATTTTAACCAAAGGTTTAACTAACAAGTACGCACTTGAAGTCTAATTGATCTATATATATATGGCTTCTGCACAGCATCTCCATCATCATTATCAGTACATCCTGCGCAGGTGAGTTAGGATGCACTTGATCCCAGAAAGGTATCTATCCTTCAAATCAGAGGAGTGCTTCAAACTAACAACAGTACATAATATCCAACAAAAGAGGGTCGTGCTACAGCGGCATAATACATGGCTCAGTCTAGATATCAGTACGAATCAAGTTGTGCATATTTGTTGTTGGCATGAACCACATCGCCGCATGTCGGGTTTGCAAAAGCAATCCATCGCATGGAAGCTTGATGCCTTTCACACACTGAAGATTATCTGGCAACAAGCTGTGTCGACGAATCTCTGGATATGGTGATTCATGAAACCCATGGTATGATGTGTAAACACAGTCCCCCCCGGCTAATGGAAGTTGCATAGCACGGTAATCATCGCCAGTGATATGATCGGTGATTGGTTGGATGATCAGATAATTGAGCCCGAGGAACATGGAGTGGTTGCGGTGGCTGTAAATCCGCCTCCAGTTGAATACGCCTGGCCCAACGGAGCTGGGATATTTCTCGAACACGAAGCAGCCATAGCCATCAATGTCACGAACGCCCCAGGCATTGTACTGCATGTGGTTTGATGTAATGGTTTGGTCAATTTGGTACGTGCGAATGAGCATCAAATGACCGCCGTCAGCGGAATGAGCGATAAACCACCACCCATCAGCTGGTATGATTCCAGGTCCTGGAAGCATGAAGGCCAGCGCATTTGCGTCTGCTGCAACAATTCAAATTGGAGACCAAAAGGACAAAAATAAACAATCATGTTCAGAGTATGTGTGGAATTAAGATTATTATAACAGTGACACACATCATAGACAGGGAATTGCAATGCCGTGGTCATAATCATACCCCAAGTTAAAAAAAATAAGCCAATGGCTTTCATATTCTAGAAATATGTCATTGTTCAAACATCATGTAACAATGAGAGGAAAACAACTATGACAGAGCCTACTCATATTCTACCATAGCACTTACTACTACTGTTCTCATATCAACTCTAAGCAATAACATGTGTTGTTATAAAAATCTTGGAAATGAAAGTAACATATAGCAATCATGATGTTATGCTCATAATATCTATTCTAACAATCATTAGATGCAAATTGTTCTCATATCAACTCTAACAATAACATGTGTGGTCATAAAAATCTAGGAAATGAGAGGAACATATAGCAATGATGTGGTTATAGACATACTATCTATTCTAAATTTGTAACAATGAACAGGCAGTCGTATTCATAAGGTAAAGATGAGATGAGATAGAACAATTACACGACGATAGATTCCACCAGTATAGGCAGCCAATCTGTGCGTCGACCGCGTAAACGATGCCATCGTGCACTATAGGATCAGCCAGAAATGTTGCCTCAACAGGATTAACGATGAGCCATAACCATGTATGGTGACCGGATTCTAGATAGACTATCCCATGTTGAACAAGGCAAGGAGCTTGTAATCCATGTAGTCTTCTGATGGTGTGGGCACTTCGCAGATTACAACTTTCAGCAAACAGAGGTCGAGACAAAAGCTTGATGCGTCTCGTGCGTAGTAGGCAGGAGTGTCTGGCGGGCTGCGAGGCTCGATGGCGGCGGTATCCAACGATGGAAGGGTGATCTCTCGCTGGGTGTAGATATCCACGAGACACCATGGACTACCAGATTGGTGGATGAGGACGATCCAATTGGCCTTCATGCCCGCCCAGTAGTGGCCGCGCATGAAGGACAGGTGGACGGGTAGTGGTAGCATGTCGAGGGGCACCACGACAACCTTCGTAGGATCGTCAAGTCGGTGTCTGGGCCACCTGCGAGGATCGGGCATCAGCAAGCAGGGTGTCTTGAAAAGAGCTGGCCGATTGCAGACGAGTAGACGGTACAAAGACACCGAGCATGCGGCCAGACGGACGGTGCTGAGTAGGTCCATACGATTACAGATCTGCTCCAAGAGAACATCGGGGAGGGAATTCCAATCATGGCTCTGTGTGTCAGTCGGTTCTGCCATTGGGGTTTTCGGTGCCTGCAAGCCAGCGGGGAAGTGGATTCGGGCGGGCGAGCGAAGAAGCTTCTCCTCGTGTGGCCGAGCAGTGAGCGGGAGGATATGGTACGCGCGAGCTACCAAGGAAGATAGCGCGGGCGGGTGAGCAGTGAGCAGGGGCAAATGGTGTGCGACCGACGATGGGGAAGAGAGGAGGAAGAAGAAGAGAGGAGGAAGAAGAGTGGAAGATGGGGAAGAAAATGCATTAAATCTCAATTCTACTAGTACTACTACCAGGATATACCGTCCTTCGGAGTGTAAATAGTTACACCGATGACATGTGGGTCTACCACGAGAGGGCCCATATGTCAGTTAATGGAGGACAGAAGTGTGCTCTACTGGCAAACATGATGGCAGTACTGGGTAAGGCTGATTTAGTAACACCAACACACTGGTTCAGCTTATTAATTAAGTGTCCCATCTGCTGCAGCGTGTATTGTCACTTCACTGCGAAGACTAGTTGAATATTTCTCTGTGACCGAGATGGGGAATAATGGATCGCGAAGACTTCCTTTCTACAGTATCCCTATGCCTCTACGCTCACATCACTCATTTTGCTCCGTACGTTGTCACTTGTTGAAATCTCTAGAAAGACAAATACTCCGTATTTGGGAACAGAGGGAGGATTTTACTCCGTATTTGGAACAGAGGAAGCTTGAAATATGAACATGTTAATGGGAGGGAGTAAGCCCCATGCATTCATGCATGCAACATGCAACACTCACACGTACACATGGACGCTCGCAACACTCACGCACCCATGCGGCACACAACACACGATGCAACATACACGCTCACACTCAAGTGCTCAACCTACTCCCTACGTCCGTGAAATACTGTACATTTAGAGATTTACACATTGACCAGGGCATAATTAACGCCCAAAAGTAGCAGACTTATGTTTGCATGCGACCATTGAGAGAAGAAGATTAAATGAAGGTCGTTGCATGCTGTAATTAAGGACAGACTTGTAGCCTATACCTAGATCACAAGTTGGTGCATTAGTTAATCAATATTGATTTAGATTAAAGGCTAAATGCATTGGAAGTGTAGATGTACTACACTCTTTGTTTTTTAGCTGATTTCTTTGCTCTGCCAACTGACAGGTGGGACCCAGAAACCAGGTGACAATTTAACCAGTCAACAAATTGCCACGTCGACTATGTGGCCGGTCAGTAGGGTGCAATATGGTGCTCTACGATGAGCTAGTGATCGTATAATCACCGCAAAACTATATATAGTGACCGTAAAGAGCGTATGGTTACATACGTTGACCGCTAGTGTATTTTTCTCATTTCAAATTAAGCCATATTAACCGGAAAGGACGCAGTATGGACTAGTACTAGTACTGCTTTGATGTGTCCCATCAACTCGCCGAATGAGGAGAAGCTTGCTTACTACGCCTCTCCCTCGCCCACGCGCGCGGTGGTTCGCAGGACGAGGAGAGGGTTTTGACTACAGCGCCCTCTCCCTCTCCCTCTCCCTCGCCCTCGTGGTGGACGTGCAGCAGTTCAATCGGTGTCAGATTTCCAGAAGCATATTGTACTGTAGTATCATCATCGTTGGACCTTCCGAAGAGGCGAAGAGCCAAGTGCAAGGTTCACATGAGTACGAACTGTTGAACCTCCCAAAGAGGCAAAGAGCCAAGCGCAAGGTTTTATAGGAGTTGTCGTCCTAGTAGGAGTGTACTACAACTATAGCGAACGATGCTACTGTATGATGCCGCCACATCACGTATATCCAAAGTTGTGCCACCTTTTTTTCTCAAAGAGCGTGTTGGAGCCCGTGCAACAACCACACAAGTTGCACGTACACATAACACATTTACTAGTAATAAATTCTAAAGGACAAATGCCCAGTATGCCACACAAGTTCATCTCCAATTCATGTGATAAATTTGTGCACGACTAGTCTACATATATTCACAGCGCTACCGTTCACAATTTACCGTACTCCACTTACACGTTATAGATGGGCTACATGTCTCCTCCAGGTTCCAATCCCAGGTGTTCTTCATGGATGGCACGATCCATAGCGGTGGGCAACGGGAATCATTATCGCAGCTTTCTAGTCCGGTTCCACACGATGGAGACTCATCCAAGCTGAAGCGGCATAAATCAGGGATAGCATGTCCCAGCATGTCGTTCATCCGGCGGTGCGCACTGAAGACACAACCATGCTTCATGAACGGCAGGCCTTCCGTGTCGTGCATGATCAAAGTCCATTACTGACCTGCTCATCGGACAAAATCCGACTACCTCTCAACGTCGGCAACTCTAGTGGAGTCAACGTGCAACCATGGCCAGGGAGCGGTGGACTGTTCGAAGGATTGTCCCATAGAAGAACTTTCTCCTCGAGGACGCATGGAAGACCAACAAGCATGGCCTTTTCCCAAGCCTGTTTAAGCACCGTCTTGAAAAAGTTGGTGCGGGAAGCACCGAGTCTTGCGGCGGTGAGGACGTCAGAGCGGCATGCGATTTCTCCCAGAGGATCGTCGTCCAAGGTCTCCCAGCCCCGACGAGGAGGAGAACCGCCTGGCGAATCCATGGGAGCAGCGACGAACTGCCTTCTCTTTGGGGGGAGGGGAACTGGCGAGGAGGAGATAAGAGCGTAGTAACCGCAGGGCCTCGTCCCTTCCAACTATAGATCGTTCCTTAGCGATGGGGTGAGGCTATTATTTACTACTAGTACTAGCATTATGGGACGTTATGGGATTGCATTATACTGTAAATAATAGCACTAGTAAGAAATTTTTGGCACTAGCTAGTAGTTTTTGGCGTGGATTAAGAAATTTTTGGTATGTTTTTGCTATTTTTTGTACACGCCAACTAGTGTCAAAAAACGTCTTACATTATGTGACGGAGGAGTACGTACTCATACTGTAGCAGTACTTGTACTACTTTATCAAATAGTAGTGCGATGTACTGAACTTCTAGTATAGTGCACCAGTTTTGAACTCTTGAATCTCAGGCCAAGGAGCTACGGTTGGAAGTGGATGGTACTACCGTTCTCTAGAACCATTGCTGTACTATCAATGCAGGGAAAGTACACCTGCGTAGTGGCCTAGTGGGTACTCTCGGTGCTCTATTCAGCCGCTCCTCTCACGTAGCTGGCCTACTCAGCCGCTCCTTGATGACCCACAAGTATAGGGGATCTATCATAGTCCTTTCGATAAGTAAGAGTGTCGAACCCAACGAGGAGCAGAAGGAAATGATAAGCGGTTTTCAGCAAGGTATTCTCTGCAAGCACTGAAATTATAGGTAACATATAGTTTTGTGATAAGATTATTTGTAACGAGCAACAAGTAACAAAAGTAAATAAAGTGCAGCAAGGTGGCCCAATCCTTTTTGTAGCAAAGGACAAGCCTGGACAAACTCTTATATAGAGAAAAGCGCTCCCGAGGACACATGGGAATTATCGCCAAGCTAGTTTTCATCACGTTCATATGATTCGCGTTCGGTACTTTGATAATTTGATATGTGGGTGGACCGGTGCTTGGGTGCTGTCCTTACATGAACAAGCATCCCACTTATGATTAACCCCTATTGCAAGCATCCGCAACTACAAAAGAAGTATTAAGGTAAACCTAACCATAGCATGAAACATATGGATCCAAATCAGCCCCTTACGAAGCAACGCATAAACTAGGGTTTAAGCTTCTGTCACTCTAGCAACCCATCATCTACTTATTACTTCCCAATGCCTTCCTCTAGGCCCAAATAATGGTGAAGTGTCATGTAGTCGATGTTCACATAACACCACTAGAGGAGAGACAACATACATCTCATTAAAATATCGAACGAATACCAAATTCACATGACTACTAATAGCAAGACTTCTCCCATGTCCTCAGGAACGAATGTAACTACTCACAAATCATATTCATGTTCATAATCAGAGGGGTATTAATGTGCATATAGGATCTAAACATATGATCTTCCACCAAATAAACCAACTAGCATCAACTACAAGGAGTAATCAACACTACTAGCAACCTACAAGTACCAATCTCACACTTAGAGACAAGAATTGGATACAAGAGATGAACTAGGGTTTGAGAGGAGATGGTGTTGGTGAAGATGTTGATGGAGATTGACCCCCTCCCGATGAGAGGATCGTTGGTGATGACGATGGCGATGATTTCCCCCTCCCGGAGGGAAGTGTCCCCGGCAGAACAGCTCTGCCGGAGCCCTAGATTCGTTCCGCCAAGGTTCCGCCTCGTGGCGGCGGAGTCTCATCCCGAAAGCTTGCTTATGATTTTTCTTCGGACGAAAGACTTTATATAGCAGAAGATGGGCACCGGAAGGCCACCAGGGGGCCCACGAGGTAGGGGCGCGCCCAGGGGGGTAGGGCGCGCCCCCACCCTCGTGCCTAGGGTGTGGGTCCCCTCTGGTATTTTCTTCGCTCAGCATTTTTTTTATTTCCAAAAATAACTTCCGTGGAGTTTCAGGACTTTTGGAGTTGTGCAGAATAGGTCTCTAATATTTGCTCCTTTTCCAGCCCAGAATTCCAGCTGCTGGCACTTTATGTAAACCTTATAAAATAAGAGAGAATAGGCATAAGTATTGTGACATAATGTGTAATAACAGCCCATAATGCAATAAATATCGATATAAAAGCATGATGCAAAATGGACGTATCAACTCCCCCAAGCTTAGACCTCGCTTGTCCTCAAGCGGAAGCCGATAACGATAAATATGTCCACATGTTTAGAGGTAGAGGTGTCGATAAAATAAAATACGGACATGAGGGCATCATGATCATTCTTATAACAGCAACATATATGGATACTGTCATATGATTTCTTATGCTCAAGTAATAATCTATTCACAATGTAAAGTATGAATCAGAAACTTCATTGAGAACCAACAAACTATAGTCTTAGTCATTGAAGCAATTGCAATTTATCATAACATCAGAAAGAGTCTATGTCAGAGCTTTTCAGCAAGTCCACATACTCAACTATCATTTAGTCTTTCACTATTGCTAACACTCACGCAATACTTGTGGTTACGGAGTTTTAATCGGACACAGAGAAAGATAGGGGCTTATAGTTTCGCCTCCCAACCTTTTACCTCAAGGGTAATGTCAACAATAATAGCTCATGCTAACTTACATCCAATTGGATATATATATCATGATCTTTTCAACACACTGTGCTTGCCAAAGGATAAAATGTAAAAAGGAAAGGTGAAGATCACCATGACTCTTGCATAAGGGTAAGAGATAAAAGTAAAAGATAGGCCCTTCGCAGAGGGAAGCAGAGGTTGTCATGCGCTTTCAGGGTTGGATGCACAAAATCTTAATGCGAAAGAACGTCACTTTATATTGCCACTTGTGATATGGACCTTTATTATGCAGTCCGTCGCTTTTATTTCTTCCACATCACAAGATCGTATAAAGCTTATTTCCTCCACACTAATCAATCATACATATTTAGAGAGCAATTTTTATTGCTGGCACTGATGACAACTTACTTGAAGGATCTTACTCAATCCATAGGTAGATATGGTGGACTCTCATGGCAAAACTGGGTTTTAGGGTATTTGGAAGCACAAGTAGTATATCTACTTGGTGCAAAGAATTTGGCTAGCATGAGGGGGAAGGCAAGCTCAACATGTTGGATGATCCATGACAATATACTTTATTTCAGATATAAGAAAACATAACCCATTACGTTGTCTTCCTTGTCCAACATCAACTCTTTAGCATGTCATATTTTAATGAGTGCTCACAATCATAAAAGATTTCCAAGATAGTTTATTTATATGTGAAACCTATCTTTCTTTATTACTTCCTATTAATTGCAACGATGACCAAAGCTATGTTTGTCAACTCTCAACAACTTTTAATCATCATACTCTTTCTATGTGAATTCATTACTCTCCATAAGATCAATATGATCTCTTTATTTCTTTTTATTCCTTTTCTTTCTCTTTTATTCCCTCAAGATCATGGCAAAATAATCAAGCCCTTGACTCAACACTAATCTTTATTATATATAGCTCACGGACTCGATTACATAGAAGGATCATAAGGCAAAACTCAAACTAAATCATACTAAAATTTTATTCTACTAGATCAAGATATTACTAAAAGGATCGAACTAAGAAAAACAGTAAAGATAGGAGTGTGATGGTGATACGATACCGGGGCACCTCCCCCAAGCTTGGCAGTTGCCAAGGGGAGTGCCCATACCCATGTGATTATATCTCCTTTGCTGGTGTAGGGGTCGTGGATGATGTAGGCTTGTCGTTCATCTTCCAAGGAGTAGGCTCACCATCATAGAATGATGATCGAGTCTCCGGAATCCTTAAATCTGCAGCCAAACTCATCCTCTTGAATCTGGTTTTGCAGGTCATAGATTTGGGCTTGGAGGTGCTCGATTTTCTCATTGAGCTTGAAGATGGCCTCCCCAATGTCCTTGGCATCCAGCTTGTGGTTGTTGGTGAACTCCGGGATCATTATGTGATTGGAGTCAAGTCCACGCTCCACCATCTCCAAACACTTGAAAACTTGTTGCTCCATTGCCTCGAGTCTTGTCTCCACGCATCCGGTCCTCCTTGGTCCCTCAACATCGTGGATGTGCAGCACCCCCTCATGCATCTCAATGGTTTGAGGGTGTTGCAGCACCTCCGCGAGGTAGGGGTTGATGACCTTCTCGAAGAACTTGTCCTTGGGGCACTTGGAGACGTCACGATGATCTAGAGCTGTCAGAAAAACAGCTCGAAACAAGAACATAAGACAATTGCATGATACGGTGGTCAAAACCTTCGGGAGAATATATAATGATTTTTTACCGACCAAAATACGTAACGTGCAAGAAAACGGAGTCCAGAGAGCGCACGAGGTGCCCACGAGGCAGGGGGCGCGCCCTCCACCCTCATGGAGATCTCGTGTCCTTCCCGGACTGCTTCTTATTTTTCTATTTTTCTAAATATTCCAAAACGAAGAAAAATTGCCATTAGAACTGTTTTGGACTTGGTTTACTTACCGTACCACATACCTATTCCTTTTTGGGGGTCCGAGCTTGCGAAGGCCCTCGAGAACGCACAAAATGCCAAGGCCAAAGCCCAAAAGGCCCTCCAGGAAATTGAGGCGGTCAAGAAGATAGCGGCGGGTAAGGCATTCATTATGCAAAGCAAGCATGTGAAGGAAACTTTCCTTTTACTTACCCGAATTCGGAGCTCTCCAGGAGCGTTCGCAGATCTACCCAGCAGTGTGTCGGATGCCGCGGAGTTCTACCGGGCCGAGGAAGGGAGCTCGACAGAGAAGTTGTTCTGGTCTCAGTATGCTGGGACCGAACATCCGATGCCCTTGAGTGACCAGTTGAAGCAACTGGTCGAGCTTCACAAGCCGGCCGAACTGGCCATGAAAGGCCTCATAGTCCGGATGTGGCCTGGTGAGCCCCTGCCTGGCAGCTATTTCGGCCTGGTAAGGCGGGTTGTGAACGCCTGCCCACGGTTTGAAGTCATAAAGCGGTCCGTCTGCATTGAGGGTGCGCGCAGGGCTTTTGCCCAGGCGAAAGTGCACTGGGCGAAGATGGACGCCGAAAAGCTGGTGAAGAAGGGGTCGCCGGAGGGCAAGGAGCATCGCCACCCCGAAAAGTATTATGACAGTGTCCTGAAGGGTGCTCGCCTTGTGGTAGAGGAATGTGCTAAGGATGTAATATTTGAATGAATGTACTCATGTGATCCTGTAACATGAAACGAGTTCACGTGCGCTATGTAACGCTTGTTAATTTAAAATATTACCTTTTGTGTGGCCGTTTATAAAATTTGAGAGTTGGCCAGTCGTCGGTTTCTGCCCCCATGTAACTAGTACTGAGGTGTTCGGGATAAACCTGATCACTCTTTATCCCAGATTTAGGTCCTTCGAAGGAGGTGTTCAGCACAACGAACCAGGCAATCGGACTATAAAGCTTTATCACTCTCACTTAGCCATAGAAGTCTACAATTTTAAATTTTGGCGAAGGCCCTAGTATTCGGAAGGCCGAACTTGGGGCGCTATGTACGCCTAAATCGGACAAGGCCGACTCCTCGCCCGAAGCGGAAAAAATCTTTAAGGATTTGAGACCTCTCGAACAGCGACCAGCTCTCACCTCATCATGACAGTCAGTTTTTGGCTTTCTCTACCGAGGTGTTCGTCCGGAAGAAGCGGGACACAATCGCAGTAGTTCTCCCAGCGCTACCTTAGCCGATATAGTGGAACGTAAGGTACCAAAACATGGGAGCCGGGCAAACCCAACTATTGACCCAAAACATGATTCGGAGCTGATGCATATAATGCTAAAAGTTCGGGGTGCCGCACTGTCGAAAGTGTTCGGACTTTTCTTGCCGTGTTATGGGGTACACTGAAGCCCCTGGCGCACTGGACTTATCAGAATGTACGGGTGCAATTTGTTGTAAATAAGCAGACATGGAAAAAAGATAAAGGAGTGCAATAATGAGCTAATGTTGTACATTGTTATTTAAATGATACGTCAAAGCGTATGCATACATGTATTGCAATAAGTAAAAAATAGGACTATTTGACATGTCCTATCCAAGGGCAAGCTGCGTGTGGGTATGCAAAACAGGTATATCGATCGTTATCAGAGACCACCTGTGGATTCCCTTGTACGTCAAAGCTTCTTGCTTCCTTGGTGTTTCCTTCCCGTGATGGGTCCGATAATCAGACGATCGGAGAGGGCCTTCAAATAATAGGGGCCTGAAAGGAGGAAAATGTTAAAGGTATACGGGTCCTGAGGCGGTTGAGCCGCATTGTGGGCCGTGCCATGGCCGTGCCTCCGCCTATGCTCATGGTATCTTGAGTGCGTAATTATGTACGAGCGGTGCAAATTTCGCCGCTTGACTGGGACTAGGACGGAAGCCGAATTGCTAGGCGAGCTCTAAACGTGCCTGGCGATCCTCTTGCAGGGTACTCCGGACTCGCTTGAAGGTGTCCGGGGTCTTTTTCGCCGATTTGGCGGTTTACCTCATAAGGCTGCTTTGCGCTTCTGCTGCGAGGGCCGCAGTGTGCTCCTCCGTGCGGAGCGAGCGTTCTGTGTTTCCATTAACTATTATAACCCCGCGAGGTCCTGGCATTTTGAGCTTGAGGTATGCATAATGCGGTACCGCATTGAATCTGGCGAATGCGGTTTGCCCGAGCAGTGTGTGATAGCCACTGCGGATGGGGACGATATCGAAGATTAACTCCTCGCTTCGGAAGTTGTCCGGAGATCCGAAGACCACTTCTAGTGTGATTGAGCCCGTGCAACAGGCCTCTACACCTGGGATGACACCTTTAAAGGTGGTTTTGGTGGGTTTGATCCTCGAGGGGTCTAGACCCATTTTGCGCACTGTATCCTGATAGAGCAGGTTCAGGCTGCTGCCACCGTCCATAAGCACTCGAGTGAGGTGAAATCCGTCAATGATGGGGTCAAGGACCAATGCGGCAGAACCGCCATGACGGATACTGGTGGGGTGGTCCCTGCGATCGAAGGTGATCGGACAAGAAGACCATGGGTTGAACTTTGGGGCGACTGGCTCCATCGCATAGACGTCCCTCAGTGCACGCTTCCGTTCCCGCTTGGGAATATGGGTTGCGTATATCATGTTTACCGTTTTCACTTGCGGAGGAAATTTCTTCTGTCCTCCTGTGTTCGGCGGTCGGGGCTCCTCCTCATCGTCGCTATGCAGCCCCTTTTCCTTGTTTTCAGCATTCAACTTGCCGGCCTGTTTGAACACCCAGCATTCTCTGTTGGTGTGGTTGGCTGGTTTATCGGGGGGTGCCGTGAATTTGACACGAGCGATCGAGTATGCGGTCCAAGCTGGACGGGCCCGGATTACTTCTTTTGAACGCCTTTTTCCGCTGACCGGATTTAGAGCCACTGAATCCGGCATTAACTGCCGTGCCTTCGGCATTGTCGCCGTTGTTGCGGCGCTTGTGTCTGTTGCGCCGTGGCCTGCCATTGCTATCTTTGGCATCTGAATTGCCAGGATTTCTTAATGTGTTGTTGCTGCGAGCCAGCCAGCTGTCCTCGCCCGCGCAAAAGCGGGTCATGAGTGTCGTCAGGGCTGCCATGGACTTCGGCTTTTCTTGGCCGAGGTGTCGGGCGAGCCACTCGTCGCGGATGTTATGCTTAAATGCCGCTAAGGCCTCATCATCCGGACAGTCGACAATTTTGTTCTTTTTAGTTAGGAACCGAGTCCAGAATTTCCTGGCTGATTCCCCTGGCCGTTGGGTTATGTGACTCAAGTCATCGGCATCCGGTGGTCGCACATAAGTGCCCTGGAAGTTCTCAAGGAATGCGTCCTCCAAATTCTTCCAACTTCCTATGGAGTTTGCCGGCTGGCTATTCAGCCAATGCCAAGCAGGTCCTTTGAGTTTTAATGGGAGGTACTTGATGGCATGTAGATCGTCACCGCGGGCCATCTGGATGTGGAGGAGGAAATCTTCAATCCATACCGCGGAGTCTGTTGTACCATCATATGATTCAATGTTCACGGGTTTAAAACCTTCTGGGAATTCATGATCCATTACTTCATTAGTGAAGCATAGGGGGTGTGCGGCGCCTCTGTGCCGGGCTATATCACGACGCAGTTCATACGAGTCTTGTCTGCTGTATTCGGCCTGGCCGGATTTGCTTTTAGTATATCCGGCGCGACGGTCGTCGTCACGCGTTGGGGCGCGCCCGCGTGATCTATAGATCGATCTTGCATGTCCTGCTTTGTTTTCCAATACGTCTCACTGGTCCTGCGTGTTACCCCGGGCCTTGGTATTTTTGTTTGACTGGCGACAGGGTGCGGGCTGGACTTCGGCCTGATATGCCGCTTTGTCTCGGCCACGAGGTGGCCGGTCAGCCGCATCATACGCTGGAAGCGTAGGCTTTAATGCTTCCTCCTTGAGTTGGGGTAGCGACCTGCGCTTTGGGTAACTTTGGGTTGGGCGCTCGAGTTCGTATTCCTCGGCCGCCAGGACCTCGGTCCATCTATCCGCTAGCAGATCTTGGTCAGCTTGAAGCTGATGTTGCTTTTTCTTCAGGCTTTTTGCTGTGGCTGTAAGCCGGCGCTTGAAGCGCTCCTGTTCAACGGGATCCTCAGGCACGATAAATTCTTCGTCGCCGAGGCTCACCTCGTCTTTGGAGAGAGGCATGTAATTGTCATCCTCTGATTCTCCGTCTGCTGCCTGTTCCTTAGGGCTAGCTTGCCCATCCCCCCACTCGAGGCCTGGCTGGAGGGGATTGTCTTCGTCTTCAGCACTATCCGGAGTGTTATTGTCTCTTGTGCCGGTATCGCTGCTTTTGCTATGGCGGGGCTTAGAGCGGCCCCGATGACGCTGGTGCTTAGATTGCTTCTCGAGGGGATTATCCTCCGTTGCCTTATTGCCATTGCTTTCTTTGGGGGTGTCCACCATGTATATATCATATGATGAGGTGGCAGTCCAGCGCCCTGTGGGCGGTGGTTCCTGTTCTTCTCCTACATCGTCGTCCATATCGTCGATGTCTTCGGAGCCGAAATCAAGCATGTCGGTTAAGTCGTCGAAAGTGGCTATTAAGTGGGTGGTGGGTGGGGAACGAATTTATTCGTCGTCCGCTTCCCACTCAAGCCGGACACAGTTCGGCCAAGGGCCTCCTGACAAGGAGAGAGACCTTAATGAATTTAGCACATCGCCCAGGGGCGAGTGCTGAAAGATATCCGCGGAGGAAAACTCCATGATCGGCGCCCAATCAGATTTGATAGGCACGGACGCAGGCGGTTCGGAGCCCGTGGCCGGGGACGAATCCAAGGATCCGGCAACACAGGTCTCGTAGGAGGTGAAGTCAGTATTCGGCTCTATCGCCGCTGAGTGTGCAGCCTCTGTGGCGGGGTCCATCCACCCGTCCTCGGATGGCGCAATCTGCTCCGGATTGAGGGCCGGAGTAGCCACAGGTGTGATCTCCCGAACACCATCCGACAACAGAGCTAAGTCATGCTCGTCGTGACTGTGCGGCACACCTGACATAGGCTCGAATCCGTCAAAGATCAAGTCTCCGCTGATGTCGGCAGTATAGTTTAAGTTTCCAAACGTGACCTGACGGCCAGGGGCGTAGCTCTCGATCTGCTCTAGATGGCCAAGCGAGTTGGCCCGCAGTACGAAGCCGCCGAATACGAAGATCTGTCCATGGAGAAAAACCTCACCCAGGATCACATCGTTGTCGATGATCGAAGGAGCCATCAAGCCTTATGGTGACGGCACACTAGAACTCTCAATGAAATCACCAATGTCGGTGTCAAAACCGGCAGATCTCGGGTAGGGGATCCCGAACTGTGCGTCTAAGGCGGATGGTAATAGGAGGCGGGGGACACAATGTTTACCCAGGTTCGGGCCCTCTCGATGGAGGTAATACCCTACTTCCTGCTTGATTGATCTTGATGATATGAGTATTACAAGAGTTGATCTACCACGAGATCGTAGAGGCTAAACCCTAGAAGCTAGCCTATGATTATGATTGTTCTTGTCCTACGGACTAAACCCTCCGGTTTATACAGACACCGGAGGGGGCTAGGGTTACAGAGAGTTGGTTACAAGGGAGGAGATCTACATATCCGAATTGCCAAGCTTGCCTTCCACGCAAAGGAGAGTCCCACCCGGACATGGGATGAAGTCTTGAATCTTGTATCTTCATAGTCCAACAGTCCGGCCAAAGTATATAGTCCGGCTGTCCGAGGACCCCCTAATCCAGGACTCCCTCAGTCGCCGCGGTGGTCGGGGGAGAGGGGGACGAGGCGGCGCGATGCCCGTGCCTTCGCCGGCGATGCCGCCCGTGATGGAGGGTCATGTCGGGGATCATCCTCGGGAGTTCTTCATCAGGCTGCGCCGGCCACCGCGTCGTCGTCTCCGTCTCCCCACCCCATTTGCTCAGGAAATGGAGCTCCACCCACCCCAGACCCTCAGATTGCACATGAGGGGCTGCGGGAACGGCGGCACGCAGGTCGACGTCGACTTCCCCGCTCCTCATGTTATGTACCTCCGTCGCGGGTGGAAGACATTTGCTCGCATCCATAGCCTGACGGCGGGGCTCATCCTCTACTTCAAGTTAATGGAGGGCGGTGTAAGTGCATCTAGTGCCACCCCTAGTTGGTTTTGGAATACTGACGACAAACCTGGTTGAGGGACTAGTGTGTTTGTGAGAATTGCAGGATAACACAAGTAGTAGTCCCTCATTGATTTGGTTTACCTACCGGAGATGACCCCTAAAAATGTATGAAGACATTGAAGACAAAGGTGGTATGTGAAGATATTCACATTGAAGACTATGACATGAGAAAACATCACATGAAGACTATGGAGCGTGAAGACTTAGTTGTCCCGTTGTTTCCTTTTCTTCTTTGTTGAGTCATAGGAACCACCGTACTGTTAAGTGGGGTGCCAGTGAACAAAGTCAGAGTGACTGAAGTGATGCTCAACCAAATCCTATGTCTTCGAGCGAAGACAATGAGAGCAAATCTTATGCAGAGTTGGATGAGTCAGCTTTACTTGTTGCCCAAGCCAAGCTGCCGCGTGTGTTTGAAATCTGACCGTTGGAACACGTGTCAGTTCCTTAGTGACCCAGGGTCATTTCGGACAAATCAGGTCGGGTTGCCTTGTGGCTATAAATAGCCCACCCCCTACACCATAAATTGGTGGCTGCTCAGAGTTAGAGCACGGCTTTTGTCGTTTGAGAGCAACCCACCTCTGAAGCTTTTGAGAGAGAGAAATCCTTGCGAGGACAAAGCCCAAACACCCAGAGCCAAAAAGTGTTAGGCATCACTGAAGTCTTTCTGTCCGCGTGACCTGAAGACTTGTTACACTTGAGGACTGTGAATCCTCCGGCCGGTTAGGTGTTGCGTTCTGAGCATCCAAGAGTCATTATGGATTGCCGGTGAACGAAGTCTGTGAAGGTTTGGAAGTCTACCTTGAAGACTTACCAGAGTGATTGGGCGAGGACTGGGTGTCCTTAGCTCAAGGGGAATAAGGTGAAGACACGGTCTTCTGAGTTAAATCTCAGCCTCCCTAACCAGACATACAGTTGTCACAGCAACTGGAACTGGTCCAACAAATCCTTGTCCTCACCAAGCGACTGGTTCTATCTTCTCCCTCTCTTTATTTCCAGTTTGTCTTCGTGAAGTCATAGCCTGCCTGTGTTACCTGTTTGACTTCACTGTGTGACTTCTATTGTTGTTTGGCTTCATAATATCTTCCATCCTGATATTCACTACCTAGCTGCTATTCATCTTTGTGCTTTCACTTCATTGTATACTTGACTATGGCTTGCTTAGTGTAGTCTACCTTCCGCTGCATATCAATAGGTTCATTTCTATTGTTTGTCTTCGAAGCTCTCATTTTTTGAAGACTTTGATAAAAATCGCCTATTCACCCCCCTCTAGTCGATAACTAGCACTTTCAATTGGTATCAGAGCAAGGTACTCCCTTGTTCTGTGTGATTCGGTTTAACCACCTAGAGTTTTAGCTATGTCGACTGTAGGGATACTCAAAGTCTCCGCTGCGTGCCCCGTCTTCGATGGAACTGAATATCCCTACTGGAAGAATAAGATGCGCATGCATCTTGAAGCCATTGATGTCGACCTCTGGTATGTCGTCAAGAATGGTGTTCCCAAGACGGGTGAAGGTGTCACCCCTGCTGATGTCAAGAAGTTCATTCAACTAGATTCTACTGCCAAGAACATCATTTGTGGTCATCTGACCAAAGGACAGTATGGCCGTGTGAGTGCTCTGGAAACGTCGAAGCTAGTCTGGGACTGGCTCTCCAAGGTCAACGAAGGCGTCTCAACCAGATCAAATGATCAGTGTTCTTCGCAACCTCTTCAACTGCTTCAAGAGAAACGACAATGAGAATGTCCAGCTCACGTTTGATCGCCTCACTGACATCACAAATGAGCTTCGTGCTCTCGGCGCCACTGAGATCACCAAGCATGAAATCGTCAAGACACTGCTGAGATCACTTGACAGCTCGTTTGACACCCTTGCCCTGATGATACAAGAACGCCCTGACTTCAAGACACTCGATCCGTCTGACATACTTGAGAGGCTCAACACACATGAGTTCCAGCTATCTGAGAAAAGAGATATCTATGGTCCCAACTATGGCCGAACTTGCGCTTTGAAGGCAAAAGCTGTTTCCTCATCTGAAGAAGAATCTGATTGCAGTTCTGGAGATCCTGAAGACATTGGAAAGGAGCTTGCTATGCTTGTGAAGAAGTTCCGGAAGTTCACTAAGAAGAAGGGCTTCAGAAAGTCTTCACGATCCAGCTCAAGAAATGATGAAGCTTCAACTCATGATTACAAGAAGAGAACATGTCACAAGTGCAAGAAACCTGGACACTACATCTCTGAGTGTCCACAGTGGGACAATGAGAACAACAACAATAAGAAGAGCAAGGAATATGATTCTGATGACAAGAAGAAGAAGAAATCCTCAAAGTCTTCTTCCAAGTCTTCGTCCAAGTCTTCATCACATAATAAGAGCTCATATGGCAAGGCTCGTGCTTTTGTTGGCAAGGAGATGGATTCAGAGGAGGAGTCTGCTTCTGAGGAGGAGTCCGACCCTGGCGTTGCGAGTCTGGCTCTACCTACAGCCTATGTTGCCAAGTCCATCTTCAACACTGAAGACAATGGCCCCGTCAGCAATGCTGATGCTAATGACAAGGACGACTCTGCTCCCACCTACTGCTTCATGGCACGTGGTGCCAAGGTAAAATCATGCGATGCTTACTTTCAAACATCAAGTGGAGATGACTCTGATTGTGAATCCAAACCCAGCTACAAAACACTTGCTAAAATTGCAACTGAACAACAGAAAGCTATGGAACATACTCAAAAACTGTTAGACAAAAGCGATGACCTGTTGGACGCGGAAATGACCCGATCTCAGTCCTTAATTGAAGACATAAAAAATCTTCATGTTAAGTACCAAGAACTTGAAGGTCGTCATGAAACGCTCTCAACCACTCATGAAAAGATTTCCTATGATTATCTTCAAAGGAAGCAAGAGCTTGAGAAATTGAGAGCGGCTCATGAAGATCTTCAAAAAGAGAATGAGTCACTTCGCACTCAACAGATCAGTCCCGCTCAGGAAGGATTTGAACCACCATGTCTAAAATGCCTTGAGCGTGATAACGCTACTTCTGTTGCTGAATGTTCTACTGCTGCTACTGTTGCAATATCTTCAACTGTTGATGTGGTAACTAACCCCTCTGCTGAGGATGCCACCACTATTGCTGATGAAAATGCTAGGTTGAAGACATTGCTTGAAACAGGGATGTATAAAAGTCTCAAAGGGCATCAGACACTGCGATGTCCTCAAAAAGCAGATTCTGAACCGAAACCCTAGGAAAGAGGGTGTTGGGTTCGAGAGGAAAATGAATGCTGATGGTTCTTACTGGAAGCCTGAGCAGTACCCCAAAACCATATGGGTTGCTGCAAAGGAACCTTCAGTGGATCCATCCACCTTATCTGGCTTCACTTGTGCTAACCCTAGTATCATTGATGAATCCTTTGATGCAAACTATAAACTGTTTAAGAATCAGAATGGTGAAGTGTTTGCCAGGTATATTGGTACTAACTGCAGGAATGGGCCACCTATGAAGAAGATCTGGGTCCCCAAAAGTTGTCTTGAGAATCTTCCTGTGAATGTCATCACGACACCGCCTGGGAAGAAGACAAATCCCAGACCAAAGGCTTCATATGGTCCAAAGGCTTCATACAGATACAGGACTCACCTGAGTCACCCTAACACCAATGTTTTGTAGGGAAATCATACTCAAAGTTATGAATATGAGCAGGTTTCATCAAAGCGCTATGTTCATAAAACTAAGAACTTTTCTGCTTATTCATATGAGTATCATTCATCTCCTGCAAGGCTATTTGCTAGGGCTCCAAAGCCGAAGTTCTCAGATGCTGCACTTAGACTCATTGCTTCTAAGCCACCCTTGAAGATGTGGGTGGTTAAGAAGAATTAATTTTCTTTTGCAGGGAAAGGTCTCCAGCCGTAAATCAAAGGCGTCTGATGCTAATGCTGGGGACCTAAAACATCTTGTAGGGCACAAGATCAAATGCCCAAATGGTCTTACTATGTATTTTGTTCCTGAATCGCTTGCCAATCATCCTATATGTCCTAATCTTGATCTGAGCTTTGATAATCCTCTTGTGCGTCAAATGTTTATGCTTCACAATACTCTTGGTGAAGCCTATCCCCCTAACTGTACTGTAGGGTATGACACGTCATGCTTCAAAATGGATTATGGACAGCGGATGCACTAATCATATGACTGGTGATCGAAGTCTTCTCATGGACTCAACCTTACGTCCATCTGACAAGAGTCACATCACATTTGCTGACACTGGTAAAAGTGAAGTATTGGGTCTAGGTAGAGTTGCAATCTCAAAGGATCAGCACATGGATAAAGTGATGCTTGTTGAATCCCTTGAATTCAACTCAATGTCTGTCTCAATGCTTTGTGACTTGAACATGATTGTGATATTTGGAAAATATCATTGCCTTGTACTAATGGAATCTGACAAGTCTCTAGTCTTTGAAGGGTATCGGAAAGATGATCTGTACATGGTAGATTTCTCAGCAGGGCCACAGCTTGCCGTATGTCTTCTAGCAAAAGCTTCAGAGTGTTGGCTCTGGCATCGGAGGCTAGGGCATGCTGGCATGAGGAACTTACACACTCTCGCAAAGAAGAAGCACGTCATAGGCATCGAGGGCGTCAAGTTCAAGAAAGATCATCTGTGTGGTGCCTGCGAAGCTGGAAAGATGACAAGGGCCAAGCATCCCTCAAAGGCAATCATGACGACATCTCAACCCTTCGAGCTGCTCCACATGGACTTATTTGGTCCTACTCACTACTCTACTCTCACTAGTACTGCTTGTCTCTATGGCTTCGTCATTGTTGATGATTATTCAAGATATACTTGGGTGCACATAATTCTGTACAAGATTGAAGTGCAGGATGTCTTCAGACGCTTTGCCAACCGTGCCATGAACAATTATGGCGTCAAGATCAAGCATATTAGAAGTGACAACAGCACAGAGTTCAAGAACACCGGCCTCGACCTTTACCTGGATACATTGGGCATCACTCATGAGTTCTCAGTTCCGTACACACCTCAGCAGAATGGCATCGTGGAGCGCAAGAACAGAACACTCATTGAGATGGCACGGACGATGCTTGATGAATACAAGACTCCAAGAAAGTTCTGGCCTGGAGCTATTGATACTGCATGCCATGTCATCAACCGTGTTTATCTTCACAAGCTTCTGAAGAAGACATCCGATGAACTCCTCACTGGTAAGAAGCCAAATGTCAGTTACTTCAGAGTATTTGGTGCTAGGTGCTGGATCAAGGATCCACATCACACTTAGAAATTTGCACCGAAAGCACATGAAGGTTTTATGCTTGGTTACGGAAAGGATTCGCACTCCTACAGAGTCTTCAACCTCTTTCACTATAAAGTGGTTGAAACTGTGGATGTGCGGTTCGATGAGACTAACGGCTCGCAAAGAGAGCACCTGCCAAATGTGCTAGATGAAGTTCCACCTAGTGAATCCATCAAGCTAATGGGAACTGGAGAAATCATACCAAATGAAGCACAGCCTGAAGAGGAACTTATCATTTCTGCACCTAATCAACCTAAAGACAATACTCAGCCCGAAGATAATCCTCCTAACGATGACAATGATCAGCAAGAGCAAAATCTTCGTCCAGTTCATCCTCGTGTTACAAATGAAGTACAGATTGAGAAGATAACTGATAGAATCAATGCACCTGGTCCAATCACTTGTTCAAGAGCAACACAGCTAGCAAATTTCTGTGGGCACTTTGCATTTGTCTCAATATCTGAACCCAAGAAAGTTGCTGAAGCCTTCATGGAACCTGAATGGATTCAAGCCATGCAAGAAGAGCTTCAACAGTTCAAACTGAACAATGTATGGGAACTTGTCAAGCGTCCTGACCCTCGCAAGCACAACATAATAGGCACAAAATGGATATATCGCAACAAGCAAGATGAGCATGGTCAAGTTGTCAGAAACAAGGCTCGTCTCGTTGCTCAAGGATTCACTCAAGTTGAAGGGATTGACTTCGATGAAACATTTTCTCCCATGGCTAGGCTTGAAGCTATTCGCATATTGCTAGCCTATGCAAATCATCACAACATCCTTCTGTATCAAATGGATGTGAAGAGTGCATTTCTCAACGGCAAGATTGAAGAAGAAGTGTATGTTGCACAACCTCCTGGCTTTGAAGATCCAAAACATCCTGATATGGTGTACAAGCTTAACAAGGCATTGTATGGCCTCAAACAAACCCCTCGCGCTTGGTATGACACACTCAAAGACTTCCTGAAGAGCAAAGGCTTCAAACCTGGTTCCCTAGATCCTACACTCTTCACGAAGACATATGATGGTGAACTTTTTGTGTGCCAAATATATGTGGATGACATTATCTTCGGCTGCACCAACCCGAAATACAGTGATGAGTTTGGACACATGATGCAAGAGCAATATCAGATGTCCATGATGGGTGAGCTGAAGTTCTTCCTTGGTCTTCAAATTCGTCAGCAAAGCAATGGCACTTTCATATCTCAAGAGAAATACCTCAAAGACTTCCTGAAGAAGTTTGGAATGCAAGACTGCAAAGGTTACACGATGCCAATGCCAACCAAGAGTCATCTGGGTCCTGACGCCAATGGTAAAGAGTTCGATCAAAAGGTATACCGCTCCATGATTGGTTCTTTACTTTATTTATGTGCATCTAGGCCAGATACCATGCTTAGTGTTTGCATGTGTGCTCGATTCCAAGCGGCACCAAAGGAATCGCATCACTTAGCTGTGAAGCGAATTCTTTGATATTTGGCTTACACCCCAACATTAGGATTATGGTATCCAAAGGGCTCAGAGTTTGATCTAGTTGGATTCTCAGATGTTCATTATGCTGGTGACAAGGTGGATCGCAAGTCTACATCAGGCACATGTCACTTTCTGGGATGGTCACTTGTCTGTTGGTCTTCAAAGAAGCAGAACTGTGTATCACTCTCCACTTCTGAATCTGAATACATTGCTGCTGGATCTTGCTGCGCTCAGCTTCTATGGATGAAGCAAACACTCGAGGACTATGGCATCCATCTGAAACAAGTACCACTCTACTGCGACAACGGAAGTGCCATCAAGATTGCCAACAATCCAGTTTAGCACTCGAAGACAAAGCACATTGAAATTCGTCATCACTTTCTCAGAGATCATGTCATGAAGGAAGATATTGATATCATACACGTCAACACTGAAGAGCAATTGGCAGATATCTTCACAAAGCCCTTGGATGAGAAAAGGTTTTGCAAGTTGCCGTGTGAGCTAAATATCTTGGAATCCTCGAATGTCATGTGATCAGGCACACATCCTAACACTTATGCATGTTGATGACTTAGATGTGCAACACACGAAGTAATTTATATCTTCAATCAATGAAGACTTACACTCTGAGTGTGAATACATTAATGTAGAATTTGACTTCGGAGCGCCACGATAATTGTGCCGTGTCTGGGTCTAATACTTCCTATACGGTGGGTAACGCCACCACCAAACTTTTGTTTGGAATGTTTTTTCTCTTGGTGTTACATTTGCTAAGTCTTCGCATTTGATTCTTCCTCAACATTGGTTTGTCGTCATGTTTATCTTCACAATGTTGATTTGGTCTTGTTCTAATATATATACATATGTTAGTGTTCTGTCCTCTACAACATTCACTTATAGCTATGTCTTCTTGTTTGAATCTTTTGGACTAAGTGAATGTGATCGGACCCTAACCTCTCTATGCTTCCTACCTCAAATTCTATCTATCCAAAACGTATGCATTCTATTGAAACCGTCGAATTTCTTCTCTGCGTCCTTGTCAGCAGAAGATACAGAGACAAACATTAAATCTGTTTTAAATGCTCAATCCTTATTGCCTGAAACCCGGAGAAGCCGGAACGACCACCCGACAGTCCAGGCGTGCGTGGGAACATGGAACAACTTCCAATGTGTTGCATGTTCGCCATGTGTCCCTCAGATGTGAACCGCCAGGGGCACCTGCGTAATTGCCCTGTGTCGTCCCTCTCCCTATAAATGCACATCACATCGTGGTCAAAACACTTCTTCCACCTCTCCACCTCGACAAACCCTAGCGCCACCGCTAGCTCTCGATGATGCCGGCGACGAAGCGCTTAGCTGTCGCGACCTCACCGACGTCGTCTTCACGTCGGCCGCGGACATCGTCTTCTCCGCCGCCGCCGTAGGTGTCCTCCGTCGCCAAGTTAGGGCACGGAAGACCGAACTGCTCGGCCTCATCTTCTACTCCGTCTAGCAGTTCATCGTGTGGTAAATTAAAACCCTCTTTTTACTATCTTTTTTATCTGATAGATTCATCCTTCCTACCAAAAGTGGTTTCTGCCTCCACAAATTTGGATCTATCCTGTTCTGCATCTCATATGATGCCTAGTATATTCACTTATGCTTCACACGTAGTTAGATTCCTCACTTGTACCTATTCTTGGATTCGTACAAATCTGGAACCAACTCTCAACATATAAGTGAATGTCTTCGCGCTATGAGGTCAATGTCTTCTAAACTGATTTATCTTCAAAATCTTCTGAGAATGCATATGACCTCTTCCCCTTCCCTCGCATCTCTAATGTTGTCACAGGTACATGTCCGTGGTAGAATCCCTTGGTTCTCATAGTCTGCATTCATTTGCAGAATTCTTACAGCATCATATCAACTCCCCTGAAGCCAATTCCTGTCTGACCAGCAGACGGAAGCATTTGACCGTTTTGAAGCCATTCAGTCTGAACTTCATGGCAACAGATAAGTCAGCAAGGAAGGGAGGTAGACAGCGCCGTGGGGGAACATCAAGAGATTTGCCACCTGATCTCTATGAGCTATACAAGACAGATCCAGAGGAGGATTACAATCAGCGCAAAACACGAATCCAATGGATTTGAAGATATTGGGCAGAGCAATGGTTCAAGTACAGGTTCGTGACCCAGGAATATGCTAAAAAGAATGCCATCAAGCGACCCTGGGGAGACATCTTGTACAAAAATCTTCTACCTAGGTCCAGAGTTGAAGCCATTGATCAAGGCTTCTACCCTTGCATGGTCTGTGGACCACAGCCTGCTGATGCCGACCCATCTTCGTTGCTCTGGTGTCGTGACGACAATCTGTTCAAGCGCAACTTTCAGTTTGCCAAGAACTGGGCCAAAGAGAAGAAGAAGTCGCGGGGATTAGACTTCAACCCAGGTCCCTCTGCTCCTCGTGCTGATGGCACACGCGAACCTGAACCCAGTCTTGTTGGGCCCTTCTACAACCTAGAGGGTCTCATCACTCACATCATGGTTCAAGGGGCAGCCGTGGATCACTCTACGGATGACGCTGATTCCGACGAAGCACCTGCACTACCGAAGCCTAAGAAGCTGAAGAAACCCAAGGCTTTGAAGCCTTCCACTACACCAAGAGCTTCGCGAGCGAAGCCTCTGGCCACTGCTCCTCCTGCACGAAGTGTGCAGTCTGAAGATCTCTCACGCATCTCCAAGTCTGAGAAGAAGAAGAAGAAGTCCATGCACACCACTGGTCAAGCACTGACCCCTGCTGCTGTTCTAAGAAATGAGAATGATTCCATTGATCTATTGAGTGACGACGATCTTGCTGATGATGCTCTTGAGCTGCTAATAAAGAGCAAGCAAGAGGCGGAAATCTTAAATGATCTTCCCCTCTTCGATGTGGACATCCTGAACAACTTCATTGACGAATGGTTTGATAGCCCAAACCTCAGTTTTGATGATCTGCAACTCCCCATTGGCCTCAGCGTCTCCTTCCATGGTGCCATTGCTCCTGAGCTGGCTCTAGCTCAGAAAATCATTGAACTGAAGCACAAAATTGATTATGAGAAGGCTCAGTTCAAGAAGCATATGGCCAAGCTAAGTGTGACAGACATTCAAAACTTCACGACAATGATGCATGAGCTCAAGGAGGCGTTTCACAAGAAACGTGATGAAGCCAAAGGTTCTTGAGAGCGCATGAAGCTCTTGGCTGCCAAGTGTGTTCAAGCCCACAACGAAGCTGAGAAGCGCAAGGCACTTGGGCGTCCTGGCATTGACCCCAAGATGGCTGCCAAGAAGAAGCGTGTAGTGGACCAAGATGAAGCATCCAGGCGGGAAGAACCTCGCATTGTCTTCCCCGCTAGTATGACAGGCGTGAAGCCAAAGGTCCCCACAGTGGCTTCAGAGCTCAAGAAAACAAGGGCAGCTGAAGCCGAAGCCAGAAAGCGCAAGACCAAGAACATCACTGACGAGGCTCCACCTGCCAAGAAGCAAAAAACCAAGAAGAAAGATCGGGCTGCTCCCACTGAGCCCCTTGTCGTCGAGCCAATTTCTGTTGCTCGTCCTGCATCTGCACATCAAGAGCGCCGTATGATAGTTCATGAGCCTGCTTCCACAGAGGCTCCTGAAGCTGAAGACATTCCAGCTGTTGACCCCACCGCAGCTGAAGACATTGGTCAACATGACAATGTAGAAGATGATGAAGTCCTTCCTCAGATCGAGCAAAATGTGGTATCATCGCCTGTTCTCACGAACAGCGAACTCATCAGCATTGGTCGTCCCTTGACGCCAATCGCTCAGGATGATTCATGGGTTGATCACCCTCAAGACTCCCCCCGTCAAGCAGAAACACCAACTACTCCCCCAACTCAAGTCACCACTCCGATGCTTGAAGATGATGACTTTGAGGCCCAACCTACTCCATCTCCACATGCGTCGCCAGCATTCTGCGGGCTTCGTAAAGGACCAAGGCCACAAGTCACTCTGTCGAGTGTTCCAAAAGGAGAAGAGCACCAATCAGTATCTCGCCAAGTATTTCCTGAAGCCTCTCCAACTATGAACAACTCCGAGTCTGAAGCCAACGCGGCTGAAGATATTCCGGCTGCATCAGCCGATGACCAGGAAGAGCCAAGAGATGAAGAAGAACGTGTTGCTACACCCCCAACCAACCCTGAAGTTGTTCTCGAGGAGAACGTGTCCGACCCTCCAGCTACTCGAGTGGAGGTTGGTAACATTGAGGCGACCACCAACACTGAAGCCAATGACGTTGTCATGGCTGAAGCTAATATGGCGCCTGAAGTTAATGTGGTGCCCGAAGTGATTGCACCTGAAGCCAATGCTGCACCTGACGCAAATCTGCAGCTTGAAGTCAATACCACTACCGCTGCTCCTGTACCGCCTCCACGGCCACACACCATCGATCAAGCATATGATCATGGTTAGCTGGTCACTGTTAGATGGCCCATTCTGGTTCCTCCACCTGCTGCTGGTCCGCAATTTGACTATCATATCGAGCACAGGCCTTAGGTCCAGAAGCCTAAGCCAAGGTTGCCAAGGTTTCCAGGTACAACAACTTCACCAGGTTCATTCAATGCAAATGGCTTCATTGTGCACAACACTTCCTTTGATAGTGCCAAGAACCCCTATTCCAAGCCAAGGATTTCATCAGATCGGTTCTGAAGCTATCAGCAGCGCATCTACTATTCCTGTGTTCTCTATGACCAAGGGCGTATCTTTCCACATATGCATCTAGACACTGAAGCCATTGCTGGACTGCCCTGCCTTGAAGAAGCCCTTGACTGCTTCTGTGATGCTGGTCTGCTGAACTTTGTGATTGATAAGGAGCATTGGAATGAAGAGCTTCTGCTACAATTTTATGCTACCCTCCACATTCGCGGCTACAACAGGGATCCGAAGACTTGGGTCCTTGAGTGGATGACAGGCAATGTCCATCATGAAGCCAAAGCTCTTGATATCATTGAGCTAACTGGCCTGCCCACTCCAGGTGAACTCTTCGAGCCTGGTTGTCAGCTTCACCGCAATGCATTGGAGAGCATCTTTCAAAAGCTAGAGCCCAACATGAGCCAAATGCTAAGCATGATGAAGCCTCTGCCACGCGACGTTGAATACCCAAGAGAGTTCTTTGTTGAAGACCTAGAGTATCTGCCCCACACTATTTATCATATCATCAGGCGAACTCTCTGGCCTGTCAAAGGACATTCTTCTGCAGCAAAGCTTGAAGGAGCGATGAAGACATTGGTCTTTTATATCTTCAATGGCATCAGCTTCAATGCTCAAGACTTCTTTATCAGGCAATTGGCTGCATCAGGCTCTGATCTCTTTGGTCTGAAGTTCTACGCTCCATGGGTTATGCGCCTTATCAAGCTTCACTCTGCTGTCAATTATCAGCCTTCTGCACGCAACCATCTGATATTTTTGCCAGAGGTTGATATGTCAGTTGAAGCCATATACTCAGAGCCTGCCAAGGAGCCTGTTTGTCTTCACAATGCTGATCACCAAAGCTTCACACAGCCCATTGAAGGAGTTCAGGCCGTCACTCGTGTTTATCCTTTGGCCAGCAATACACGCTTACCTCACCGTGCTCAAACTGAATCCACTAAAAGCACTATTGCTCAAAGGCCTCGGAAGCGATCTCGTGTTCTCAATGACCGAGAGCTTCTCGTTGCCCTGCATCAGAAACAGGATAAGCATCACTACTGGCTGAAGCGACAGATGCAAAGCCTCTTGGTGGACGTAAATCGCATTCGCAATCTTGCCACCAAGAATGCATTTGTCACTCATGAAACCTGTCGGAGGTCATGGAAGAGTTTGACATTACTGAGTGCTGAAGCAGATCTTCAAGACGATGGCTTCACTGAAAGATTCAAGTTTGACTCCACTCCTCCAAGGAATGCTGTCTTGCGTCGGACTCCCTCTCTTGAAGACTCTAACTATTCCTCCTCAGCTGCAACGGTGAATGCCAGAGTCATAGATGACCAAGATGATGCTACTTCACCACCTCCAACTTCAGTGCGTGTCGACACTGCACCAAGTTCTTCTGCACCGCGAAACCCCGACACCGACCATGCAGCTTCACCTACTCCTTCTGGGAACGAGTAGAGGCTCTATGTCTTCAAACCTTTTTGGTCCTTACTGACAAAAGGGGGAGAAGCATATGAGTTGATAGTCTTCAAGCGGGTCCATATGGGCGGTTGCTTTATATTTTGCCTAGTGTTTACAACTCTCGCTTTTGATACATTTGGTTCTTTGAGTTGTAACACTTAAACTTGATGGTCGTCTGCTACTTGTTTGCTATTCTGTGATGCGATGATAAATTCCGCGTGTGCGATGATAAATTCCGCACGAAGTCATATTGCAGACGCCCATTTTTCATTATGCATGTCATTATCTTCGTTATATCAAATCATGCATGATGAATTGTCTTCATAAGTTGAAGAGGATCTCCACAAGTACAACCTGCCATGTGCATCTGCATTCCAAAAGCAAATTATTTATATGCACATATTCAGGGGAGCCTGTTGCTACTTATGAAGACAATAATTTTAACCTTTACAATTTCACATACTTTTATTCCCGTTGAAAACTTCAACCAGTTTGTCATCAATCACCAAAAAGGGGGAGATTGTAAGTGCATCTAGTGCCACCCCTAGTTGGTTTTGGAGTATTGACGACAAACCTGGTTGAGGGACTAATGTGTTTGTGAGAACTGCAGGATAACACAGGTAGTAGTCCCCCATTGATTCGGTTTACCTACCGGAGATGACCCCTAAAAATGTATGAATACATTGAAGACAAAGGTGGTATGTGAAGATATTCACATTGAAAACTATGACATGAGAAGACATTGCATGAAGATTATGGAGCGCGAAGACTTAGTTATTTCGTTGTTTCCTTTTCTTCTTTGTTGAGTCATAGGAACCACGTACTGTTAAGTGGGGTCCCAGTGAACAAAGTCAGAGTGACTGAAGTGATGCTCAACCAAATCCTATGTCTTTGAGCAAAGACAATGAGAGCAAATCTTATCCAGAGTTGGATGAGTCAGCTTTACTTGTAGCCCAAGCCAAGCTGCCGCGTCTGTTTGAAATCTGACCATTGGAACACGTGTCAGTTCTTTAGTGACCCAGGGTCATTTCGGACAAATCAGGTCGGGTTGTCTTGTGGCTATAAATAGCCCACCCCTACACCATAAATTGGTGGCTGCTCAGAGTTAGTGCACGGCTTTTGTCGTTTGAGAGCAACCCACCTCCGAAGCTTTTGAGAGAGAGAAATCCTTGCGAGGACAAAGCCCAAACACCCAGAGCCAAAGAGTGTTAGGCATCACTGAAGTCTTTCTGTCCGTGTGACCTGAAGACTTGTTACACTTGAGGACTGTGAATCCTCCAGCCGGTTAGGCGTCGTGTTCTGAGCATCCAAGAGTCATTGTGGATCGCCAGTGAACGAAGTCTGTGAAGGTTTGGAAGTCTACCTTGAAGACTTACCAGAGTGATTGGGCGAGGACTGGGTGTCCTTAGCTCAAGGGGAATAAGGTGAAGACACGGTCTTCTGAGTTAAATCTCAGCCTCCCTAACCAGACGTACAGTTGTCACAGCAACTGGAACTGGTCCAACAAATCCTTGTCCTCACCAAGCGACTGGTTCTATCTTCGCCCTCTCTTTATTTTCAGTTTGTCTTCGTGAAGTCATTGCCTGCCTGTGTTACCTATTTGACTTCACTGCGTGACTTCTATTGTTGTTTGGCTTCATACTATCTTCCATCCTGATCTTCACTACCTAGCTGCTATTCGTCTTCGTGCTTTCACTTCATTGTATACTTGACTATGGCTTGCTTAGTGTAGTCTACCTTCCGCTGCATATCAATAGGTTCATTTCTATTGTTTGTCTTCGAAACTCTCATGTTTTGAAGACTTTGATAAAAATCGCCTATTCACCCCCCTCTAGTCGATAACTAGCACTTTCAGGCGGCCTGCTCTCCGTCAAGGTCTTCGGAGATCTTGGAACTCGCCTAAAGTGCTGCATGGAGAGCTCCTCCGACGATGAAGATTCCTCCTCGAGCGGGAGTGACGAGGAGGATAGCGACAGCGACGACGAGGGAGTCGGGCGGCAGGATGCCGACCCCGACTTCGACTGACCGCGCCGCCCCTTCCTCGGCCTCGCGCCCTGCCGAGGGCCTTCCTCGCCAAGCCCTCCATCGGGGCACTCCCCGTCGTCTCCTTGGGCAACTGGCGTAGGAGGGCCGGAGAAGGCGAAGAAGGCGGGTGGCGGCCGTCAAGTCGGAGTACGCGGGCACCGACGCCTTCGTCGCGTATTGCCAGCCCGCTGCCTTGTCTTCTAGCTCCTTTCCCTGCACCAAGATGTTCTCTTGGTGCCTTCTGCTCCTCGCACCTCGCCTAGGCGCCCCTTTTGCCCTCCTGATGTCTTGTTCCACCTTCTGAGGAGAGAGACAAGAAAGGCATTACGGGCACCTTATCTCTTTTTATTTTGTAAGCCTGCGGGCACATGTTAGATTTAAAACTTGTAATCCCCTTGCTTATGTTTTTTATTTCGTACGAACTGTACCTGTATGGGGCATTTTTAATGAAAAAGGGTGCTTGCCGCGTGAGCGAGGCCCATGCCAAGGAACGAGTCCTTGTTATCTCTAAAACATTGTCGCCAGGCAACAGGCCTTGCCGTCCCCCCACTTCAGTCGACCATTCTCGCGCTCTTGGCGGAGGCAGGGGCGAAGTAGAGTTAGGCTCCTCGTGTATTTCCTGGCCACCGCGTCTGCGGCCCGGTTCTGTCCCAGTGGCTTGGGTACAAGAAGAAAGGGGAGCACAGTGGTTTCGGAGCGGAACAAGGTCTCATTTGTCCCAGTTCCATACAGAAATGCATAATAGGGGATGAAAGATTTATCTGAATCCGCAGCCCCCGACAACCTTGGCTTGCCGTGGTTGGATCCTTGTGTCTTCAGCCCCCGGCAGTCTTGGCTTGCCGGGGCTAGAGCGTCGGTCCATTCTCTTTCTCCCAAGCGGCTCAGCAGAAGTGTCCACGTGCCCTGCGAACCAAAGAGGACAGAAAGACGCACACTCGACCTCTAGGCTAGGGGTTAGTCGCCGCTAAGCACTATCAACCCTAACCGAGGGAGAAACTTAACCTAGCATGCATGCTATAACTTAGGGCGCCAGGGCTTCATTTATTTATGCTCAGGGTCTGCGCCTGGCTTTGTACAGAGGGTTACATGCCTTGTCGGCAAAGCTTGTAAAAAATGTGGCTTGCCGGGAGGCCCGGCAAGCCACGCCTTATGGGTAAAACTTGCGAAGATGCTCGATGTTCCAGGAGTTGCTCACTGGGACAGCATCTTCGGTCTCCAGGTGGACTGCGCCGGGCCTGGTGACTCGTATAACCCGATAAGGGCCTTCCCACTTCGGCGTCAACTTGTTGGAATTCTTGGCCGACTGAACGCGCCGAAGAACAAGGTCGCCTTCCTCAAAGCTTCGGGCATGAACCTTGCGGCTATGGTAGCGGCACAAGGCTTGCTGGTAGCGTGCTGCTCTCACAGCTGCCCGAAGACGATCTTCCTCAAGGAGCGTGCTACCTCTTGAGCACTGCGTTGGTTTTCCCTTGAAGAGGAAAGGGTGATGCAGCAAAGTAGCGTAAGTATTTCCCTTAGTTTTTGAGAACCAAGGTATCAATCAAGTAGGAGGCCACGCACGAGTCCCTCGCACCTACACCAACCAATAAATCCTCGCAACCAACGCGATAAGGGGTTGTCAATCCCTACACGGTCACTTACGAGAGTGAGATCTGATAGATATGATAAGATAATATTTTTGGTATTTTTATGCAAAGTAAAATAGAAGCAAAATAAAAGGCAACGGAAATAGCTTGTTGATGGGAGATTAATATGATGGAAATAGACCCGGGGGCCATAGGTTTCACTAGTGGCTTCTCTCAAGAGCATAAGTATTACGGTGGGTGAACAAATTACTGTTGAGCAATTGACAGAAATGAGCATAGTTATGAGAATATCTAGGTATGATCATGTATATAGGCATCACATCCGAGACAAGTAGACCGACTCCTGCCTGCATCTACTACTATTACTCCACACATCGACCGCTATCCAGCATGCTTCTAGAGTATTAAGTTCATAAGAACAGAGCAACGCTTTAAGCAAGATGACATGATGTAGAGGGATAAACTCATGCAATATGATATAAACCCCATCTTGTTATCCTCGATGGCAACAATACAATATGTGCCTTGCTGCCCCTACTGTCACTGGGAAAGGACACCGCAAGATTGAACCCAAAGCTAAGCACTTCTCCCATTGCAAGAAAGATCAATCTAGTACGCCAAACCAAACTGATAATTCGAAGAGACTTGCAAAGATAACCAATCATACATAAAACAATTCAGAGAAGATTCAAATATTGTTCATAGATAAACTTGATCATAAACCCACAATTCATCGGTCTCAACAAACACACCGTAAAAGAAGATTACATCGAATAGATCTCCACGAGAGAGGGGGAGAACATTGTATTGAGATCCAAAAAGAGAGAAGAAGCCATCTAGCTAATAACTATGGACCCGGAGGTCTGAGGTAAACTACTCACACATCATCGGAGAGGCTATGGTGTTGATGTAGAAGCCCTCCGTGATCGATGCCCCCTCCGACGGAGCTCCAGAAAAGGCCCCAAGATGGGATCTCACGGGTACAGAAGGTTGCGGCGGTGGAATTAGGTTTTTGGCTCCGTATCTGGTAGTTTGGGGGTAGGTAGGTATATATAGGAGGAAGGAGTACGTCGGTGGAGCAACAGGGGGCCCACGAGGGTGGAGGGCGCGCCCCCCTACCTCGTGCCCTCCTGGTTGATGTCTTGACGTAGGGTCCAACTCCTCTGGAACACGTTCGTTCCGAAAATCACGTTCCCGAAGGTTTCATTTCGTTTGGACTCCGTTTGATATTCTTTTTCTGCGAAACTCTGAAATAGGCAAAAACAGCAATTCTGGGCTGGGCCTCCGGTTAATAGGTTAGTCCCAAAAATAATATAAAAGTGTATAATAAAGCCCAATAATGTCCAAAACAGAATATAATATAGCATGGAACAATCAAAAATTATAGATACGTTGGAGACGTATCAAGCATCCCCAAGCTAAATTCCTGCTCGTCCTCGAGTAGGTAAATGATAAAAACAGAATTTTTGATGTGGAATGCTACTTGGCATAATTTCAATGTAATTCTTCTTAATTGTGGTATGAATATTCAGATCCGAAAGATTCAAGATAAAAGTTCAATATTGACATAAAAATAATAATACTTCAAGCATACTAACTAAGCAATTATGTCCTCTCAAAATAACATGGCCAAAGAAAGTTCATCCCTACAAAATCATATAGTTTAGTCATGCTCCATTTTCGTCACACAAGAATGCTCTCATCATGCACAACCCCGATGACAAGCCAAGCAATTGTTTCATACTTTAGTAATCTCAAACTTTTTCAACCTTCACGCAATACATGAGCGTGAGCCATGGATATAGCACTATGGGTGGAATAGAATATAATGATGGGGGTTATGTGGAGAAGACAAAAAGGGAGAAAGTCTCACATCAACGAGGCTAATCAATGAGCTATGGAGATGCCCATCGATTGATTTTAATGCAAGGAGTAGGGATTGCCATGCAACGGATGCACTAGAGCTATAAATATATGAAAGCTCAACAAAAGAAACTAAGTGGGTGCGCAATCAACTTGCTTGCTCACGAAGACCTAGGGCATTTGAGGAAGCCCATTGTTGGAATATACAAGCCAAGTTCTATAATGAAAAATTCCCACTAGTATATGAAAGTGACAAAACAAGAGACTCTCTATCATGAAGATTATGGTGCTATTTTGAAGCACAAGTGTGGTAAAAAGGATAGTAACATTGTCCCTTCTCTCTTTTTCTCTCATTTTTTTGGGCCTTCTTCTTTTTTTATGGCCTTTCTCTTTTTTTTATTCCTCACTTGGGACAATGCTCTAGAAAATGATGATCATCAAACTTCTATTTATTTACAACTCAATGATTACAACTCGATACTAGAACAAAGTATGACTCTATATGAATGCCTCCGGCGGTGTACCGGGATGGCTTTGCCACAGATACTATGTCAACTACATGATCATGCTAAGCAATATGACAATGATGAATGTGTCATGATAAACGGAATGGTGGAAAGTTGCATGGAAATATATCTCGGAATGGCTATGGAAATGCCATAATAGGTAGGTATGGTGGCTGTTTTAAGGAAGATATAAGGAGGTTTATGTGTGAAAGAGCGTATCATATCACGGGGTTTGGATGCACCGGCGAAGTTTGCACCAACTCTCAATGTGAGAAAGGGCAATGCACGGTACCGAAGAGGCTAGCAATGATGGAAGGGTGAGAGTGCGTATAATCCATGGACCCAACTTTAGTCATAAAGAACTCACATACTTATTGCAAAAATCTACAAGTCATCAAAAACCAAGCACTACGCACATGCTCCTAGGGGGATAGATTGGTAGGAAAAGACCATCGCTCGTCCCCGACCGCCACTCATAAGGAGGACAATCAAAGAACACCTCATGTTTCAAATTTGTTACATAAAGTTTACCATACGTGCATGCTACGGGACTTGCAAACTTCAACACAAGTATTTCTCAAATTCACAACTACTCAACTACCACAACTTTGATATCACTACCTCCATATCTCAAAACAATCATCAAGCATCAAACTTCTCTTAGTATTCAACACACTCATAAGAAAGTTTTTACTAGTCTTGAATACCTAGCATATTAGGATTATTTAAGCAAACTACCATTCTGTTTAAGACTCCCAAAATAATCTAAGTGAAGCATGAGAGAATAATAGTTTCTATAAAACAAAACCACCACCGTGCTCTAAAAGATATAAGTGAAGTACTAGAGCAAAAACTATATAACTCAAAAGATATAAGTGAAGCACATAGAGTATTCTAATAATTTCCGAATCATGTGTGTCTCTCTCAAAAGGTGTGTACAGCAAAGATGATTGTGGTAAACTAAAAAGCAAAGACTCAAATCATACAAGACGCTCCAAGCAAAACACATATCATGTGGTGAATAAAAATATAGCTCCAAGTAAAGTTACCGATGGAAGTAGACGAAAGAGGGGATGCCTTCCGGGGCATCCCCAAGCTTTGGCTTTTAGGTGTCCTTAGACTATCTTGGGGTGCCATGGGCATCCCCAAGCTTAGGCTCTTGCCACTCCTTGTTCCATAATCCATCATATCTTTTACCCAAAACTTGAAAACTTCACAACACAAAACTTAACAGAAAATCTCGTGAGCTCCGTTAGCGAAAGAAAACAAAAGACCACTTCAAGGTACTGTAATGAAATCATTCTTTATTTATATTGGTGTTAAACCTACTGTATTCCAACTTCTCTATGGTTTATAAACTATTTTACTAGTCATAGATTCATCAAAATAAGCAAACAACACACGGAAAACAAAATCTATCAAAAACAGAACAGTCTGTAGTAATCTGTAACTAACGCAAACTTCTGGAACTCCAAAAATTCAGCAAAAATAGGACGACCTAGACAACTTGTTTATTGACGAGCAGCAATTGGAATCAATATTTTATCACGTTCTGGTGATTTTTAACAATTATTTTCGTGAACAGAAAGTTTCTGGAATTTACAGCAAGATCAAATAACTATCATCCAAGAAGATCCTATAGGTTTAGCTTGGCACAAACACTAATTAAAACATAAAAACACATCTAACCAGAGGCTAGATCAAATATTTATTCCTAAACAGAAGCAAAAAGCAAAAAACTAAAAATAAAATTGGGTTGCCTCCCAACAAGCGCTATCGTTTAACGCCACTAGCTAGGCATAAAAGCAAGGATAGATCTAGGTATTGCCATCTTTGGTAGGCAATCCATAAGTGGCTCTCATGATAGATTCATAAGGTAATTTTATTTTCTTTCTAGGGAAGTGTTCCATGCCTTTCTTTAATGGAAATTGGAATCTAATATTCCCTTCCTTCATATCAATAATTGCACCAATCGTTCTAAGGAAAGGTCTACCAAGAATAATAGGACATGAAGGATTGCAATCTATGTCAAGAACAATAAAGTCTACGGGCACATAGTTCCTATTTGCAACAATAAGAACATCATTAATTCTTCCCATAGGTTTCTTAATAGTGTAATCCGCAAGGCGCAAGTTTAAAGAGCAATCATCAAATTCACGGAAACCTAATAAATCACATAAAGTTTTTAGAATCGTGGAAACACTAGCACCCAAATCACACAAAGCATAGCATTCATGATCTTTAATTTTAATTTTAATAGTAGGTTCCCACTCATCATAAAGTTTTCTAGGGATAGAAACTTCCAACTCAAGTTTTTCTTCGTAAGATTGCATCAAAGCATCAACGATATGTTTGGTAAAGGCTTTATTTTGACTATAAGCATGAGGAGGATTTAGCACGGATTGCAACAAGGAAATACAATATATCAAAGAGCAATTATCATAATTAAATTCCTTGAAATCCAAAATAGTGGTTTCATTAATATCTAATGTTTTGATCTCTTCAATCCCACTTTTATCAATTTTAGCATCAAGATCTAAAAACTCCGAATTTCTGGAACGCCTTCTAGATAAAGGTGGATCATATTCAATCCCATCATTATCAAGATTCATATTGCTAAACAAAGATTTAATAGGGGACACATCAATAACTTTTAGATCTTCATCTTTATTTTCATAGAAATTTGAAGAACACACTTTCACAAAGCAATCTTTCTTCTTTCTTTGCACTCATCAATGGAAATTCTCATGGCTTTGAGAGACTCATTGATATCATGCTTAGGAGGAATAGATCTAAGTTTTAAAGAATCAACATCAAGAGAAATTCTATCAACGTTCCTAGCCAATTCATCAACTTTAAGCAATTTTTCTTCAAGCAAAGCATTGAAATTCTTTTGCGAATTCATAAATTCCTTAACACTAGTTTCAAATTCAGAAGGCATCTTATTAAAGTTTCCATAAGAATTGTTGTAGGAATTACCATAATTATTAGAGGAATTACTAGGATAAGGCCTAGGATTAAAGTTTCCTCTATACGCGTTGTTACCAAAATTATTCCTACCAACAAAATTCACATCCATAGGTTCATTATTATTCTCAATCAAAGTAGACAAAGGCATATCATTAGGTTTGAGGTAAACTACTCACACATCATCGGAGAGGCTATGGTGTTGATGTAGAAGCCCTCCGTGATCGATGCCCCCTCCGGCGGAGCTCCGGAAAAGGCCCCAAGATGGGATCTCACGGGTACAGAAGGTTGCGGCGGTGGAATTAGGTTTTTGGCTCTGTATCTGGTAGTTTGGGGGTACGTAGGTATATATAGGAGGAAGGAGTACGTCGGTGGAGCAACAGGGGGCCCACGAGGGTGGAGGGCGCGCCCTGGGGGGTAGGTGCGCCCCCTACCTCGTGCCCTCCTGGTTGATGTCTTGACGTAGGGTCCAAGTCCTCTGGATCACGTTCGTTCCGAAAATCACGTTCCCGAAGGTTTCATTCCGTTTGGACTCCGTTTGATATTCTTTTTCTGCGAAACTCTGAAATAGGCAAAAACAGCAATTCTGGGTTGGGCCTCCGGTTAATAGGTTAGTCCCAAAAATAATATAAAAGTGTATAATAAAGCCCAATAATGTCCAAAACAGAATATAATATAGCATGGAACAATCAAAAATTATAGATACGTTGGAGACGTATCAGAGCGTTGCGTCATCTTGCCGCAATTGCTCTTGCTCAAGCTCGTCATAAGCGAGCACTCGAGGTGACCCGTATATGAGTTCCGTGGGGAGAACTGCTTCTGCCCCGTATACCAGGGCAAAGGGTGTCTGGCCGATGGCTCGATTTGGCGTCGTTCTGATCGAACAAAGAACCACCGGCAACTCATCAATCTAGCGCCTTCCACTCTTGTGCAGCCTGTCAAAAGTCTTCGTCCTCAGGCCTCGTAACACTTCAGCATTTGCCCTCTCCGCCTGGCCGTTGCTCCTTGGATGTGCCACAGATGTGAAACAGACCTGGCTGCCGAGGTCTTGGATGTATTGCATGAAGGTGCGGCTTGTCAACTGTGTGCTGTTGTCGGTGATGACTCTGTGTGGCACGCGAAAGCAGCACACTAGCCCCTTGAAGAACTTGACGGCTGACTGTGTCGTCACCTTCCTCACTGCTTCCACCTCCGGCCACTTCGTGAACTTGTCGATCGCAATGTAGAAGTACTCAAATCCCCCGACAGCGCGGGGGAACGGGCCCAGTATATCGAGCCCCCAGACCGAGAATGGCCAGGAGAGAGGAATTGTCTGAAGGGCTTGAGCTGGTTGATGAAACTTCTTCGAATGGAACTGACACGCTTCGCACTTGGTTACTAGTGCCGTTGCATCCTGGAGGGCAGTGGGCCAGAAGAAACCCTGCCGGAACGCCTTGCCGTCAAGGGCCCTCGACCCTATGTGGGAGCCACATATGCCTCCGTGTATCTCTACCAAGAGCTCCTGTCCTTCCTCCCGGGGAATGCACTTCAATCTCACACCGTTCGGTCTCCTCCTGTACAGGACGTCATCGACGAACTGATACATAGCAGACCGACGGGCAACCTTCCCCGCTTCTTCCTGCTCCTCAGGAAGCTCCCCTGTTTGGAGGAATCAGACGGTATGTTGTGCCCATGCCAGAGCCTGGGGCTCGACGGCAAGGACCAAAGGCATTTCTTCTGCCATGGGAGTGGTTGTCTCTACGGCCAAGGCTTGACGGCCTGCCGGAGTCGGTCGCTCCTCGGCAGGCTCAGAGTCCACGACAACACCCTTGCCAGCGGCCCCTGGGGGCTCAGCGGGAAAGTACTTGCCAGGGCCTGATTTCCTCCGCTTGTTCTGCTCCGTTGATGGTTCGACGGATGGTTGAGTTAACCGAAGCAAAAAGGTACCTGGTTCCACAGGTAGCTTGAATGCAGCGCGCTTTGACAGGTAATCGGTGATGTCGTTCTCCGCTCGGGGAACGTGCTCCGCTTGTATACCGTCAAAGCGCTCCTCCAGCTTCCTCACCTCATCTACGTAGGCCTCCATCAACGGGCTCTGATAATCTTTGTTGACTTATCTGACGACAAGCTGCGAATCACCCCTGACGATGAGCTTTTTAACCCCGAGCTCTGCTGCGATCCTGAGACCGGCAAGTAGCCCCTCGTACTCAGCAGTGTTGTTGGTGGACATCTCCATGGGAAAGTGCATCTGGATTACATACTCGAGGTGCTCTCCGGTGGGTGCGACAAGCAGCACACCAGCACCGGCGCCTTGCAGCGAGAAAGCTCCGTCAAAGTACATAATCCAGTCGCGAGCTGTTTCCATGCCGGGGAGAGTAGTCTCCTGGATCTCTTCATCAGGCGTCGAGGTCCATTATGCAATGAACTCCGCCAGGACTCTACTCTGGATTGTTGAAGTACTTTCAAATATCAACCCAAAGCTTGATAACTCCAAGGCCCACTCCACAATCCTTCCGATCGCGTCTGGGTTGTGCAGTATCCGTTGCAACAGGAGGCGGTGACGACAGTGATCTCGTGGGCCTGGAAGTAATGACGCAGCTTCCTCGAGGCCATAAGGAGGCCGAAGAGCAATTTCTGCACACTGGAGTACCTTGACCTAGCCCCCTTCAAGAGGGAGCTGACAAAGTAAACCGGGTGCTGCATCATCTTCTTCTTCGGCACCACTTCATTGGGCTGCGCGGGCCCTGTTCTGACAGTGTCAGACTCTGCCGGGGGCCTTGCCTTGCCGGCACCAGGCCCTGCCGGGGGAATCTCTGACCCGCCATCTACTGGTCCTGCCATTGCCACTGCCTCTTCATCGACCTCCCTCTGCGCTACCAGCGCGGCGCTGATCACTTGATTCGTTGCCGCCAGCTACAGCAGTAACGGCTCTTGCGGTTTAGGCACCACCAGTACTGGTGTAGAAGAGAGGTATTTCTTCAGATCCTGCAGCGCTGCTTCGGCCTCCGGGGTCCACTCCATTGGGCCCGCCTTTTTCAAAATTTTGAAAAAGGGAAGGGCGCGCTCGGCAGACTTGGAGATGAATCGGCTCATGGCGGCAACGCAGCCAGTGAGCCGACGCACATCCTTGATCCGCTTGGGCGCCTGAATCTACTCGATAGCCTTGATTTTGTCTGGGTTTGCCTCAATCCCACGCTGCGACACAAAGAACCCGAGAAGTTTGCCGGACGGAACACCGAAGACACATTTCTCAGGGTTTAGCTTGAGGTTGATCTTGCGCAGGTTGGCAAACATCTCTTCTAAATCTTGTACAAGAGTTGCCCTTTCCTTGGTTTTGACTACTATGTCATCCATATAAGCTTCCATATTTCTATGTAGCTGGGGCTCAAAACCAATCTGTACTGCCCTTGAAAACATTGAGCCAGCACTCTTCAACCCGAAAGGCATCCGTAAAAAGTAGTACGTACCACATGGGGTGATGAATGATATGTTCTCTTCGTCTTCTCTTGTCATGAAGATCTGGTGGTAGCCCGAGTAGGCGTCGAGGAATGATAACAGATCACACCCGGCCGTGGAGTCAACAATTTGGTCGATGCGCAGCAACGGGAAGGGGTCCTTAGGACAAGCCTTATTGATATCTGTGTAGTCAATACACAGCCTCCACTTCCCATTTGCCTTGTGCACCACCACCAGATTGGCCAACCACGTCGGATGGAGCACTCCCCTCACCAAGCCTGCTGGTTCCAATTTCCTGATCTCCTCTGTGATGAACTCCTGCCGTTCCAAAGCATACTTCCTGACCTTCTGCTTGACGGGTCGCGCGTGTGGGCAGACAGCAAGATGGTGCTCAATCACTTCCCTGGGAACGCCGGGGATGTCAGATGCTTGCCATGCAAACACATCAACATTCACCCACAGGAAAGTGACGAGCGCGCTTTCCTATTTGTTGTCATGGGTGGAGCTTATGGTGAAAGCCCCTCCCGTGCCATCCTCCTTGACGGACACCTTCTTGGTCTCTGGTGGTGCAGCTCTGGATTTCTTGCTCTTACCGGTGGAACTCTCCGGCACGTCCTCGATAGTAGCACAACACTCCGAAGAGGTGCGCTTGCCGGAGTGGGTGCGAGAGGTCCTGCCGGTCTTCTTCTTCCCTCCCGGGGCTTCAGCGGCAGGAGCAAGTGCCTTGGTGGCAGTTGCTGCAACTGCTTCCCGGTAGAGTAGGTCGGCGCAGATCAGCTCATCCCTCTTGTCACAAGGAACGGTGATGATGGTCATCGGCCCAGGCATCTTCAGCGTGTTGTAGGTGTAATGTGACGCCGCCATGAACTTGGCTAGTGCCGGGCGCCGAGAATCCCGTTGTAGGGCAAGGGGATCTCGGCTACATCAAAGACGATCCTCTCCGTCCTGTAGTTCAACTCGCCCCCAAACGTCACGGGCAGCGTGACCTTCCCCTTCGGCTGACTCCTTCCCGGATTGACCCCTTGAAACGTGCCCATTTCCTCGAGGTCTCCATCAGGAATTTGCAGCCTCTTCATCACAACAGGCGAGATCAAGTTTAGACCGGCCCCACCATCGACTAACATCTTGTTCACCTTGAGGTTGCGTATCGTTGGGGAAACCAACAACGGCAAGCACCCGACCGCAATTGTGCGATCAGGGTGGTCCTCGGCGTCAAAGATGATAGGCGTGCTGGACCACTTCAGTGGCTTCTGAGCGTCGAATGATGGCTCCGCTGCTATGATCTCACGCGCCCACTGCTTGAGCTGGCGGTGAGAGGTATGCAGCGAGGCCGCACCATCGACGCACATGGCCTCTGTAGCTTTCTATAACTCATGCTCGCTGGACTCGTTGTCTTCGTCATGATCATCGTCTTCCTGCTTCTTGTCGCGGCCCCGAGCGGGCCTCTCTTGCTGGTTATCCTTGCCGCGGCGACCTCCTTGGCCGCCACGCTTCTTGCCGGATCCCTCGGCACCATCCTGGCCCTTCTCCTTGTCCCGCCTCTCATACTCGGCTTTCTGCTTCTCAGCAAGCAGCTCGACTTGCCGGTAGTTCTGGAGGTCGTGGCCTTTGGTGCGGTGGATCTTGCAATACTGCTTGTCGGAGCCCCCTGGCTTGTCGGCAGCCGCCAAGGCCCGGCAGGCAGCACACCCGGCAATTTCCTTGCCGGGGTCGTCTGCCTTGGCCTTCTTGGTGGCGCCGGTGTCGTCGGATCCCTCGACGGCAAGCACGGTCTTGCCCTTGCATTTCCTGTTGCGACACCGGCCCTTCTTCGTCGGGGTGGCGGTGTCTTCATCAGTAGAGTCGGTTTCCATGCCGGCGTCCTCGCCGGGGTACTTCCTTTCCTCTTCAGTCTGAGCACACCTATCGGCCAGAACGTAAAGTTTGGCCACATCCTTAACCTTGTTCATCGCCAGCTCTTCGCGCATATTGCGGTTGCGCAAGTTCTCATGGAATGCGCTAATCACGGCGGCGGGATGAACATCGGAGATGTTGTACTGCAACCGGCTGAACCTCTGGATGTACTTGCGCAGGGTTTCCCCTTCCTTCTGGGGAATGATATGCAAATCACTGGCCTGGCCATGAGCTTGGTGGCCTCGTGTGAAGGCACCAACAAACTCGTGGCACAGATCCGACCAAGAAAAAATGGAATCCGCCGGCAAGTGCATCAACCAAGACATGACGTTGGGCTTCAGTGCCAGCGGGAAGTAATTGGCAAGCACCTTGTCGTCGTGAGCTCCGGCAGCTTGCATCGCGATTGTGTAGATGCTGAGGAACTCTGACGGATGGGTCTTGTCGTTGTACTTCTCGCCGACATCGGGCTTGAACGTGCGGTGGGACAGCCACTGGAACCGCCGCAGCTCACGGGTAAAGGCTGGGCAACCCACCTCATAAGGTAGGCCGCCGGAGCCCCCCGGTGCTGGGTGGTCCATAGCGGGTCCCACCCGCTTATCTGACTGGTGGCGTGTATCGTGCCGGCGCTCGATAGTGGTTCGAGCGTCTTCATGGGCTCGTTCTCGAAGAACTTGGCGCTGGTCGCGGTGGGTCCGTGGGTCGAACGACGCTATGGAAATATTATCACATGCGTCGTCACGATGGACCGGCACCGGCGGCAATTGGCGCGGGGGAGGAGAGTGTACTATGGTTGCAGCTCCCCCGGTTCTCCCACCGCTGGCATGTGGTGGCTCGACGGAGCGCCGGCCCGAGGGCCCCGCCGGTCGCGGATCATCTTTATTGGCAACGGTGACAAGGCTCCGGATGGTGGCTCTCCACTCGTTGAGCTTCTCCGCGGCGGGAGGGAAGTCGAGGAGCAGCTGCGCGCGCGCCAAAGCTTCTGCTGGCGTAGGTGGTGGTGACAGCTGCGTGGACCGTGGCGTGCTCCGACTTCTAACCACGTTAGAAGGAGCTCTATCATGGCCCAGCGGCTGCGTGCCATTTTCTCCAGCACTTCAGCGGGCATGCTGGGCTCCTTCGTCCCGCGGATGATGCACAGGGCTCTTCCCACGGCGGTGTCCAGGGTCACCGGCGTGGTGACGCTGCTCGCGCACACCATGGGAAGAGCGCGCTGTGGGCGCCGGGGTGGGCGTCTTGGAGGTCGCTGCGCCGCCCATAGGGGGGACAACGACGCCCCTGGAGGGCCCCGCGCGCTTGCGGGGGGCCCGACACCGTCCTTGGATTTGGCAGCATGTGGCTCGTCACCTGGCGCGCGAATGATGCCGCTCGCCAGGCTCTGACTGCCAGGGCAATGCTGGTGCTCGCGGGCCATGGCTCGGTTCTGTCCACGACCGGCCCGCTGCTCGTCCATAGTGGCACGGGCCCGACCCCCGACAAGCCGATCGACGTGATCGTCTTCTTCTTGGGAGCCATGGCGATGAAGAACCGCAAGGCCAACCGCTAGATCAGATTCTCATGACTGCGCCCCCTACCTGGCGCGCCAAAGATGTCGGTGGAAACGACACCTATGGGATCACTGGAATCCCTTCTACGGTTGGCGGGCGCGGGGTCGTGAGAAGAGCAGGTCTAACAGGAAGCACACGGATCGTTGACCCAGCTTCGGGCCACGAGGGATGCGTAATACCCTAGTCCTGCTTTCGTGGATGTATTGAGTGTCCTTGTGTTCTTGAGCTAGCTACGGGGTGTAACTTGCCCAAAAGAGCCGAATCCCTCTCCTAGTCGCCCCGGGCCTCCTTTTATAGGCAAAAGGGGTTGCCACAGTGGCACACAGGAGATGGAAAGGTGTACAGTGCGCGAGCTTATCGCCCGGCATTACGGGACAAAGCGCATTAAATGTGCTACTTAGGTGTCCATTAGCTTTATCGGGGACGGGAACGAGGCCCGTCCCGTCCGTCACCGCTCCGCCTCTCTTTGACACGCGCCTAGGCCAGCGATGCGTGCGGTGCCATGTAGGCAGGCAGGCTGCTGAGGTGGCGCGGTGGTGGAGCATTCACGAAGATCTGCATGCCACCACGCATGTGCTTGCTGAGTTGGTGTAGAGGCCGCCCGTCACCACGCAGGTGCCTGCCCAGCTAGTTGAGCTAGCAGCTGCTTGGGGACGGCGGTGGAGTCTTGGCTGGTGCGGGCCTGGCAGTGGCCCCGCTGATGCCCTCGGCAAGGGTCTTGCCGGGGGCCCGGCAAGGATCTTGCCGTGGCGTTACGGTCGTCCCGGCAAGGCGCTTTCCGGGGGTCTTGTGGATCTCCTCGGCTAGGATCCCGCCGAGGGTCGCCGTCTTCTGGTCCTCATCTGATCTTGTGTGTTCATGACCTTGACGAAGATCTGCAGCCGCCACGGAGGTGCCTCCCGAGCCTTGGTTCCAACATAGTTGTTGACGGCGTTTGGAACCCTTGGGCTCAAGGGTGGCTCGCTCTGCTGGCATTGGGCAAGTTGCCCCGGCAAGGCTCTTACCGGGGCCGCGGAGGCCGCCCCGTCAAGGGTCTTGCCAGGGGAGTCCACCTCGCCCTTTTGCTCTCCCGTGTTGCTGGTCCTAGCGTTGCCTCGGTTGCCTTGTGCTTCGGCTTCTCTCCGGCTTCCCTCTTCTGCCCTGCTAGGTGTGGCCGCGGTGAGTGGCTCTGACTGCCCGTGCACAAGTAAAGGGGTCAAAAGGAGAGCCCCTACTTTTGTACATCGACAGGATTATGTTGTAAGACCCCCTATGTTGTCCATGTGTTGTAATGATCCGAATTTTTTAGGCGAGGCAATCCTCAGTACTTGTATGATTGACATAAGGTGAACTATTTTTCGTGTGAGCATATTGTATTGGATGAAATAACTGTTTGACTCAAAGTGTATCCAACCTACTGAATTCGAAGATCACGGCATTTCTAAATCATAATCATATATAAAGGTGGAATAAATCTTTGTTGTGGTTTTGAAGAAATAAATAACAAAACGTAGAATTATCTGTGGATATTTGTAATCGAATACAAATTGGATTTGAATTTAGTTTGCCAGGGCCCAGGGCAAACGTGAATGCTAATTCTCCCAAGTTTTGAACGAAGCGGCTAAACACCCAGTATAATTTGTGGGCTGCCCGAAGCAAGTGTTTGCGAGATGGAAATTACTGTCTACCCCTGACACATACATCCTTATCGACTGGATTTACACTGCTGTCGATAGGGGTAGACTAGTAACTTCAATCAGACGTGACACGACGGCCTCTGAGCCCATTCAGACACGATGGGCGCCAAACACGGGCGGCAAAACACATTTGATTCAAGCTCGTCCGAAAGACCTGTGTCTCTCCCTCCATTTCCCCATTCATACACGGTGGGTGGCAAAACAAACTCTCCTCGTCCGAAATCGATGTAGGCTAATATTTTAAATAGGGGCAGATGTGTAACTTCCCTCAGACGTGACACAACCGCCCTACCCGTCAGCCCCGTTCATACACCGTGGGCGCCAACCATGGGCGGCAAAACACCCTCTCCTCACCCGAAATAGTTACCGGCAAATATTTGGGAGATGCGAGATTACCGTCCTATCCCCAACCGATGCGATGTCCGAAATTTTAAACGGGGGATAAGTTCGTAACTTTCCCACATTTCAGAGAAGCACGTCCCAAAGTTTGAGATCCCCCCTCCCCTCCATTTCCCCATTCATACACCGTCGGCGCCACGACAACCTCCCCACTGCGGCCAGCCTCCTCCGTCCGCCACCCCATCATCCACCTTGTCGGAGCCGCTACCCCTACCCCGTCGTCCACTACAAGAGATGGACGTCTCTCATCCATGGCGCTGGACCAGGATCCTTTCATCGCGTCCTCTCGCTTCATCGGCACCGTCGTCCACCTTGCCGTTGCCGCTCCTACGACCGCCTCGTCCACGGCAACATGATTTATCCCCGACCCGACCGTCTGCCGTCTAAAGTCTTCTTCCCCGCCGCCGACAGCCATCGCACCCGCAGCACCCTCAACGTATCAGCAGAGGCCTACACGGCGTCGCAAGAGAGGTGGTACTCTTCCATATGTGCTTAAGTTATTGATCTCACCCGGAAAATAGATCGTAATTTGTTTACTGTACTTTTCTTGTCCATACCAATTCGTAGTGGCTTACGTGTTGAAATACGAATCTGATATGATGCTAATATCACTAAAACAGAGAACGTTTAATTGGTCATCTAATGTTCCTATATTCGTTTCGAAAAGCATGTGCACCACCCACTGGTCCAGCTAGTTCCACTTTCCTGATTTTTCTCTTGATGCTTAGGGTTTTCCCCTTTTATCTACTCTACTATGATCTGCGTAGGTGCTTTCTGTCGTACTAGCATTACTCCACCCTTCAAGCTAAACAACACAACACTCAAAATTTGAAAGCTTAGTTGTTCAAATATGATTGTGATATGATACTGTTATTAGTTAACAGACACATTTAATTGGTTAGCTAAAGGTCCCACTTGAGTTTCCAAATGCATGTCACGACATATAGAGAGACAGCAGAATTGCATTTCTTTGTCACTTGTTGACTGTACTTTCTTGTCCATACCAAATCTTAGTTGTTATTTCAAAGCAAACATCGGTTGCTAACTACCCTTTGTGCGGTTTGCAGCTTCAGATCTGCCATCCCACTGCCACGGTCAACACTGTACTCATCATGCTTATGGTTTCCCCATTTTATGATGACCACGATCAGCCTACGTGGTTCGTGTCGTAATAGCACTGCTCCACCCATCGAGCTAAACAAGCTTAGTTGTACAAATTCATATATGATATTATGTTGATATTAGTAAAACTGAGAGATGTTTAATTGGTCAGCTAAATGTTCCTACTTTAGTTTCGAAATGCATGTGAGCCACATATGGAGAGACCGGAAAGAATAGTATTTCTCTGTGCGCTCTGGTTCATCATGGGTGGCCAACCGACATTGTATTGAAAGACTTGTAATATCGTCAATCTGCTTGCTCTTCTGCTCTTCTTTAAGATGATCCTCTTCTCTTGCGATCGACTGGTCAGGTCGAGTTGTTCTCCCTTAGTATATTTTGAATCTGTCAGGTCAGGTCGACTTGTTCTTCTTTACTATATGTTGAAGTTGTCATCTGCGAAGTGTCATCACTTCTGGAGCTCTCATATTTTGAGTAGTAGGCCACATTATATTAATGCACACACCAAATTACAGCATGCATGGCATCTCTTAAAAGAATTGCAGAGATAGCACAAAGGGGTGTACAGGGAGGCAGTATTTGATTAGAATCACTTCTGCATTACAAAGATAATCTCACTTGTTTTTATGTTTTCATGCATGTCAGGTAGTGAACATTATCAAAATGAATATGAGAATGGGCGCACGCGAGGAATATTGCGGAACAATCCACTGGCTAACAAAATTGGCATGGTGGAGGATGCCCTATCTTATTCACCCATCAAGGTGCTTGCTCTAACTTGACACGGTTGTATTGGTCGCACATATTTTACATATGACCTCTTGCATTACTTATACTTTGTTACACCATCTGCTTAGTTTAAGCATCATATATGAGTATATGCCATAACTATCCATTTTCTGTACCTATTCCATGTGTTGTCATACTATGTTTTTCCAGTCAAATATTGTTCTTTCATAATAGATGTCCAAAAGTAAGAGGGTGAGTGCACATCCTCAAGGAGTACAAACTAGGTATTTGGAAAAGGTAGTGATACCTGTTAAATCAGATAGATCAGCAGCCACAGAAAACACAGGCCCAATTGTACCACACTTTACCCCTACTCCAGTGGCCAAACCCCTATTAGAACTACTGGGAGCCCAGCATCAGGTACTGTCTATGATATCAATTCAAAATTTGAACTCCTAAATTTCTGCATGTGCCTTACCTTCTCTCTTGTATGAAAACTAATTTCAGATGAATCTCCTTGCTCAAAGGATCATACGATCTCACAACAATAATGGGCTCTGCATTGCTCTTGTCAGTACCTCTCTCCCTTTTGCCTTGTAACGCTATACTTAATTAATTGCTATTTGATTATGTATCATCAGTCTGCACCTGAGCTTCATTATCCTCTGTTTCTTCCAATATTATTTGATCTATATTTACTCTTTGCAAAATGTAGAATAATGGCAACGCTTATAACAAATTTTCTTTGGGGAATTTATTGAATTATCCTTCCATCAACATGGAGAAGGGCTTTGTCCAGCCCGTGTTAACATGTAATGTAAGTTCATCCTTCTCAAGCCTTCAAACTTTGTTCTAGTATAGATTTGGATAGGCATCATTTCCTCCACTGCTGTTTGCTTTGCTATTTACATCTGATTGGATGTTTGCAACAACTACCAGTTTCAAATTGTAGTTGTAAAACATGTTCCTTATGTAGAACAGATCCATTTATTTGCTTATATAATTGTGAAACCTGTTACATGTCTCCTTGTTTCTCTTTCAGAGTCGTATCTCTTATGCCAGGCTGAACTTTAGGGAAGATAGTGAGCCAAACCATCTTGAAGACAGCGAGATGACCCCAAGGTCCTGTCTTGATGAAGACAGTGAGTTGAAGCTACTCACCAGCAGGTGTGAGACAACCTCTGTGCTGCCTCAATCAGTTCGACTTCTTCAGTCTCAACTTAAAGCGGAACGGCTTGCTTCAGCTCAACTCCGACTTGAAGTCAAAGATGTAATGAAGATGGCAGAGGACTTCCTTGCGAACCATCATGCCATACAGCTACGGGTGATGCATCTATCATTGACACAACTGAGGTCTAATCATCTTGTTCAGCTGTTTGGGGGGGCCCCGAGCTGGCCAGGCCTAGTGCCTTCTGAAGTGCTCTCAGTTTTGTATATTCTTTTGTCGGCGCGTTTATTTGCACTGGTGGCGAACTTTGATGCCCGGTGGATGTAATATGTGTAATAGCCGTGATAGCCTAGCGTAAGTTTGCTGCTTATTTATTTCCTTGTTGTCTTGTTTATTTGTTTGCTTGTAGTCAGTGCAGTTCTTTTTCCGCGGTTTGCTAGTGGCCGCAATAACCTATTTTTTAAAACTAGGCCACAATAACCATGGGCTACATATTTACTGTAGTGACACTAGGCCTCCTACGGGCCGTAGAAACAATGGGCCTTCTACGGGCCGTAGAAACAATGGGCCTTCTACGGGCCGTATCATCAATGGGCCTTATACGGGCCGTATGATCGATTGGCCAAACATGGGCCAAAAACAGACTGCATTATGGCCGTAAACGGTCTAGAGTGTTGGGGAACGTAGCGGAAATTCAAAATTTTCTACGCATCACCAAGATCAATCTATGGAGTAATCTAGCAACGAGGGGAAGGGGAGTGCATCTACATACCCTTGTAGATCGCGATGCGGAAGCGTTGCAAGAACGCAGATGAAGGAGTCGTACTCGTAGCGATTCAGATCGCGGTTGATTCCGATCTAAGCGCCGAACCACGGCGCCTCCGCGTTCAACACACGTGCAGCCCGGTGACGTCTCCCACGCCTTGATCCAGCAAGGAGAGAGGGAGAGGTTGGGGAAGACTCCGTCCAGCAGCAGCACGACGGTGTGGTGGTGGTGGAGGAGCGCGGTACTCCAGCAGGGCTTCGCCAAGCACTGCGAGAGACGAGGAGGGAGAGGGGTAGGGCTGCGCTATGAGGGAGATGTTCTCATGTCTATGGCAGCCCCAAAACCTCAAGTATATATAGGGGAAGAGGAGGGCCTGCGCCCCCACTTAGGGTTCCCTCCCCAGGGGTGGCGGCAGCCCCCAGATCCCATCTAGGTGGCGGCCAAGGGGGAGAGAGGGGGGGCGCACCTAGGGTGGGCCTTAGGGCCCATCTGCTCCTAGGGTTTGCCCCCTCTCCTCTTGAGGGCGCCTTGGGCCTTGGTGGGAGGCGCCCCAGCCCACCTAGGGGCTGGTCCCTTCCCACTATTGGCCCACGTAGGCCTCTGGGGCTGGTGGCCCCACCTAGTGGACCCCCGGGACCCTCCCGGTGGTCCCGGTACGTTACCGATAGCACCCGAAACTTTTCCGATGACCAAAACAGGACTTCCCATATATAAATCTTTACCTCCGGACCATTTCGGAACTCCTCGTGACGTCTGGGATCTCATCCGGGACTCCGAACAACATTCGGTAACCACGTATATCTATTCCCTATAACCCTAGCGTCATCGAACCTTAAGTGTGTAGACCCTACGGGTTCGGGAACCATGCAGAAATGACCGAGACGTTCTCCGGTCAATAACCAACAGCGGGATCTGGATACCCATGTTGGCTCCCACATGTTCCACGATGATCTCATCGGATGAACCACGATGTCGGGGATTCAATCAATCCCGTATACAATTCCCTTTGTCGATCGGTATGTTACTTGCCCGAGATTCGATCGTCGGTATCCCGATACCTTGTTCAATCTCGTTACCGGCAAGTCTCTTTACTCGTTCCGTAACACATCATCCCGTGATCAACTCCTTGGTCACATTGTGCACATTATGATGATGTCCTACCGAGTGGGCCCAGAGATACCTCTCCGTTTACACGGAGTGACAAATCCCAGTCTTGATTCGTGCCAACCCAACAGACACTTTCGGAGATACCTGTAGTGCACCTTTATAGCCACCCAGTTACGTTGTGACGTTTGGTACACCCAAAGCATTCCTACGGTATCTGGGAGTTGCACAACCTCATGGTCTATGGAAATGATACTTGACATTAGAAAAGCTCTTAGCAAACGAACTACACGATCTTGTGCTAGGCTTAGGATTGGGTCTTGTCCATCACATCATTCTCCTAATGATGTGATCTCGTTATCAACGACATCCAATGTCCATGGTCAGGAAACCGTAACCATCTATTGATCAACGAGCTAGTCAACTAGAGGCTTACTAGGGACATGGTGTTGTCTATGTATCCACACATGTATCTGAGTTTCCTATCAATACAATTCTAGCATGGATAATAAACGATTATCATGAACAAGGAAATATAATAATAACCAATTTATTATTGCCTCTAGGGCATATTTCCAACAGTCTCCCACTTGCACTAGAGTCAATAATCTAGTTCACATCACCATGTGATTAACACTCACAGGTCACATCACCATGTGACCAACATCCAAAGAGTTTACTAGAGTCAACAATCTAGTTCACATCACTATGTGATTAACACTCAATGAGTTCTGGTTTGATCATGTTATGCTTGTGAGAGAGGTTATTAGTCAATGGGTCTGAACCTTTCAGATCCGTGTGTGCTTTACGAATATCTATGTCATCTTGTGGATGCTACCACGCGCTACTTGGAGCCATTTCAAATAACTGCTCTACTATACGAATCCGGTTTACTACTCAGAGTCATCCGGATTAGTGTCAAAGTTCGCATCGACGTAACCCTTTACGACGAACCCCTTTTCACCTCCATAATCGAGAAAATTCCTTAGTCCACTAGATACTAAGGATAAGTTCGATCGCTGTCATGTGATCCATTCCCGGATCACTATTGTACCCCTTGACCAACTCATGGCAAGGCACACTTCATGTGCGGTACACAGCATAGCATACTGTAGAGCCTACGTCTAAAGCATAGGGGACGACCTTCGTCCTTTCTCTCTCTTCTGCTGTGGTCAGGTCTTGAGTCTTACTCAATACTCACACCTTGTAACACAGCCAAGAACTCCTTCTTTGCTGGTCTATTTTGAACTCCTTCAAAAACTTGTCATGGTATGTATTCATTTGAAAGTACTATTAAGCGTTTTGATCTATCCTTATAGATCTTGATGCTCAATGTTCAAGTAGCTTAATCCAGGTTTTCCATTGAAAAACTCCTTTCAAACAACCCTTTATGCTTTCCAGAAATTCTACATCATTTCGGATCAACAATATGTCATTCACATATACTTATCAGAAATGTTGTAGCTCTCCCACTCACTTTATTGTGAATACAAGTTTCTAACAAACTTTGTATAAACCCAAAATCTTTGATCATCTCATCAAAGCGTACATTCCAACTCCGAGATGCTTACTCCAGTCCTTAGAAGGATTCCTGGAGCTTTGCATACTTGTTAGCATCTTTCAGGATTGACAAAAACTTTCTGGTTGTATCACATACAACCTTTCCTCAAGAAAATCGTCGAGGAAACAATGTTTTGACATCCTATTTGCAAGATTTCATAAATAATGCAGTAACTGCTAATATGATTCCAACAGACTATTAGCATCGCTACGAGTGAGAAAGTCTCATCGTAGTCAACTCCTTGAACTTGTCGGAAAACATCTTAACGACAAGCCGAGCTTTCTTAATGGTGACACTTTCAATTATTGTCTGTCTTCCTTTTAAAATCCATCTGCACCCAACAGCCTTATGACCATCAAGTATTTCTTCCAAAGTCTACACTTTGCTTTTATACATGGATCCTCTCTCGGATTTCATGGCCTCGAGCCATTCGTCGGAATCCGGGCCCACCATCGCTTCTCCATAGCTCGTAGGTTCATTGTTGTCTAGCAACATGACTTCCAAGACAGGATTACGTACCAGTCTGAAGTAGTACGCATCCTTATCGACCTACGAGGTTTGGTAGTGACTTGATCCGAAGTTTCATGATCACTATCATAAGCTTCCACTTCAATTGGTGTAGGTGCCACAGGAACAACTTCCTGTGCCCAGCTACACACTAGTTGAAGTTATGGTTTAATAACCTCATCAAGTCTCCACCATCCTCCCACTCAATTCTTTCGAGAGAAAACTTTTTCTCGAGAAAGGACCTGTTTACTTTCAGATCTGAAACAGGAGGTATACCCAACTGTTTTGGGTATTCTATGAAGATGCATTTATCCGCTTTGGGTTCGAGCTTATCAGCCTGAAACTTTTTCACATAAGCATCGCAGCCCCAAACTTTTAAGAAACGACAACTTAGGTTTCTCTAAACGGTGTCGTCTCAACGGAATTGCGTGGTGCCCCCTTTTTAAAGTGAATGCGGTTGTCTCTAATGCCTAACCCATAAACGATAGTGGTAAAGAGACATCATGGTATGCACCATATCCAATAGGGTGCAGTTATGATGTTCGGACACACCATCACATTGTGGTGTTCCAGGCGGTATTAATTGTGAAACACTTTCCACAATGTCTTAATTGTGTGCCAAACTCGTAACTCAGATATCTTTATGATCATATCATAGACATTTTATCCTCTTGTCACGACGATCTTCAACTTCACTCTGAAATTACTTGAACCTTTCAATAATTCAGACTTGTGTCTCATCAAGTAAATATTCTCAGCATCTACTCAAATCATCTGTGAAGTAAGAACATATCGATATCCACTGCGTGCCTCGGCACTCATTGGACTGCACACATCAAATGTATTACTTCCAACAAGTTGCTCTCTTGTTCCATCTTACTGAAAACGAGGCCTTTCAGTCATCTTGCCCATGTGGTATGGTTTGCATGTCTCAAGTGATTCAAAATCAAGTGAGTCCAAACGTTCCATCTGCATGGAGTTTCTTCATGCATATATACCAATAGACATGGTTCGCATGTCTCAATCTTTTCAAAAACGAGTGAGTCCAAAGATCCATCTACATGGAGCTTCTTCATGCGTTCTATACCAATATGACTCAAATGGCAGTGCCACAAGTATGTGGTACTATCATTACTATTTCATATCTTTTGGCACGAACATGTGTATCACTGCGATCGAGATTCATTTTAGGTGCAAGACCATTGAAGGTATCATTCAAATAAACAGAGTAACCATTATTCTCCTTAAATGAATAACCGTATTGCGATAAACATAATCCAATCATGTTTATGCTCAACGCAAACAACAAATAACAATTATTTAGGTTTAACACTAATCTCGATGGTAGAGGGAGCATGCGATGCTTGATCACATCAACCTTGGAAACACTTCCAACACATATCATCATCTCACCTTTAGCTAGTCTCCGTTTATTCCGCAGCTTTTATTTCGAGTTACTAACACTTAGCAACCGAACCGGTATCTAATACCCTGGTGCTGCTAGGAGTACTAGTAAAGTACACATTCATATAATGTATATCCAATATACTTCTGTCGACCTCGCCTGCCTTCTCATCTACCAAGTATCTAGGGTAGTTCTGCTTCAGAGACCGTTCCCCTCATTACAGAAGCACTTAGTCTCGGGTTTGGGTTCAACCTTGGGATTCTTCACTAGAGCAGCAAATGATTTGCTATTTCATGAAGTATCCCTTTTGCCCTTGCCCTTCTAGAAACTAGTGGTTTTACTAACCATCAACGATTGATGCTCCTTCTTGATTTCTACTTTCGCGGTGTCAAACATCGCGAGTTGCTCAAGGATCATCATATCTATCCCTGATATGTTATAGTTCATCACGAAGCTCTAATAGCTTGGTGGCAGTGACTATGGAGAACCATCACTATCTCATCTGGAAGATTAACTCCCACTCGATTCAAGTGATTGTAGCACTCAGACAATCTGAGCACATGCTCAACGATTGAGCTTTTCTCCCTTAGTTTGCAGGCTTAAGAAACTTGTCAGAGGTCTCATACCTCTTGACGTGGGCATTAGTCTGAAATCCCAATTTCAGTCTTTGGAACATCTCATATGTTCTGCGACGTTTCAAAAACGTCTTTGGTGCCACAATTCTAAAACGTTAGCATTACGCACTGAACTATCACATAGTCATCAAAACGTGTATGTCAAATGTTTCGCAACATCTACAGACGACGTTGAGGTTCAGCACACCGAGCGGTGCATTAAGGACATAAGCCTTCTGTGCAGCAATGAGGACAATCCTCAGTCCACGGACCCAGTCCGCATAATTGCTACTATCAACTTTCAACTAAATTTTCTCTAGGAACATATCTTAAACAGTAGAACTAAAGCGTAAGCTATGACATAATTTGCAAAGACCTTTTGACTATGTTCATGATAATTAAGTTCATCTGATTAATGAACTCCCACTCAGATAGACATCCCTCTAGTCATCTAAGTGATACATGATCCGATTCAAACTAGGCCGTGTCCGATCATCACGTGAGACGGACTAGTCATCATCGGTGAACATCTCCATGTTGATCTCATCTACTATACGACTCATGTTCGACCTTTCGATCTCTTGTGTTCCGAGGCCATGTCTGTACATGCTAGGCTCATCAAGTCAACCTAAGTGTTTCGCATGTGTTCCGAGGCCATGTCTGTACATGCTAGGCTCGTCAACACCCGTTGTATGCGAACGTTAGAATCTATCACACCCGATCATCACGTGGTGCTTCGAAACAACGAACCTTCGTAACGGTGCACAGTTAGGGGGAACACGTCTCTTGAAATTTTAGTGAGGGATCATCTTATCTATGCTACCGTCGTTCTAAGCAAATAAGATGTAAACATGACAAACATCACATGCAAATCATAAGGTGACATGATATGGCCAATATCATCTTGCGCCTTTTGATCTCCATCTTCGAGGCGCGGCATGATCACCTTCGTCACCGGCATGACACCATGATCTCCATCATCGTGTCTTCATGAAGTTGTCTTGCCAACTATTACTTCTACTACTATGGCTAACGGTTAGCAATAAAGTAAAGTAATTACATGGCGTTATCATTGACACGCAGGTCATACAATAAATTAAGACAACTCCTATGGCTCCTGCCGGTTGTCATACTCATCGACATGCAAGTCGTGATTCCTATTACAAGAACATGATCAATCTCATACATCACATATATCATTCATCACATCCTTTTGGCCATATCACATCACATAGCATACCCTGGAAAAACAAGTTAGACGTCCTCTAATTGTTGTTGCATGTTTTACGTGGCTGCTATGGGATTCTAGCAAGAACGTTTCTTACCTACGCAAAAGCCACAACGTGATATGCCAATTTCTATTTACCCTTCATAAGGACCCTTTTCATCGAATCCGATCCGACTAAAGTGGGAGAGACAGACACCCGCTATCCACCTTATGCAACTAGTGCATGTCAGTCGGTGGAACCTGTCTCACGTAAGTGTACGTGTAAGGTCGGTCCGGGCCGCTTCATCCCACGATGCCGCCGAATCAAGATAAGACTAGTAACGGCAAGTAAATTGACAAAATCGACGCCCACAACTACTTTGTGTTCTACTCGTGCATAGAAACTACGCATAGACCTGGCTCATGATGCCACTGTTGGGGAACGTAGCGGAAATTCAAAATTTTCTACGCATCACCAAGATCAATCTATGGAGTAATCTAGCAACGAGGGGAAGGGGAGTGCATCTACATACCCTTGTAGATCGCGATGCAGAAGCGTTGCAAGAACGCGGATGAAGGAGTCGTACTCGTAGCGATTCAGATCGCGGTTGATTCCGATCTAAGCGCCGAACCACGGCGCCTCCGCGTTCAACACACGTGCAGCCCGGTGACGTCTCCCACGCCTTGATCCAGCAAGGAGAGAGGGAGAGGTTGGGGAAGACTCCGTCCAGCAGCAGCACGACGGTGTGGTGGTGGTGGAGGAGCGCGGTACTCCAGCAGGGCTTCGCCAAGCACTGCGAGAGACGAGGAGGGAGAGGGGTAGGGCTGCGCTATGAGGGAGATGTTCTCATGTCTATGGCAGCCCCAAAACCTCAAGTATATATAGGGGAAGAGGAGGGGCTGCACCCCCACTTAGGGTTCCCTCCCCAGGGGTGGCGGCAGCCCCCAGATCCCATCTGGGTGGCGGCCAAGGGGGAGAGAGGGGGGGCGCACCTAGGGTGGGCCTTAGGGCCCATCTGCTCCTAGGGTTTGCCCCCTCTCCTCTTGAGGGCGCCTTGGGCCTTGGTGGGAGGCGCCCCAGCCCACCTAGGGGCTGGTCCCTTCCCACTATTGGCCCACGTAGGCCTCTGGGGCTGGTGGCCCCACCTGGTGGACCCCCGGGACCCCCCCGGTGGTCCCGGTACGTTACCGATGGCACCCGAAACTTTTTCGGTGACCAAAACAGGACTTCCCATATATAAATCTTTACCTCCAGACCATTTCGGAACTCCTCGTGACGTCTGGGATCTCATCCGGGACTCCGAACAACATTCGGTAACCACGTATATCTATTCCCTATAACCCTAGCGTCATCGAACCTTAAGTGTGTAGACCCTACGGGTTCGGGAACCATGCAGACATGACCGAGACGTTCTCCGGTCAATAACCAACAGCGGGATCTGGATACCCATGTTGGATCCCACATGTTCCACGATGATCTCATCGGATGAACCACGATGTCGGGGATTCAATCAATCCCGTATACAATTCCCTTTGTCGATCGGTATGTTACTTGCCCGAGATTCGATCGTCGGTATCCCGATACCTTGTTCAATCTCGTTACCGGCAAGTCTCTTTACTCGTTCCATAACACATCATCCCGTGATCAACTCCTTGGTCACATTGTGCACATTATGATGATGTCCTACCGAGTGGGCCCAGAGATACCTCTCCGTTTACACGGAGTGACAAATCCCAGTCTTGATTCATGCCAACCCAACAGACACTTTCGGAGATACCTGTAGTGCACCTTTATAGCCACCCAGTTACGTTGTGACGTTTGGTACACCCAAAGCATTCCTACGGTATCTGGGAGTTGCACAACCTCATGGTCTAAGGAAATGATACTTGACATTAGAAAAGCTCTTAGCAAACGAACTACACGATCTTGTGCTAGGCTTAGGATTGGGTCTTGTCCATCACATCATTCTCCTAATGATGTGATCCCGTTATCAACGACATCCAATGTCCATGGTCAGGAAACCGTAACCATCTATTGATCAACGAGCTAGTCAACTAGAGGCTTACTAGGGACATGGTGTTGTCTATGTATCCACACATGTATCTGAGTTTCCTATCAATACAATTCTAGCATGGATAATAAACGATTATCATGAACAAGGAAATATAATAATAACCAATTTATTATTGCCTCTAGGGCATATTTCCAACATAGAGTTGGAGTCGTCCGTTCATGGGCCGACCAGAACGGGCCGTCGTTAATAGGTCGTACTTGATGATGCTATGAAAACGGCCCAACGTATTAACGGGCCACAAATGGGCCGACTGTAACCACGGGCTGAATTTGGCCCACAAGCAGAAAATGGCAGTAACGGGCCGTAAGTAACCAAATGCTGGAAATGAGCCCAAGAATAAATGGGCCCTGAGAAGGCCGAAAGATAACATGGGCTGCAAATGGCACAATGGATTAATGGGCCGTTAATGGGTATAAAGTGATACACTATTCATTACGGGTAAGTTTTACTACGGGGGCCGTTAATGGGCCAAGAGTTACAAAGGGCCTCATATGGGCCGAAAGACATCATGGGTCGGAAGTTAAAACGGGCTGGAATTATATTAGACGGCCCAGATGACGCTACTGGGCCTAATTCGGATAGGCCGTAAACGGGCCCTGGGTTAGCGGGCTGTAAATGGGCTATATGCGAACAGGCCGTTAACAGGCTTGCCGTGGGCCGGGCCGCCACCTTTTGACCAAGTCAAATGGGCCGGCCTTTTCACAGGAATGGGCCTCTGTTGGGTCGTGCCACGTGTCGACGTATCATAGGCGCTTTGGGTCCAATGAGTGGATGGCATCTGTCCCAACGGTGAGCCGACACGTGTTTCCTCCAGCCAATGATGATTTTACACGTGGAAAATCCCCATTGGTCGGGGCTGTTAGCAGGTTATCGGATCCAAAACCAGGCTTGATAGCTTAATGGCGTTCCGTTACGGTGGATGCCACGTGTCGGTCACCCTTGACGAAAGCACTTCTGTGACGCGCGATTTATCGTCATGGAAGTGGACACTTCCGTGATGATAATTTTGGTAATGTCATGGAACACTTCTACGACAGCACAGGTATGACTATCTTGATTCTGTCATAAAATCGTCATGGATGTACATGCATGAAAGAAAACGTGACCTACTGTGACAAACACGTATCATCATGGAAGTGTATTTTTTTGTAGTGATTTGTTTGTGACTGCGAAAAAGAATGGTTGGGTTAGATGTTACTGCCATGTTCAATCTGGGTTTTGTCTAAAAATTTGATGAACAATTAATCCTTGGGCTTTTTGTACCGTTTGTAAGCTTGAGTTGCATGTTGTTGCCCTCGTAATCCCCTCCACCTGCCAATACACCGCCGCATCTTCCACGGCTACTGTTTGTTCCCGTCCGAGGCCTCGCCGTCGTTCTCCGCCTTGGTTCGCTCATTGTGCCCGCCGCCGTCTGGCGTTGTCAACATGGTCAACAACCAAGAGGAATCATGAGATGACTGTGCGTGGAGAGGCTGACAGTAGGGACCCACCAGGGTCATTGCATTACGCAAGCAGGTGCCTCGTTATTACAAGCCAAAAAATACTTCCTCCTAATTGTTTGACAACTAGGTCCCATGCCATTGTCAATGTAGTCAATAAACGAGAAAATTACACAACGAGCGGATAACACCATGGACCCAGCAGCTCGCCTAGTTATTTTTTTTAGTTTCAGAGACGAAGCTCAACTGCGCGCTCTGCGGGGGCTGTGGCCCGTCTAGCCCACGCTTACGCTTTTCTTTAAGCACATGACGAGCCCAGTTGATATATTTTTTTCTTTCTGAAAATGGCTAGCCCTGTTCTTTTTTTTTGGAGAATACCAAAACCGAGGCCTACTTGCTTTTCTCGGCCCTGCTGGGCTGCAAATCTTTCAAGACAAGGAGGGATGTAAGTAGTAAGAAATGGGCTTCCCCAGAAAATGGGCTATGAATTGTAAGAAATGGGCTGTAAATTTTTAAACCAAAGACAACCGGCAATTACATTAAAATATCATTTCTGGATTTCTCTACTCTCTGCTCTTATAAAAACCAAAGCCAACTGGCAATTACATTAAAATATCGTCTTTTCTCCCACAAGATAAACTACTCATACAAATGCATGTCCATGTTCCGTGCAACGCACGGGCATCTTGCTAGTTAAGATTTTAAATTTCATTCATTTTTTGCGGAGAATTGTTTTATGAATTTTATTTTGATGCCATTTAAAAAAAATAACGTGACTCGAAATTTCGTGATTAAAAGAGTTCGGACCCCACCGAAATATGCAAAATTTCGTTGAATTTTTTAGCAGTGCCCAGAATATATGGTCTGTAATGCTAATAAAAAATATGGGCTTCAAATATCCTTAAGAATTAGCAAATGGGTTGTAAATTATTGAAGATAATGGCAAATGGGTTGTATACTGTTCTCCACAGATTTGGATGCTGACTTCTGGGCCTACTAGGTTGATGATGACGCTGTCCTAATTTTTTTGACGCGTAAGGCTTTGTCAACTTAGTCAACACAGAGCAGTGAATGTTGGATGTCCATCCAACGGGCGCCATGCTTCTTCAATCTCTGATCTTCCTGCTCCAGCCGCCCAAACCAGCGCCGGCGGGACTGCCTGCTCCCTCCTCTCGTGGCTGGATGTGCTGCCGCCAGACCATCCCTCTACCCACCCACACATCCTGTTATTTTCCGGCGACGTTAGCCTCACCCCGCAGCCGACCATTCAGCGCTCGTACTCTTCTCTGCGTGGGCATCCGCTGCGGTGGATTCACCGGCTCCGGGTCGTTCCCTTCCTGGGCCTCGCCCTTGTCCACCACATTTTTTCTCTCGGCGCGGCAAGTTCAACATGGTCAACATATAACAGCCATCGGAAGAGGCTGACAATAGGGGCCCACATAAGGAAATGCATCCTTATTACGCGCAAAATAATGATTCCTCTACCTGACAGCTGGGACCCACCCGAAGGGCCTCTGTATTTCACGAAAAAACGTCCCCCCCCCCCCCCCGCTGACAGGTCGGACCCACCAGCTATATCTTCGCACGCAAGGAAGTGCCTCGTTATTACGCACACAAAAATGAATACTCCCCCTGCTAGCTGGGACCCACCATAGTGGGAGGCTGACTTGTGGGCCTACTAAGATGACGGGGACGGAGGGCTTTGTCAACTTAGTCAATATGAACGATTCCAGCTCCAGTGATCGTACGATGTTCATCCAACGGCCGTAGTGCTTCTCAACCTCTGGTCTTCTTGCTCCAGCCGCCCAAACAAGCGTCGGCAGTGCCGCCTGCTCCTGCCTCCCGTGTTCGGCTGTGCTGCCACCGCTGGCCATGCCATCCCTCTATACTCACCCACACCTCATGTTTTTCTTCGGCGATGGCAGCCTCACACCGCAGCCGAAGCAGTAGGAATCCACTGTCGCGTCTTCCCCGGCTCCGTGTCGTTCCCTTCCTAGGCCTCACCGTTGCACACCGCCCTGGTGCTCTCAGCGCGCTGTGGTCAACGTGGTCAATGAACGACATCTATCGAACTTGGAATGTACGTGGAGAGGCTGACAGCTGGGTCCACGACCGCACACAAGGAAATGCCTCCTTATTGCGCGCAAAATAATGATTCCTCCACCTGACAGCAGGGACCCACCGGACGGGCCATCGTATTTCATGAAAAAAATGTTCCCCCCCTGACTGCTAGGACCCACCAGCTATGTCTTCGCACGCAAGGAAGTGCGTCCATATTACGGGCAAAAAAATGATTCGCCCCCCTGACTGCTGGGAACCACCAGCTACATCTTCGCACGCAATGAAGTGCCTGACAGTCGGGACCCACCTGGTCGAAGCGTACGTAGCGTTGTCATTCCGGTCGCCAAACGTGTACGTACATACTGGTCGATGTAGAGGCGCGCACGTGTCGTAGTAGAGGTGCGCACGCGTCGTAGTAGAGGCGCGCACGTAGCATGTACACGTACGTACAGCGGCCAGGGTGCAAGAAAGTAAATACGGCCACGTGCGTACATACGGGCGGGGTCTCGAACGCCTACTCGCGCATACGTACGGCAAAGGCTCGTGTACATGGCTGGGTCGGAACGGAGAAACTGCATCGTCGTCGTGTTCATGGGGAGGCAACGGAATGCGTCATGTTCATCGGGAGGCAACGGAACGCGTGCTGTTCATCGGGAGCCAACCGGCTTGGACGGAACAGCCGATGGAAACGAGGCATGGCGTACCGTAGAACGGAGGAAACAGCCTTGTGTTCGACTTGCCACGGTCGAAACGGGATCCTGTTCATCGGGAGGGGTCTGGCGTATCGCAAAGCGGAGGAAACGGACTTCTCTTGGTCGAAACGGGGTCTTGTTGATTGGGAGGGGTGTGGCGTACCGCAAAACGGAGGAAACGGACTTGTGTTGGAGCGCTACGGTTGACATGGGGGTCCTATTCATCGGGAGGGGTGTGGCGTACCGCAAAACGGGACTCCACGGGATACTGTTCATCTCCACCGTCGACCTCCTCCAGCCTCCACAGGGCTACTGTTCATCCACCGTCGACCTCCTCCAGCCTCCACCTGCGACTGTTCATCCAGCCTCCACCTGCGATTGTTCATCCACGGGCTCCTATTCATCCAGCCTCCACTACGCGCTCCTCCATCGGCTACTGTTCAACCAGCCCTCTCCACGGGGTCCCGTTCAACCACCCCTCCACGAGCTACTGTTCATCCAGCCCTCCACCGGCTACTATTCAACCAGCCCTCCACGGGGTCGTTCTGTTCATCCAGCCCTCCACGGGGTCCTGTTCATCCACCCCCAACCAGCTCGATCGGGGTCCTGTTCATCCAGCAGCAACGGCCTCTACTACCACGGGGTCCTGTTCATCCAACCCCCCACCGGGAACTGTTCATCCAACCCCCCCCCCCCAACAACGCTCACTGTTCATCCAGAGCCAGCAGGCTCGATCGGCTTCAGTTAGCAGCAGTAGCGAAGGAATCGCTCGATCGGGTTCAGTTAACAGCCATCGATCGATCGCTCGGGTTCAGTAATGCGTAGCCTGCAGTGCAATCGCTCGGGTTCAGTAGGCGAATGCCTTGCTCGGGTTCAGTTACAGCCCAACGCCTCGCACCCACGCGCGTACGTGTACGAGAGAAACGCGCATCGCTCGGCCCCCAACCACCCACCGTAACCGGGAACTCCCCCGATATTTTCCTCGCCCTTGCTTCTACCACGGTTTTTTCCGTCATGGACGGCCCAAAGAATGTTATGCAGCTGCGTCTCCGGCCCGCCCAGGACGAAAAGCCCATTTTCTGTCATGATTTTTTGTCATAGAAGTAGGAGCCCACCACATCTATGATGATACCGGGTTTTATCACAATTATCGTCATAGAAGTGTCATAAGCATGACAGAATTTTTTTAGTTCGGCCCAAATGTCACAGATGTGTCTTTTTTGTAGTGCTTTATATATACCGTCAAGATCTGGCAAAAAGAGTGGTTCTATATCACCGAACCACACGGCGCGGAATGGGCAGCTGCCCCCGAATTCAGATCTGGACCTCCCACGAGGCTAACCTCGTGGACCAAGAAGGGCCTCGGCTGGGGGTCGCTTGCGGAAGTGAGGTCGTTGTAGAAACGCGTCTCTAGGATGATAAAGGCGAAGGTCGAACTGACAACCATGGTTTAGGTGATGCTTCGCCATCGCCTCCTACCTTGCCAACACCGGGCCGCACCAATGTGGTCCTACAAGCCCGAGGACCCCGCCGCCGTGCTTCGCTTCTATGGTACCGCCCACGACAAGCTGTGGAAGGTGTTGTTCAAGCCCCAAAAGGAATGGTTGGCCAAGGAAGAAGACATTGGCCTCAACGCCGCACACCCTCCTCAGGAGGTAATAAAGTTTTATTTTTATGTTTGGACGTTAGCCTTTTAATAAGGAACTTGACTCCTTCCCCGCATTTGCAGAGCTGGATAGAGAAAGCCGCGCGGATCGATAGCCCGGCCTCGCTGCCGAGGGCCCCAGGACGGCCCTGCTAGAGGATATGTTGGTTGTGGCACCGTATAAGGCACCGGAGAAGAAGGAGAAGAAGAAAGGAGAGAAGAGGGAGGCCCGAGAAGGCCTCCGCCCAAGGGGACCCCCGGACACCAAGTCCGGTGAAACCCAAGCCCCCTCCGCTCATGAGGGGGAGCAAAGAGAGGACGGGAGGAAAGCGACTCCTCCCGAACAAGAAAGAGGGCAGCGTCAGATGACGCAGAGGAGGATCCACCTCCTCCTGCCCAAAAGAAGCAATGCAGGGCCAAGGTTGCCCTGTCCGATAACAGCTCGGACTCCGCAGAAGAGTCCTAGGCTTCTCAAGAGGTTCCCCGCAGGAACCCCAGGGTCAAGCCCCCTGCCCAAAGGTATGAGTCCGAGGACTCTCCGGGCGTTTGCGTTAAGGTTTATTACTAACCATATGCATGCTTTTCATATTTTAGCCCACCGCGCGACCTCCCCGTTGATCGAGTCTCGGAGGGGGACTCTCCGTGAGCCAAGCTAGCGGAGAGTGGGACCGCATCGCACTCCACGCCTTCCCCGGTCATCGAGGAGACCGGGGAGGTGTTGTCCCAAAAGACACCTCCCGGCCGAAACACGAGGGTGGGGGTGATGATGTCATGGCCAAGGTTACTACCTCGGTCGCCGAAGACCAGGAAGGGGTCCCTTATGGTGAACAAAGAGGGGGGGCCCGGTCAATCCGAGCTCTCTCCGAAGATAGTCCCGGAGCCCCCAAAGCCCTCGGAGTCATCCATTCTAACCTCCACTGAAGGGGGGGCTCCACCACTAGCGCCACCCGCCACAGAGTGGGTCGTAGCTGGGTCGCCGGACGTGATGGAGGAGGCTTTAAATATCTCCTCCGTCGTCGAGGAACACCGTGCCCTGATGGACGTGGTTTTACAAAGTATTCAGTCCATTAATAGTGGATTGAAGGAAGCTTTTGGCAGCCTCCTGACGGGCTTCGAGGTAAACCAAGTAATTTCCTTTTATAAAGAGAATTTATTATGTCAAGTCATGCAATCCTCATATATAGAAGCCCTCGAGCCCTGGGTGAGTTTGAAAAACTCAGGCTGGTATCGAATAGTCAAAAAATGCGTGTGGTAGCAAAAAAAGTGAATCGTAGCCCTCGAGACTCCGACAGGATTGAAAAAACCTAGCACAGCATCGAAAATCAAATAAATCGGGATTTTGATGTGTGTGAGCTGTCGTGCAGGCCTTATCTTCGGCGATGACTGCCAATGATGCGGAGCTAGCCGAGGTGAATCAGAAGCTCAAGAGCTCCGATGAGGAACTCGACCTTCTCAACAAGCGGTCGAAGAAGCGCAAGGTTAGTCCGGACTAGACTTGTTAGTAGTTCGGGTTGCCATATCAAGCAAGGTATTCGGGGTTAATCCTAAGCAAGGAGTGCTTTATGATGATTGCAGTTGTCGCCGTGGAGGTCGAGAACCTCAAGGCCTAGCTAAAGAAGGCGAAGCAAGAGGCCACAGAGCAGAAGGCGGCGGCCGAACGAGCGGCTGCCGAACTAACGACGGTGAAGACCGACAGTGATAAGCCCGAGGCCAGAGTGGCCGAGGTGCGGCAAGAGCATAAGGATGCCGTCACTAAATGTGAGGACCTTGAGCAGAAAAATAAAGATCAGGCCACCGAGCTATCCTCGGTGAAGTTGGCGATCCAGGAGGCAAGGAAGGAGACGCGAGGCGCCCGAGAAGAACTCTGCCAAGTTAAGCTTATTGTAGGGTAGGCCTTACTTACTGCAAAGTGTCTTTGGTGGTCAGAGGTTCGCTTTGCTCACGCGAGTGTGGCGTTCCCTAATCTCTTTTGCAGATCTTCCGAGGAGTGCAGCGATGCGGCAAGGCATTTTGCGTCCCTTGAGGGTAATGTCGAGCATAGGCTATTTTGGGCGCAGTTCTAGGTGCCCAAGCACCTTCCCCTCCTTAGCAACCAAATGAAGCAGTTGATGGAGTTGCATCAGATGACGGAGCCATCCATGAAGGACCTCTGTGTCCAGCTATGGCCTGCTGAGCCGCTGTGGAGCACTACTTCGGCTTAGTGCAGAAGCTATGTGACGCCACGCCCCGGATCGACGTCCTGAAGCATTCCGTATGCATCGAGGGAGCTCGGATGGCCTTCGCGAAGACCATGGTGCACTGGCAGAAGATCAAGTCGGTTGAGATGGCCACCGAACCCCCGCCCCTGGAAAGGAGCATAGGTGTCTCGAGCAGTACTTTCCCATCGTAATGGATGGTTCTCGGGCGATAGAGGCCGAGTGCTCGAAAGATGTAATTTATGAATGAGCATGCTATCATGTATCGGATGAAGTTGAACTTTTGTGCTTGATAATGTAGTTGCTTTGCATGGTGTATCATGCTTTGTTCATTTATTTTGACTCCTGTGCGGCCATTTTAATCTGAATGTTACCAGTTGTCGGCTTCAGCCCTCTTGTAGATGCTACAAGGGGTGTTTCGACCTCCACACTATTACCCTTAGTCGACGTCTCGGTGCCCGGAGGCGGTAGTGTGTAAGGGAAACGAGGCAGTCAGACTATGCGGTTTTAGTGCTTTCACTTAGCCATAGGAGCTTGACTGCGGGGGCTAGTGACTAGCCCCCAGTGTTTTGTGATGTTCGAAAGGGCTGAGGTTGATACCTTCATCACTTGGTTCGCGTGAAGACAAACCCTTCGTATAACACAGCGTAACTTCCATCGATTTTTAGTTTAGCACTTGTCATCGGATCACCGACCAGTTCTCGCTTATTATAACAGTCAGTTTTCAGCTTTCTCCACTCAGGTACTTAACCAGGCGAGCTGGAAGCACAATCGCAGTGGCACTCCCTTTACCCTCCTAGCCGACCATGCGGAACATAGGAGGGTAAACACAGGAGCCGGGAAACGCAACTATTGACCCAAGTAACAATTCGGAACCAATTCATATAATGCAATATTCGAGACGCCGAGCACATGAGATAGAAACTAGTGCCCGGGTGATGCTTGGGGCAAGTTTAATAATCGAGCCCCCAGTCTATTAGCCGGTCGCATCTAAAGAAAATATGTGTCGAACTAGTTTGTTTTGGTGTCAAAGAGCTGAAAATGGTTATGCAACATAAATGACTGCAATGGGACCATAAAAAATGGTCTTTATTTCCGAGGAACTCGTGACTCTAAATGTACAATCTGAACTGCCAAAGCAACTATTATAGATACTTTGTTTAAGAATAAACTATACAGAGGAAAGGTTTACACAGGGCCTTAATACGTGGTTTTCCATCCCTACTGTGCCTTGCTGCACGTCTGCACCTTTGCTCTTGTGAGGAGGAAGAACTCCTTGGAGGGGATAGTAGTTGCATGATGGGCCCTTGAGAGAGGGTCTTGAGAAGTCGCCGCAATATATCAGCTTGATGCCGGATAGGTCCTTGATGGAGCCTATTATTGTCGGAAGACGTGTTTGACTGTAGCTCGGTTAAGCCGAACACTTGGCCCTTGGATGGTTAGTCCCTAGAGCTGCCCATGGTATTTTAAGCGCGAAGTTGTGCATCTGAGGCACATACTTCATGACCAGGGTGGCTGTGCTATGGGGTGTGTATTCCTATTTCCGTTTGCTTGCCTCTCGTACCTTGATAGCGGGCTGGGACTTCAGCGCCTCATTGCCGATCTGGACTTCAGCTGCCAGAGCCGCTGTATGTGATTGCTTGTATCTGCGTTAGCAATTCCTCGAAGAGGAGAGGATGATGCAGCACAACAACGGTAAGTATTTCCCTAAGTTATGAAACCAAGGTTATCAATCCAGTAGGAGAACCAAGCAATACTATGTAAACAACACCTGCACACAAACCACAAAAACTTGCAACCCAATGCGTAAGAGGGGTTGTCAACCCCTCCTCGGTATTGAGATAGATTAAATTGCATGAGATTGGATAAATAGATCCAGCAAAAACACACAAAAAATAAGTAAAGAAAAAGTGCAACAAGGTATTTTTGGATTTTTGGATAAATAGATCTGCAAATAATATGATAGGAAATAGATCCGGGGGGCCATAGATTTCACTAGAGGCTTCTCAAGAAAATAGCATACGGTGGGTAAACAAATTACTGTTGGGCAATTGGTAGAAGAGCAAATAATTATGACGATATCCAAGGCAATGATCATGTATATAGGCATCACATCCAAGATTAGTAGACCAACTCTTGCCTGCATCTACTACTATTACTCCACACATGGACCACTATCGAGCATGCATCTAGTGTATTAAGTTCATGGAAAAATAGAGTAATGCAAAAAGAACGATGACATGATGTAGACAAGATCTATTCATGTAGGAATAGACCCCATCTTTTTATCCTTAATGGCAACGATACATGCGTGTCGTGTCTCCTTCTGTCACTGAGATTGAGCACCGCAAGATCGAACCCATCGCAAAGCACCTCTTCCCATGGCAAGAAAAATCAATCTAGTTGGCCAAACCAAAACAAAGTTTCGGAGAAGAAATACAAGGCTACAACAATCATGCATAAGAGTTCAACAAAGACACAAATAATATTCATGGATAGATGTGATCATAAACCCACAATTCATCGGATCCCAACAAACGCACCGCAAAAGGTCATTACATCAAATAGATATCCAAGAACAACGAGGATAACATTGTATTGAAGATCAAAAAGAGAGAAGAAGCCATCTAGCTACTGCCTACGGACCCGTTGGTCTGTGGTAAATTACTCACACATCATCGGAGGGGCAAAGGTGATGATGAAGAACCCCTCCATGATCGTTGACCCCTCTAGCAGAGTGCCGGAAAAGGCCTCTAGATTGGATCTCGTGGTTCTGGAACTTGCGGCGGCTGGAATTATGTTTTGTCGACTCCCCTAGGGTTTTTGGGATTTGAGAGTATTTATAGAGCCAGAGGTTGGTGGAGGGGGTTCCTGTGGGCCCCACTACCCATTAGGGAAAACCTGGGGGACCTGGCGCGCCCTAGTTCCTAGTGGGCCCCACAGGCCCCCTCTGGTGCACTTCTAGGGCCTCCTGGGTGTCTTCTAAGCAGAAAGAATTCTCCAAAAAGTTTCGTGGCATTTGGACTTTGTTTGCTACTAATATTCTGTGAAGTAAAAAATAGGTAAAAAAACAACTAGCACTGGGCACTATGTCAATAGGTTAGTCCCAAAAAATGATATAAAGTTGCTAGTAAATGAGTAGAAAACATCCAAGAATGATACTTTAATAGCATGGAGCAATAAAAAATTTATAGATACGTTGGAGACGTATTAGTATGCTCCTTGGTCCGGAGTGAGCGCTCCGTGTTGCCGTTAACAGTGATGACACCCTTGGGTCCAGGCATCTTTAGCTTCAGATATGCGTAATGGGGGACGACATTGAAGCGAGCGAATGCCGTACAACCAAGAAGTGTGTCATAGCCGCTGTGGAGAGCGACGATTTCAAAGATCAAGTCTTCGCTGCGGAAGTTGTCGGTGAGCCGAACACTACTTCCAAAGTCACAGTGCCCGAGCAGCAGGCTCCGACGCCCGGGATTACTCCTTTAAAGGTTGTGTTACTGGGTTAAATCCTTGACGGATCAATGCCCATTTTCCTCACTATGTCAGAGTAAATCAGTTTGAGGCTACTGCCATCGTCCATGAGGACTCGAGTTTGGTGGCAGCCATTTATAATGGGGTCAAGTACTAGGGCCGTTGACCCTCCATGACGGATACTGGTCGGATGGTCCCTGCAGTCGAAGGTGATCGAGCACGCCGACCATGGGTTGAATTTCGCGGCCATCGGCTCTACGCCATAGACATCCCGAAGTGCGCACTTCCTCTCCTTCTTGGGTATGTGTGTGGTATAGATCATGTTCATGGTTTTTACCTCAAGAGGGAATTGCTTCTGGCCTCCATTGTTCGGCCCGCAAGGCTCGTCATTGTCCTTGTTGCGGGGGCCCTTTCCCTGTTCCTTGGTCATGAGCTTGCCGGCCTATTTGATCACCCAACAATTATGGTTGGTGTGGTTGGTAGGCTTGTCCGAGGTGCCTGATACGTCTTCAACGTATCTATAATTTTTGATTGCTCCACGCTATATTATGTACTGTTTTGGACAATATTGGGCTTTATCCACTTTTATATTATTTTTGGGACTAACCTATTAACCGGAGGCCCAGCCCAGAATTGCTTTTTTTGCCTATTTCAGAGTTTCGCAGAAAAAGAATATCAAACGGAGTCCAAACGGAATGAAACCTTCGGGAGCGTGATTTTTGGAATGAACATGATCCAGGAGACTTGGACCCTACGTAAGAGAAGCTTCCAGGAGGCCACGAGGTAGGGGGCGCGCCCACCCCCCCAGGGCGCGCCCTCCACCCTCGTGGGCCCCCTGTTGCTCCACCGACGTACTCCTTCCTCCTATATATACCTACGTACCCCCAAACGATCAGATACGGAGCCAAAAACCTAATTCCACCGCCGCAACCTTCTGTACCCACGAGATCCCATCTTGGGGCCTGTTCTGGAGCTCCGCCGGAGAGGACATCCATCACGGAGGGCTTCTACATCAACACCATAGCCTCTCCGATGAAGTGTGAGTAGTTTACTTCAGACCTTCGGGTCCATAGTTAGTAGCTAGATGGCTTCTTCTCTCTTTTTGGATCTCAATACAATGTTCTCCCCCTCTCTCGTGGAGATCTATTCGATGTAATCTTCTTTTTGCGGTGTGTTTGTTGAGACCGATGAATTGTGGGTTTATGATCAAGTTTATCTATGAACAATATTTGAATCTTCTTTGAATTCTTTTATGTATGATTGGTTATCTTTGCAAGTCTCTTCGAATTATCAGTTTGGTTTGGCCTACTAGATTGATCTTTCTTGCAATGGGAGAAGTGCTTAGCTTTGGGTTCAATCTTGCGGTGTCCTTTCCCAGTGACAGTAGGGGCAGCAAGGCACGTATTGTATTGTTGCCATCGAGGATAACAAGATGGGGTTTTTATCATATTGCATGAATTTATCCCTCTACATCATGTCATCTTGCTTAAGGTGTTACTTTGTTTTCATGAACTTAATACTCTAGATGCATGCTGGATAGCGGTCGATGAGTGGAGTAATAGTAGTAGATGCAGGCAGGAGTCGGTCTACTTGTCTCAGACGTGATGCCTACATACATGATCATACCTAGATATTCTCATAACTATGCTCAATTCTGTCAAATGCTCAACAGTAATTCGTTCACCCACCGTAAAATACTTATGCTCTTAAGAGAAGCCACTAGTGAAACCTATGGCCCCCGGGTCTATCTTCATCATATTAATCTTCCAACACTTAGGTATTTCCTTTGCTTTTTGCTTTGCTTTTATTTTACTTTGCATCTTATCATAAAAATACCAAAAATATTATCCTATCATATCTATCAGATCTCACTCTCGTAAGTGACCGTGAAGGGATTGACAACCCCTTATCACGTTGGTTGCGAGGAGTTATTTGTTTTGTGTAGGTACGAGGGACTCGCGCGTAGCCTGCTACTGGATTGATACCTTGGTTCTCAAAAACTGAGGGAAATACTTATGCTACTTTGCTGCATCACCCTTTCCTCTTCAAGGGAAAACCAACGCAGTGCTCAAGAGGTAGCAGTGCCATGGATCTGGCAGGGTCTATCCAAGATCTTGTCCAGCGCGGTAGGTCCTTCCCTGTTCCCTTTAGAGGGTTTCTTTTGCGGTCCTGATTTGGAGTTGCTGAATCCGGTATTTACTCTTGTATCCTTGGCATCGCCGCCGTTGTGTCAACGCTTGTTCTTGCTGCGTCGTGGTTTCCCGTTTCTGTCCTGGGCTTCTGAGGTGTCGGGGTCTTCGGGGTTGTTGCTTCTGCGAGCCAGCCAGGTGTCTTCGCCCGCGCAAAAGTAGGTCATAAGTGAGGTAAGGGCCGACTTTGTCTTCGGCTTATCTTGGACGAGCTGACGAGCTAGCCATTCATCCCGGATGCTGTGCCTGAAAGCGGCTATTGCCTCGGCATCCGGACAGTCGACGATTTAGTTCTTCTTAGTCAAGAACCGATTCCAAAATTGACGGGCTGACTCATCAGGCCGTTGGACCACGTGACTCAGGTCATCGGCATCCGGCCGAACATATGTGCCTTGAAAGTTAATTCGAAAAGCATCCTCGGGCTCTTCCCAGCTCCCTATGGAGTTTTCAAGGAGGTTGTTTAACCAATGCTTGGCCGGTCCTTTTAGCTTTAATGGCATGTATTTTATGGCATGGAGGTCGTCTCCTCGGGCCATATGAGTGTGGAGAAAGAAGTCTTCAATCCACATGGTCGGGTTTGTTGTCCCATCGTATTGTTTGATGTTTACAGATTAAAACCCTTCGGGGAACAGATGTTGCATCACCTCATCTGTAAAGCACATTGGGTGAGCGACGCCCTTGACCCGGGCTACAACGCGCCAGAGATTGGCTGCCATCCGGGCCCAGTGCTGCTCCCGAGCTCTATCATTTCGGTCGCGCCAAGCTTGGTATCTGTCCCGTCCAGCGAGAGTGTACCCTCTGGATCCATAGATGGATCTTGTCTGACCTGCTCTAGTGGCCAGGTCGTGTCGTAGGTCATATGAGTCCTCTGGCAACATAGGTTCCTTGCCTCTCCGACGAGGTAGTGCGGGTGGATCTTCGGCTTCTCCAACTGCCCTATCCCATCCTCGAGGGGGCGGTCGGGCTGGTGTGCATGAGTATGTCTTGGGTGTGCGGGCTCAAGGGCCTCATCATTGAATTGTGGTAGCAAACGCCGGCGTGGGTAGATTTTGTTTTGATCTTGCCGCTCATAGCCGTACCCTTCTTTGGCTGCTAGGACTTTTGTCCATCTATCGTTGAGGGTATCTTGTTCGGCTTTTAGCTGCTTCTGCTTCTTCTTCGGGCTTCTGGCAGTGGCTATAAGTTACCGCTTGAACCGTTCTTGATCCAGCGGGCCCTCAGGGATGATGAAATCCTCGGCCCCGAGGCTAACCTCCTCTTGGAAGAGAGGAAGGTAGTTGCTATCCTTGGAGTCATTGAGGTCCTCGGGGTTGTACTGGTCCTCGTGCCCCTCCGAGTCATCGAGCTGTTGCTCGGGGGCAACGGGGTCGTTGAGGTCTTCCATATTGTCTGGGGTATCGTTTTCTCCGGTGCCCGTGTTGCTTTCCATGCCCTACGCCCCTTGGATCATCTGCGCTATCATCGGCGTTTGGGCGGCTGCTTCCCGGGCTTATTGCCATCTTTTCTGGGGGTGCCATCACCCTTATCGTTGGGGGTGTCCACCATGTAGACATCCTAGGTGGAGGTGACCGTCCACCATCCAGTGGTGGGAGGGGCAGTAGAAGTATGAGCCGTGGCGTCGACATCTTCATCCATGTCGTCAGCATCCTCAGATGTGTAGTCCAGCATGTCGGTTAAATCTTCGACAGTGGCTACTAAGTGGGTGGTGGGTGGGACTTAAAATTCCCTGTGGCCTGCCTCAAGACCAATACGAGCATAGGTCGAGGACGGGTTATTTGTAATGTTCATCGTCTAGATCCAATCTAGCATCTCGCTTAATAAGGAGAGACTAGCTGGATCGGTATCCGAGATTTCTTCAAAGTCAACCTCCGGTATGGTAGTGTGAGGGGCGAGTCCGGCTATGGTTGACTCCTGATCTTCGGACGCCAAAGTCATATCCGGGCTGGAAGCCAGATTCGAGGTAAGGGCCGACCCAGGCATAGGGTCAAAAAGAGAGTTGGGAGTCAAAGCTTTAGGGTTCTCGGGCTCCTCGGGCAAGGTTGAGAACCCGGTGAAGATTAGATCGCCCCGAGAATCAGCGGCGTACTCTAGGTTTCCGAACCTGATTTCATGCTCGGGGCAAAGCTGTCAACCTGGTCGAGGTCACCGGCCGAGTCGGCATGCAAAACGATGCCGCTGAAAACGAAGAGCTGGCCGGGAACAAAGATGTCCCCGGTGCGGATGCCATCTCCATGACTAGGTGAGCCATCGATCCTTTGGCAACCCCACCACAAAACTCTCAATGAAAGCACCAATGTCAGAGTCAAAACCGGTGGATCTTGGGTAGGGGGTCCTGAGTTGTGGATCTTGGATCATGGGGAACAGGAAATACAGGGATAGTATTTACCCAGGTTCGAGCCCTCTTGAGGAGGTAAAACCCTTCGTCCTGCTTGATTGTATTGATAAGTGTATGACGATTACAGAGTCGATCTACCACGAGATCAGATGAACTAACCCTAGATGAGTAGGATGATGGTTCTTCTTCTAGCCTCTACGGACTAAACCCTCTAGTTTATATAGACACTAGGGGTTCCTAGGGTTACACATAGTCGGCTACCATCAGGGGATAAATATGCATACGCCATCTTGACTTGGAGGACACACCAAGGCTTCAGAGGTTTCCTTCCCGCACATGGAGTTACCTTACAGCTCGGCCATCCAGTGATAGTCACAGAGCGGCCCACCTGTCCGGCCCACAAGAGATAGACCGGCAGCCCGAGGACCCTTAGTCCCGGACTCCCTCAGCCGAGCTGGTGGGCAAGCCACTTGTCTCGGATGTTATTTTTGAATGCCGCGATGGCTTCAGCGTCGGAGCAGTCAATAATCTGGTTCATTTTAGTGAGGAACCTCATCCAGAACTTCCGAGCTGATCCGCGTGGCTACTAGGTGACATGGCTGAGGTCATCAGCGTCCGAAGGTCGGACGTAAGTGCCCTGGTAGTTTGCTGGAAAAGCGTCATCAAGGGCCTCCCGGCTACCAATAGAATGAGGAGGCAGGTTGTCAAGCCAATGCCTAGCCGGCCCCTTTAGCTTGACCGGCAATTATTTAAGTGCCCTGGTACAAATGAGCAAAACATTTCAACCGGACAAATAGAAAGATAGGGGCTTATAATTTTGCCTCCCAACGTATTCACCTCAATGGTGATGTCAACAATAATAACTCATGCTACCCATATCCAACTGGATATATGTGCCTAGATCTTTCCTCACCACATGATGCTTGCCAAAAGAGAAAAATAAAAAGGAATAGAGAGAATAACTTTGACTCTTTGCATAAAAGTAAATACTGAAAAGTAAAAGATAGGCCCTTCGCAGAGGGAAGCAGAGCTTGCCATGCGCTTATTTGTTTGTATGCTCAACCTCTTAGTGAAAAATAACATCACGTTATATTGCCCCCTATGATAGCAACCTTTATTATGCAGTCTGTCGCTTTTATTCTTTGCCATCACAAGTTCGTACAATGCTCAATTTTCTCTTACACTAAATGATCTAACACTTTTAGAAGCAATTTTTATTGCCTTATTGCACTGATGACAACTTACTTGAAGGATATTATTCAATCTGTAGGTAGGTATGGTGGAATCGTGAAAATAAGATTTAGGTTTAAGGGTGTTTTGGATGCACAAGTAGTATCTCTACTTGGTGCGGAATTTTTGGCTAGCAAAGATGGGGGGCAAGCACCACATGTTGAAGGATCTATGACAATATAACTTCTATGTGAATATGAACAAACATAAATCATTACGTTGTATTCCTTGTCCAACGTCAACAATCTTGGCATATAATATTTTAATGGGGGCTCACAATCACAAAAGATTTCCAAGATAGTGTATTTGCATGTGAAAGTTCTCTTCCTTATACTAATTATTCGTGAATCGCTTGTATGACCAATATTGTGATTGTCAAACCTCAAAAGATTTCACATTCTAAACCCAATGTGAAGCTACCACTAGTTATGATATGATTTCAACTTCATGACATTCAATTTATTCAAGAATTTACTCATAGGATATAAGTGAAGCACAAGAGTAAATGACAAGCTACTCCAAAAAGATATAAATGAAGATCATGAGCATAATATTTCTTTCTCTCAAATTAAGTTAAGTGAAGCAAGAGAGAATTTCTTCAAATATAATAAATCACACCGTGCTCAAAAAGATATAAGTGAAGCACTAGAGCAATTCCATAGAAAAGAGCTTCGTTGACAGGATGTGAATGCCGCTTACCTAGCCTCCCTAACAACTATTTGAGGGCTCTATTTTATTTAAAAACTTTCAGATCTAACTATTTTATTAAAAACAACAAGCAAAAACAAAATAAAATGACATTCCAAGAATAGCACACATCATGTGAAGAAGCAAAAGCTTAGGCTCAACCGATACTAACCGATAATTGTTGAAGAAGAAAGGTGTGATGCCTACCGGGGCATCCCCAAGCTTGGATGCTTGAGAATTATTGAAATATTATCTTGGGGTGCCTTGGGCATCCCCAAGCTTGAGCTTTTGTGTCTCCTTAATTCTTCTCATATCACGGTTTACCTAAATCTCAAAAGCTTCATCCACACAAAACTCAACAAGAACTCGTGAGATAAGTTAGTATGAACCAATGCAAAAACCTTATCATTCTGTACTGTAGAAAATCACTAAAATTATTATTCAACTTTCCATACTAAATGCATCTGCATATGTAATACTTCTATCCTCAAATAGAATCATTAAACAAGCAAACATATGCAAACAATGCAAACATAACAGCAATATGCCAAACCAGTATAGTCTGTAAAGAATGCAAGAGTATCAATACTTCTTAAACTCCAAAAAATATGAAACAATTACCACACGTTAGAAAATTTATCAGAGCTTATTTTGCAAAAAGTTTCAACATTTAATCACATTCTGACTTTTCTAGGGAATTTTTGCAACAGCGGCCAACTTTCTGTTTTCAAACAGCAACATGTAGACTTGTAAAATAAGCATAGTAAAGGCTATCAATGCCACTTTTATTGAAATAAAAGATGAAAAACATTATTTTAAATAACAGCAAGCAAATACTAACAAAATAAATTGACGCTCCAAGCAAAACACATATCATGTGACGAATGGAAACATAGCTCCAAGTGAGGTTACCGATAATGTTGGAGACGAAAGAGGGGATGCCTTCCGGGGCATCCCCAAGCTTAGTTGCTTGGATATTCCTTGAATATCACCTTGGGGTGAATTGGGAATACCCAAGCTTAGGATATTTTCACTCCTTATTCTCCTCATATCGACATCTCACCCAAAACTTGAAAACTTCAATCACACAAAACTTAACAGAACTTTGTGAGATAGGTTAGTATGATAAAGAGCAAACCATTTCACTTTTGGTACTGTCAAAGACAAGATTCATAATTGTTCTCACACAATGCCTAATGTATAATACCATTTCCGCAATTTATATTGAGCAATATAAAACATAGAAACTAGGAAACAAGCAAACTATGCATTGGAAATAGAATCTATCAAAAACAGAACAGTCTGTAGTAATCCGTACTCAAACAATACTTCTGCTACTCCAAAAATTATGAAAAAAATAGGAACACGTGAGCAATTTGTATGTTAATCTTATTCAAAAAGAATCGACTCAAAAGCACTCTTCTGTTAAAAATTAGAATTATTTTCGTGAGTGCAAAAGTTTCTATTTTTCAGCAAGATCAATTCAACTATCACCCAACATGATCCCAAAGGCTTTACTTGGCACTTTATTGAAACAAAAGCAATAAAACATGATCAACATAGTAGCATAATCATGTGAACACACAAAAACAGTAAGTAAAAGTATTGGGTTGTCTCCCAGCAAGTGCTTTTCTTTAATGCCTTTTAGCTAGGCATGATGAGTTCAATGATGCTCACATAAAAGATAAGGATTGAAACATAACAAGAGCATCATGAATCATAAGTTCCTCTCTCATAAGAATTTTCAGTAGCACCATGAATAGATTCATCAATATAACCATCACATAAAGCATTCTTTTCATGATGCATAGGCATAAATTTTTTGTTACTCTCCACATAAGCAAATTTATTCTCATCAATAGTAGTGGGAGCAAACTCAACAAAATAACTATCATGAGAGTGAAAATTAAAATCATGATGACAAGTTTCATGGTTATCATTATTCTTTCTAGCATACATGTCATCACCATACTCATCATATATAGGAACTTTGTTGTCATAATCAATTGCAACCTCTTCCAAAATAGTGGAATCATCATTAAATAAAGTCATGACATCTCCGAATCCACTTTCATCAATATAATCATCATAAATAGGAGGTGTGCAATCATCATAATAAATTTTCTCATCAAAACTTGGGGGACTAAAAATATCCTCTTCATCAAACATAGCATCCCCAAGCTTATGGCTTTGCATATCATTAGCATCATGAATATTCAAAGAATTCATACTAACAACATTGCAATCATGCTCATCATTCAAATATTTTTCATCAAATATTTTATAAAATTCTTCTTCTATCAATTTAGCACAATTTTCCTTTCCATCATTTTCGTGAAAGACATTATAAAGATGAGTAATATGATGCAACCTCAATTCCATTTTTTTGTAGTTTTCTTTTATAAACCAAACTAGTGATAAAACAAGAAACTAAAAGATTCAATTGAAAGATCTAAAGATATACCTTCATGCACTCACCTCCCCGGCAACGGTGCCAGAAAAGAGCTTGATGTACACTATGCAACTTTATTCTTGTAGACTCGTGTTGGGCCTCCAAGCGCAGAGTTTTGTAGGACAGTAGCAATTTTCCCTTAAGTGGATGACCTAAGGTTTATCAATCCGTGGGAGGAGTAGGATGAAGATGGTCTCTCTCAATCAACCGTGCAACCAAATACAAGAAATCTCTTGTGTCCCCAACACACCCAATACAATGGAAAATTGTATAGGTGCACTAGTTCGGTGAAGAGATGGTGATAAAAGTGTAATATTGATGGTAGAAATATATTTTTATAATCTGAATAAATAAAAACAGCAAGGTAGCAAATAGTAAACGGGCACAAAAACGGTATTGCAATGCTTGAAAATGAGGCCTAGGGTCCGTTCTTTCGCTATTGCAATCTCTCGACAATGCTAATATAATTGGATCATATAACCGTCCCTCAATGTGCAACGAAGAATCACTCCAAAGTTCCTATCTAGCGGAGAACATAAATGGAATTGTTTGTAGGGTACGAAACCACCTCAAAGCTATTCTTTCCGATCAATCTATCCTAGAGTTCATACTAAAATAACACAAAGCTATTTTTTCCGATCAATCTAACCAAGAGTTCATACTAAAATAACACCAAAGCAAATTCAGATTCATAATATTCAATCCAACACAAAGAAGTTCAAAGAGTGCCCCAAGATTTCTACCGGAGAAACAAAGACAAGAACGTGCATCAACCCCTATGCATAGATTACCCCAATGTCACCTCGGGAATCCGCGAGTTGAGTGCCAAAACATATATCAAGTGAATCAATACGATACTCCATTGTCACCACGAGTATCCAATTGCAAGACATATATCATGTGTTCTCAAATCCATAAAAGTATTCAATCCGATAACAATGAAATCTCAAAGGGAAAAACTCAATTCATCACAACAAGATAGAGAGGGGGAAACACCGTATGATCTGACTATGTTAACAAAGCCCGTGATACATCAAGATCGTGACATCTCAAGAACAGGAGAGAGAGAGAGAGAGATTAAACACATAGCTACTGGTACAAACCCTCAGCCCCGAGGGTGGACTACTCCCTCCTCGTCATGGTGGCCGCCGGGATGATGAAGATGGCCACCGGAGATGATTCCCCCTCCGGCAGGGTGCCGGAACGGGTCTAGATTGGTTTTCGGTGGCTACAGAGCCTTGCAGCGGCGGAACTTCTGGTCTAGGTTAACCCCGAGGGTTTTTGGAATATTTGTGAATTTATAGGGTAAAGAGGGGGTGCGGGAGGCCACCGAGGTGGGCACAACCCACCTGGGCGCGCCTCGGCCCCCAGGCGCGTCCTGGTGGGTTGTGCCCCCCTCAGGGCACCCCCCCCAGGTGCTGCTCTAGCCCATTGGTGGTCTTCTGGTCCAAAAATCCACAGAAAGTTTCGCGGTGTTTGGACTCCGTTTGATGTTGATTTCCTACGATGTAAAAAACAAGCAAAAAACAGCAACTGGCACTAGGCATTGGGTCAATAGGTTAGTCCCAAAAAATGATATAAAGTTGCTATAAAATGATTGTAAAACATCCAAGAATGATAAAATAACAGCATGAATACTTCATAAATTATAGATACGTTGGAGACGTATCAATCCATAGATGGACCGAGGAGGTGCCCTGTTTGCCTCAATATGATGTCGAATATCGTGAGGGTCTAGGTAGTCCACGGGGTCCTTACCGTAGCGGCGTGGAGGTGGCTGAGTGTTGAGGTTTTCCCGTGTTGGCCTGTCCCATCCTCTAGGGGGTCGGTCAGCCTCATCGGCGGCTAGCTCCTCGTCGAACTTTAGCAGCAGACGCCTGCATGGGTATGATTTCGGTGCACTACGGTGCCAGTCTTCTAGATCTTGTTCGGAAGAGAGCACTTCGACCCACCTTTATTTAGTGTGTTGGTGTCAGCTTGCAGCAGCTGCTGCTTACACTTCATGCTCTGAGCCGTGGCGATGAGGCACCGCCTGAAGCACTCTTGATCGAAGAGGCTCTCATCTTCCTCGGGTTCTGGCATATATTTGTCATCGGCCCCTTCAAAGAGGTTGTCGGGATCTATGTCCTCGAGATTTCGTTCAGGTGTGTTGTTCCATACTGGGGAAGCTTGAGGGTCCTCCTTAGGGTCGTTGGCATCGCCGGCTGCTGCGTCGCCATTGTCGGTGGTAGTGTTGTTACCACTGGGTTCCCCATTGTTAGCCCTTCTGCGTATATGTCGACGTCTTGGAGGGGAATTGGGGGTGTCAACCATGTAGACATCATAAGATGATGTCGCAGTCCACCTGCCAGTGTTTACTAGAGGCGAGGTGTTCTCTATCGGGCCATCGGCATCTTCATCCATGTTCGTGGCCTTGCCGTAGTCTAACACATTGGTTAAATCATCGATCATGGCGACTAGGTGGGTGGTGGGTGGGATGTAAATTTCCCTATCGTCGGCTTTAAGTCTGATATGGTCATAGACCGAAGTCCTGCCATCTGAGATAGACATGCTCTGGATACGGTCGAGCATCTCGTTGAGGTGAGACAGCTCTTTAGATTTTATTACTTGGTTGTAAGCGTGGCTGACTCGAAGCGTGCTTGGTATGTAACTTGACGTATCTTCGGTGCATAGGGGATCCGAAGGTGATTCTAGATCATGAGCCGAGGTCAGCTCTAGGCTTGATGCGATTTCAGGGGCGGGAGCTGGATCTATGTCCGAACCAAAGATCGAAAGGGGACCGTCCGGGGTTGTTGAGCCAGGGGTCTCTGACGAGTCTTGGCTCGCCATCCTTGGCAGAAATCGGTTCCGGAGTCGATCCTGAGGAGTTGGGTTGGTCCTCAATCCGGCCGGGCATCCAACCTGACAGGATGAGTTTGCCGCGGGAATTTGCAGTGTACTCGAGGCCGCCAAAGGTCACGATCTGACCTGGGTTTTTGATGGAGACCAGGTGGCCCATCGAGTCGGCGTAGAAGATCATGCTACCGAACACAAAAGGCTGGCCGGGGGCGTAAACGCTCCCACGGCCATGGACACAGTTGATCTGCGAGTGAGCCATCGATCCCTCTGTTGATCCCACATCAGAACTCTCAATGAAAGCACCAGTGTCGGTGTAAAAACCGGCAGACCTCGGGGTAGGGAGTCCCTGATAACCCACAAGTATAGGGGATCGCAACAGTTTTCGAGGGTAGAGTATTCAACCCAAATTTATTGATTCGACACAAGGGGAGCCAAAGAATATTTGTAAGTATTAGCAGTTGAGTTGTCAATTCAACCACACCTGGAGATTAAATATCTGCAGCACAGTGATCGGTAACACAGTAATATGATAATTTTGATAGCAGTGGTAACAGTAGCAATAGTAACGGTAACAACAGTAACAGTTTTGTAGCAGTTGTAATAGTAGCAAGGGCAATAGTAATGCAGCAAGAACAATATGTGAAAAACTCGTAGGCATTGGATCCGTGAATTCGTTGGATAATATTCATCATATAACAGTCATAACCTAGGGCGACACAGAACTAGCTCTAGTTCATAAATATAATGTAGGCATGTATTCCGTAAATAGTCATACGTGCTTATGGAAAAGAACTTGCATGACATCTTTCATCCTACCCTCCCATGGCAGCGGGGTCCATAAGGAAACTAAGGGATATTAAGGCCTCCTTTTAATAAAGAACCGAAACAAAGCATTAACACATAGTCAATGCATGAACTCCTCAAACTACGGTCATCACCGAAAAGTATCCCAATTACTGTCACCCTGGGGTTTACGGATCATAACACATAATAGGTGCATATGGCTTGCAAGATCGGATCTAGAACATAGATATAATGGTGAAAACATAAACGGTTCAGATCTGAAATCATGGCACTCGGGCCCTAGTGACAAGCATTAAGCATAGCAAAGTCATAGCAACATCAATCTCATAACATAGTGGATACTAGGGATCAAGCCCTAACAAAACTAACTCGATTACATAAAGAATTTCATCCAACTCCTCACCGACCAGCGAGCCTACGAAGGAATTACTCACTCCCGGTGGAGAGCATCATGGAATTGGTGATGGAGGATGGTTCGTGATGACGAAGACCGAAGACCCCCCTCTCCGGAGCCCCGGACGGGCTCAAGATCTGGTCTCCCGATGAAGAATAGGAGGTGGCGGCGCTCCGTATCGTAAAACGTGATGAAACTTCCTCTCCTATTTTTTCTGGAAAATAGGATTTTATAGCGTAAGGATTAGGGTCAGCGGAGCCCCGAGGGCCCCACCACCCATCAGGGCACGCCAGAGGGAGGTGGTGCACCCTGGTGTCTTGTGGGCAGCCAGGCCCCCCCCTCTAGTTGGTCTTGGTTCCAGTTATCTTTAAATATTGCAAAATAATTCTCCAAAAAGTTTTGTCCAAATCCAGAACTTTTATTTCTGCACAAAAACAACACCATGGTAGTTCTGTTGAAAATAGCGTCAGTCCCGGTTAGTTTCATTCAAATCATGCAAATTAGAGTCCAAAACAAGAGCAAAAGTGTTAGGAAAAGTAGATACAATGGAGACGTATCAGTCCCGAGCTGTGGATCTCGGATGGATGGTAACAGGAATAGTGAGACGATGTTTTACCCAGGTTCGGGCCCTATTGATGGAGATAAAACCCTATGTCCTGCTCTTGTTTATATTAATGGGGATCTATCAAGTACAGAGTTGATCTACCTCAAGATCATAAGATGTGGTCTAACTCCAGGGCTAGGTGAATGATATTGCGTCGATGTCCCCTCTACGGGCTAAACCCCATGGCTTATATACACGCCAAGTAGGGTATCTAGGGTTAAAAGGTCGGTATCTAGGCGCAAGGTGGCAGGAGAATCTTGGAGTACATGACAAATCTTTGGTGGAGGTAGTCTCGATCACGCCTCCAGCATTGCCTCCGGAGTCCATCTTGAGTACGAATGAGGGCCCATCGGCCCAACCCGAGGAGCATGGGCTGACTAGGTTAGCACCCCCTAATCCAGGACAATGACACTGGGGTTTAGGCTTCTATCACTCCTGCAACCCGTCATTTACTCACTAATCCCACAATGCCTTCCCCTAGGCCCAAACATGGTGAAGTGTCATGTAGTTGATGTTTAGACGACACTACTAGAGGAAGAACAACATAACACATCATTATAACATTGAACGAATACCAAGTTCACATGATTACTTATAACAAGACCTCTCCCATGTCCTAAAAAATAAATGAAACTACTCATAAAGCATGTTTATGTTCATGATCAGAGGAGATAAATATGTAAATGACAATCAGAATAGATGATCTTCCAACAAGTAAACTAACTAGCATCAGCTACAAGATGTAATAAACATTACCAGCACCCTTATGTACCAATCTGGGGTTTGATACAAAGATTGAAAGCAAGGGAAGAACTAGGGTTTGGAGATGAGATGGTGCTAGTGAAGATGTTGATGGAGATGAGTCCTCCCATGATGAGAGAGTGTTGGTGATGATGACGACTTTGATTTCCCCCTCCCGGAGGGAAATTTCCTTGACGAAATCGCTTTGCTGGAGAGCGAAAGTGCTCCTGCCCAGGTTCCGCCTCGAGACGGCAGCGCTTCATCGAAAGTCTTCTCTTATTTTTTTTCTAGGGAAAATGGTTTCATATAGAGGAAGATGGGCATCGGTGGACCTCTATGGGCCCCACAAGGCACCTGGGCGTGCCCCCTACCTTATGAGCCCAAAGAGGCTCTTCTTCGGCATGTCTTTCTTCCAGTATTTTTTTTATATATTCCGAAATAGTTCTCCATAAATTTTCAGGCCATTTGGAGCTCCAGAGAATAGTTATCTCTGTTGTGTGAATATTCCCTCAAAAAGCTTGATTCTAGTGCAAAATGATCAATATGTAAAATTCGAAGAAGTAATTGCGGAGATTCATGTCGGAAGGCCCACTCTACATTTTAAAGAAAGGGTACAAAAACATATTTATTATGAATCAGACGGCAAAATGCACCAGAGTACTGATGTTTACCATGCGCCCGAATATCAATATGGTAATCTTTGTCGATTACCAAAAACAAGCCATTTATGGATATTGTCAGTAAGTATGTGCTGATCCAGTATAGTGTCTTTTTCACTCCACAAGGATCAAGATCAAATGAATACTTATGGTAAAAAGATAGGGAAATTCTTGATTATTCAACGTCGAATCGAATCATGTCCAATGGCCATTGGAATTTTATCTATCCTTCTATTTTTCAAGATAATTCATATTTGTTGGCAAAAAAGCAAAGAAATAAGTTCGTCATTCCATTACAATATCATCAAGAACAAGAGAAAGAACTAATATCCTGTTTTGGGATTTTTATTGAAATACCCCTTATGGGTGTTTTACGTAGAAATACTATTTTTTGCTTATTTTGACGATCCCCGATACAGAAAAGATAAAAAGGGTTCAGGAATTGTTAAATTTAGATATAGGACCCTAGAAGAAGAATATAGGACTCGGACCGAAGACTCCGAAGAGGAATATGAGACCCTAGAAGACGAATACAGGACCCGAGAGGACGAATATGAATATGAAACCCTAGAAGAATATAAATATGGAATCCTAGAAGACGAATACGAATATGAAACCCTAGAAGATGAATATGGGAGCCTAGAAAATGAATATGGGAACCCTGGAGTGATCCAGGAGTGGCTCACTGGACAACAGTTGAGAATATTCTTAAGTACCTCAGAAGGACAAAGGACATGCTCCTAGTTTATGGAGGAGATGAAGAACTAGTTCTAAATGGTTACGCCTATGCTAGCTTCATGACTGGTATAGATGATTATAAATCTCAATCAGGTTATGTTTTCACACTTAATGGCGGTATGTTTGTTTGGAAGAGTTTCAAACAAAACACTGTTGCAGATTCTACGATGGAAGCAGAGTATATTACGGCTTCGAAAGCTTCAAAGGAGGCATTCTGGATCAATAAGTTTCTTGAAGAAATTTGTGTTTTCCCAAGTGTGATAAATCCAATGGATTTGTATTGTAATAATAGTGGAGCCGTTGCTCAAGCAAAGGAACCAAGATCACACATGAAGATTGATACGTCTCCAACGTATCTATAATTTTTTATTGTTCCATGCTGTTATATTATCATTCTTGGATGTTTTATAATCATTTTATAGTCATTTTATATAATTTTTGGTACTAACCTATTGACATAGTGCCAAGTGCCACTTGTTGTTTTCTGCATGTTTTTTACATCGCAGGAAATCAATACCAAACACAGCGAAACTTTCTGTGGACTTTTTTTGGACCAGAAGACATCCAATGGGCCAGAGAAGCGCCTGGGGGGTGCTCTAACGGGAGCACAACCCACCAGGGCACGCCTGGAGGCCCAGGCGCGCCCTGGTGGTTTGTGCCCACCTCGGGTGCCTCCCGAACCGACTCTTTTGCTCTATAAATACCCCAATATTACAGAAACCCTAGGGGAGTCGACGAAAATCAATTCCAGCCACCGCAGAGTCCAGAACCACCAGATCCAATCTAGACACCACCACGGAGGGGTTCATCATGCCCATTGGTGCCTCTCCGATGATGCGTGAGTAGACTTTTGTAGACCTTCGGGACCGTAGTTAGTAGCTAGATGGCTTCCTCTCTCTCGTTTGATTCTCAATACAACGGTCTCTTGGAGATCCATATGATGTAACTCTTTTTGCGGTGTGTTTGTTGGGATTGGATGAACTTTGAGTTTATGATCAGATCTATCTTTTTATCCATGAAAGTTATTTGAGTCTTCTTTGATCTCTTATATGCATGATTGCTTATACCTCGTGTTTCTTCTCCTATATTTGGGTTTTGTTTGGCCAACTCGATCTATTTATCTTGCAATGGGAAGAGGTGCTTTGTGATGGTTCGATCTTACGGTGCTTGATCCCAGTGACAGAACGGGAACCGACACGTATGTATCATTGCCATTAAGGATAACAAGATGGGGTCTATTTCTACATAAATAGATCTTGTCTACATCATGTCATCGTCCTTATTGCGTTACTCTGTTTCTCCATGAACTTAATACACTAGATGCATGCTGGATAGCGGTCGATGTGTGGAGTAATAGTAGTAGATGCAGGCAGGAGTCGGTCTACTAATCTTGGATGTGATGCCTATATAATGATCATTGCCTGGATATCATCATGATTATTTGAAGTTCTATCAATTGCCCAACAGTAATTTGTTTACCCACCGTTTGCTATTTTTCTCGAGAGAAGCCACTAGTGAAATCTACGGCCCCGTGTCTCTTCTTTAATATATTTGCCTTTGCGATCAATTTTCCTTTGAATTTATTTTCAGATCTATTAAACCAAAAATACAAAAATACCTTGCTGCACTTGATTTTATTTGGTGTTCGATCTATCAAATTATTACAACTTTCTCACGTCCGTTTGCCAATTTCTGGCGCCGTTACCCGAAAGGGATTGACAACCCCTTGAACACGTCGGGTTGCAAGTATTTGTTATCTGTGTGCAGGTGCTGTTTACGTAGTGTTGCTTGGTTCTCCTACTGGTTCGATAACCTTCATCTCATCACTGAAGGAAATACCTATCGTCGATGTGCTGCATCACCCCTTCCTGTTTGGGGAAATACCGACGTAGCCTAGCAGACATCAAAAGGAATTTCTGGCGCTGTTGCCGGGGAGGATCATCAACATCTACCAGGTTCCTAATCACAAATCTCATCTCCTTGCAATTTACATTATTTGCCATTTGCCTCTCGTTTTCCTCTCCCCCAATTCACAAAAACTTGTCGTTTTATTCGCCCTCTCTTTCGTCTGCCGTTTTCTCGTCAGATTTATCCTTTGCTTGCAATCATGAGTGGATTTGGTATGGCAGCAATAGATGATGGCCTAACTCCTAAGATTGGATGTACGGGAAATTTGGATGCTAAAACTTTTATCTTGGGGCAAGGGAATGTTATGGGAAAAGAACGTATCCAAGAATCTTTCAATTGTGTGGGAAATCTAGGTCTTGATGATGCTCCTATACTTAGAACTACTAGATCTTATGCGGATGCTATTTCAGCACTAGTTCTGAAACTTGAAAGTAAATTTATCCGTACTCATCCTACTTTGCAAAGATTGTGTTTTGAGCTTCCCGTTATAAAAAATCATAGGGCTAAAAAGTTGTCCACTCTCGTTCTTATGAATGAATTTGACCACATAATACGAGAAGCTAGGGAAATCTTTGATTTGTATGGTATGAATCATGAAAAGCCCGTGATATATGAAATTCTTTACAATAGTGATTATGGTATGAGAAATTTGATTGGGGACAAATCAAATCTTTGATGATAATCTTAAAAAGGAGGTCCCCAGTTTAGATATAATCCAACAAGTTTTCAATAATGTTAAATCAACATTACTCTTGGATTGTTGCCGGAAATCAAAGGGTTTATGATGTTAAGCAACTTAATAGTGCTAAGGTTTCTATGGATAATATGGTTTATGTTGTTTTTACAAAACCTCGTGATGAAAACACCTCTAAGTAAATTAAGAAGAAGGATGACAAAACTTAGATCCTCACTTTATGCCTAGCTAGGGGCATGAAACAATAGCGCTTGTTGGGAGGCAACCCAATGAATAAAATTTATTTTTGCTTTTTGCTTTATGTTCTTGAGTGTTTGCACAATTAATTATGCTACTATTATGATTGTGTTTTTTGTGTTTTAATTAGTGTTTCTGCCAAGTAAAGCCTTTAGGGACTTCTGGAGTGATAGTTGTTTGATCTTGCTAAAAAAAACAGGAACTTTTGCGTCCAGAGTTACAATTTTTTAAAATCACAGAAGCGACGATTTTTTTTAATTTTTTAAGTATATTAATATACAAATTGCTCAGGTCGTCCTAATTTTTCAGGATTTTTGGAGTTTTAGAAGTATTCGACATATCCAGATTGCTACAGACTGTTCTGTTTTTGACAGATTCTGTTTTCGTGCGTTGTGTGCTTGTTTTGATGATTCTATGGTTTTCTTTGAAGAGTTTTTGCCATCGAAAAGTTGGAATACAATAGATATAATGCGAGAATAAAATTTGAATGGGTTGCAACAGTACTTATAGTAGTGATTTGCTTTCTTATACTAACGGATCTCATGAAGGTTTTGTTGAGTTTTGTGTGATTGAAGTTTTCATGTTTTGGGTGATGTTACGATGGATGAAGGAATAAGGAGTAAGAAGAGCCAAAGCTTGGGGATGCCCATGGCATCCCAAGCTATTATCCAAAGAGAAGCAAGCAACTAAGCTTGGGGATGCCCCGAGTGGCATCCCCTCTTTCTTCTAACGACCATCGGTATTTTACTTGAAGCTATATTTTTGTTCGTCACATACTATGAGTTTTGCTTGGAGCGTCTTATATGATATGAGTCTTTGCTTGTTTTGATTTTTGTTTTAAGTCTTGATTCCTTGCTGGACACACCTATTTGAGACAGCCAAAAATTATGCCATGACTTGTTAGAATTGCTCTCTATGCTTCACTTAAATTTTTATGAGCTACGTAATTGCTCCAGTGCTTCACTTATATATTTTTGAGCATGGTGTGCTTTAGTATTTTTTAAGAAATGCTCCTTCGCTTCACTTAGATTTATTTGACAGTTAGTAAAATTTCCAAGAAATTCTCTCTTGCTTCACTTAAATTAATTTGAGAGAAAGAAATATTATGCTCATGATCTTCACTTATATTTGTTTGAGCTTATCAAAAGCAACACATGAAAATTAGTTCCAAAGTGATATATATCCAAGAAGGATATAATAAAAACTTTCATGAATATCATTGGACAAAATAAACTTGATTCTTTGTAATAGTTTTGAGATATGATGATAAGATATGTGAGTCATGTTGATGAGTAATTATGCTTTAGCAAGAATGTTGGTGTTAAGGGTTGTGATTCCCTATGCATGCAATGAAATTACATCCTACTTGTGGTGCATTATTCATTGTTAATTATGCTCAATGCTCGCTTATGAGAATATTCGTTTCTTGGTTGGCCGCTTCTCAATCTTTTGCTAGCCTTCATTTTGCACTAAGTATGATCACTACTTGTGCATCCAAAATCCTTTAAACCAGTTTTGCCACATGAGTCCACTATACCTACCTATATGCGGTATTCTTTTGCCGTTCTAAGCAAATTTGTATGTGCCATCTCTAATTTTCAAAATAAATTTCTCTTTTGTGTGCTTGTACCGCTCGCAAGGCGGTGAGGGGTGGCCAATATTTTCCATGCTAGATGTGTTATTCTCACGATGAGTGTTTATTCACTTGTCATTGCACGAGAGTAAGGCAAAGGTATTAGGGATGCCCAGTCCCGGAATGAAAAATGAATTTACTTTATGTTGTCAAATAATAAATTCCTTGGAAAGTGTTGGTATGGAGGGCACCCGTGGATACGGTTAGCCATGGAAAGTGAAAGTATGGTTGAAAAAGGAATAAACTTTATTTCCTGTTTGGGAATCTCCTATGATCTATCTAGCATGGAAAGTGTTGGGAGCTCTAAGTCATTTTCGTTGGTGGGAAAAGTATGCCTCTCAAAATATTTTTATCTCTCAATTTTCGCTTTGAGCTCTGGCACCTCTACAAATCCCTACTTCACTCTTCCCTCTGCGAAGGGCCTTTCTTTTAATTTATGAAATTTTTATTTTTAATTTGAGTCTCCATCTTCTCTTATAAAGCACCAACTAGGGGGCACTATGATCGTACTTGAGCATTGGGTGTAGCTAATATGCGAGTGTGTTTCATGAATGGATCAATGATTGAGCATGATGGGCTAGGGATAACTTACTTTAGCGTTGATATTTTGAAAGACATGCTTGCTTGTTGATATGCTTGAGTATTTAAGTCTCATGTCAAAACTAGACTATTGCTTTGAATCATATAAAAGTCTAAATGTCCATGCTATAAAGAAAAGAATATTTGATGACATGTTAGGCAGCATCCACATCAAAAATTCTGTTTTTATCATTTACCTACTTGAGGACGAGCAGGAATTAAGCTTGGGGATGCTGATACGTCTCCAACGTATCTATAATTTTTTATTGTTCCATGCTATTTTATTATCATTCTTGGATGTTTTATAATCATTTTATAGTCATTTTATATCATTTTTTGGTACTAACCTATTGACATAGTGCCAAGTGCCAGTTGTTGTTTTCTGCATTTTTTACATCGCAGGAAATCAATACCAAATGGAGTCCACATGCAGCGAAACTTTTTGTGGATTTTTTTGGACCAGAAGACATCCAGTGGACCAGAGAAGCACCTGGGGGTGCTCCGAGGGGAGCACAACCCACCAGGGCACGCCTGAAGGCCCAGGCGCGCCCTTGTGGGTTGTGCCCACCTCGGGTGCCTCCCGAACCGACTCTTTGCTCTATAAATACCCCAATATTCCAGAAACCCTACGGGAGTCGACGAAAATCAATTCCAGCCACCGCAGAGTCCAGAACCACCAGATCAAATCTAGACACCATCACAAAGGGGTTCATCATGCCCATTGGTGCCTCTTTGATGATGCGTGAGTAGTCTTTTGTAGACCTTCGGGTCCGTAGTTAGTACCTAGATGGCTTCCTCTCTCTCTCTCTCGTTTGATTCTCAAACAATGGTCTCTTGGAGATCCATATGATGTAACTCTTTTTGCGGTGTGTTTGCTGGGATCGGATGAACTTTGAGCTTATGATCAGATCTATTTTTTTATCCATGAAAGTTATTTGAGTCTTCTTTGATCTCTTATATGCATGATTTCTTATAGCCTCGTATTTCTTCTCTGATATTTGGGTTTTTTGGCCAACTCGATCTATTTATCTTGCAATGGGAAGAGGTGCTTTGTGATGGGTTCGATCTTATGGTGCTTGATCCCAGTGACAGAAGGGGAACCGACACATATGTATCATTGCCATTAAGGATAACAAGATGGGGTCTATTTCTACATAAATAGATCTTGTCTACGTCATGTCATCGTTCTTATTGCATTACTTCGTTCTCCGTGAACTTAATACACTAGATGCATGCTGGATAGCGGTTGATGTGTGGAGTAATAGTAGTAGATGCAGGCAGGAGTCGGTCTACTAATCTTGGATGTGATGCCTATATAATGATCATTGCCTGGATATCGTCATGATTATTTGAAGTTCTATCAATTACCCAACAGTAATTTGTTTACCCACCGTTTGCTATTTTCCTCGAGAGAAGCCACTAGTGAAATCTACGGCCCCCGGGTCTCTTCTTTAATATATTTGCCTTTGCGGTCTATTTTTTTGCTTTTATATTCAGATCTATTAAACCAAAAATACAAAAAATACCTTGCTGCACTTTATTTTATTTGGCGTTCGATCTATCAAATTATTACAACTTTCTCACGTCGGTTTGCCAATTTCTGGTGCCGTTACCCGAAAGGGATTGACAACCCCTTTAACACATCGGGTTGCGAGTATTTGTTATCTGTGTGCAGGTGATGTTTATGTAGTGTTGCTTGGTTCTCCTACTAGTTTGATAACTTTGGTCTCATCACTGAGGGAAATACCTACCGTCGTTGTGTTGCATCATCCCTTCCTCTTTGGGGAAATACTGACGTAGTCTAGCAGACATCAAAGACCTGACACATTGAATGCAAGTATCACATTGTCCGACAATATGTTGAGAAGGGCTATGTGAAGATTCTCGAGATTCACACGGAGTTGAATGTGTCAGACCCGATGACGAAGGCTCTACCACGAGCAAAGCATGAGCAATACTGGACAACCATAGGTATTAAAGGGACTATGTAAACTAGATTATTGACTCTAGTGCAAGTGGCAGACTATTGAAAATATGCCCTAGGGGCAATAATATTTGTATTATTATATTTCCATATTCATAGTTAAAGAGTTTATATTTTATGCTATAACTGCTATGATCCTGGAATATGCGATTGAGTGAAAAACTCATATGCACGTGTGGAATGATAAACGGTTAAATAAGAGGTTCCTAATCTTGCCTCTAGGACTAGCTCAAGTGTTTTTGGTGATCATGTTTTTCGAATCTTAGGATATCGAGTTTAATGATAGTCCTAAAACAACATTGAGATTATGTCGTTGGAAGAATGATCATATTGAATCGACCCAAACATGTTTGTTGTGAATTGAATTAATATCGTATGTATTCAATTGTAATAGCACGGAGTATTAACATGTGATCTTGCTCCTTAGACTATGAGAGTATCATGGTCACTTATTACCGTACAATGGGTTTTGGGGTTGCTCAAACGTCACCTGTAACACGGTGATCATAATGACAACTTATAGGTTCATCGGAAAGTTTGACAAGTGACCGAATAGCTCAAGAGTGGGATTTGCTCCTCCGAAGATGGAGAGATATTCTTAGGGCCCCCTCGATGTGACAACATCAATCCTAGTCTGGCCAGACACAAGTGACTTCGTCACGGGGATGACGGAACACAGTAATGAGAAAGACGAACAAAACCGATAACGAGGATTTTGCTATAATGAGCATAGTGATGACTCAGTAGGATACCGATGCATCCCGGGTTTTGTGAAGTGTCGCGAAGCAAAGGGAACATCACATGATAACAAACGTTCACCCGAATATCATTCATGTACTCATGGGGATCAATATGGACATCGACGATCACGCTATCGGTCATTGTACAAACGGTTTCATTCATGTCTATGAGTTACCAAACCTACGGGGTCACAATCTTAAGGCAATCATGATCCGTTGAGTGTTAGTAGAACGGAGTGATGAGTATATATTTGTGAAATTGTTCCATTAACATTCGGAATAGTTCCGAGAGGATCCGGAAGCGTTTCGGGGTCACCAGAAGGGTTTCGGTGAATATCGGGTAATATTGGGTATTACCGATATATTTTTAGTAGGTTGAGGCACGGATATTACCACATCTGCTCGAGGTGAAGATACCATGAACAAGCCCCTCAAAGTATTATCTTCCATAGTAACAAGTGAAGATAAAATTCAACATGTATTATAAATGTTTCCTTCAAAATCCACTTACCAAGAGCGCTTCACTCCATGGAAAATACACCAGAAAAGAGTCTTGATGACCCGTAAGTATAGGGGATCAATCATAGTCATTTCAATATGTAAGAGTGTCGAACCCAACGAGGAGCGGAAGGAATTGATAAGTAGTTTCCAGCAAGATATTCTCTGCAAGTGTTGTAAGATAGTAGTAATAGATAATTTGATAGCAAGATAATTGGTAACGAGTAGCAAAAGTAACACGGTGCAGAAAGGTGGCCCAATCCTTAATATTGCTAAGGACAAGCCGGAAGTACTTCTTATAGTGATCAAGCGTTCCCGTGGACACATGTGACTTCATCTAGTTGCATGCATCATGTTACATTAACACACGTTCATTATTTTCATAAATGTTTATGTGGGTGGACCGATACTATGGTGTTGTTCTTACTTGAAAAACCAACCTACTTATGATTACCCACTCTCTTAAGCATCCACAAATACAAGAGAATTTTAGATAAATCTATCCATAACATTAAACAAAAGGATCCAAATCATCCCCTTATAGAATAGCTAATAAACTGGGATTTAGACTTCTGTCACTCCCGCAACCCATCATCTACTCACTAATCCTGAAATGCCTTCCCCTCGGACCAAACATTGTGAAGTGTCATGTAGTCGGCGTTCACATGACACCACTAGAGGAAGAACAGCATAACACATCATCAAAACATTGAACAAATACCAACTTCACATGATTACTTATAACAAGACTTCTCCCATGCCCTCAAGAATGAACAGAACTACTCACATAGCATGTTTATGTTCATGGTCAGAGGAGATAAATATGTAAATAACAATCTGGGCATATGATATTCCACCAAATAAACCAACTAAGCATCAACTACAAGATGTAATCAACACTACTAGCACCCCCGGGTACCAATCTGAGGTTTGAACAAAGATTGAAAACCCTCGTTGGTTTTCAACACTCTTACTTATCAAAAGGACTGCGATTGGTCCCCTATACTTGTGGGTCCCCAATCATAGTCCTTTTGATAAGTAAGAGTGTCAAACCCAACGAGGAGCAGAAGGAAATGACAAGCGGTTTTCAGCAAGATATTCTCTGCAAGCACTGAAATTATCGGTAATAGATAGTTTGATAGAAAGGTCATTTGTAACGAGCAACAAGTGCCAATTGTAACAAAGGTGTAGTAAGTTAGCCCAATCCTTTTTTTAGCAAAGGACAGGCCGGAACGGTCTCTTATAGTAAGCAAAGCATTCTCGAGGACACATGGGTATTTCATCTAGTCACTTTCATCATGTTAATTTGACTCGCGTTCGCTACTTTGATAATTTGATATGTGGGTGGACCAGTGCTTGGGTGTTGTTCTTACTTGAACAAGCCTCCCACTTATGATTACCCCCTCTCGTAAGCATCTGCAACTACGAAAGAAGAATTAAGATAACTCTAACCATAATATGAAACATATGGATCCAAATCAGCCCCTTACGGAATAATGCATAAACTAGGGTTAATCTTCTGTCACTGTAGCAACCCATCATACTTATTACTCCACAATGCCTTCCCTTGGGCCCAAGTATGGTGAACTATCATGTAGTCGACGTTCACATGACACCACTAAAGGAAGCAACAACATACATATCATCAAAATATTGAACGAATACCAAATTCACATGATTACTTATGACAAGACTTCTCCCATGTCCTCGAGAACAAAAGTAACTGCTCACAAATCATATTCATGTTCAAGATCAGAGGGGTATTGAATATCATCAAGGATCTGAAATATAATCTTCCACCAAATAAACAAACTAGCATCAACTACAAGATGTAATCAACACTACTAGCAACCCACATGTACCAATCCGAGGTTCTGAGACAAAGATTGGATACAAGAGATGAACTAGGGTTTGAGATGAGATGGTTCTGGTGAAGATGTTGTTGAAGATAGGTCCTCCCAAGATGAGAGGGTTGTTGGTGATGTCGATGGCTTTGATTTCCCCCTCCCGGAGGGAAGTGTCCCCAGCGGAATCGCTCCACCGGAGAGCAAAGTGCTCCTGTCCAGGTTCCGCCTCGAGACGGCGGCGCTTTGTCCCAAAATTCCTCTCTTGATTTTTTTTCTAGGTCAAAACCATTCATATGAAAGAAGATGGGGTCGGAGGCCTGCTAGGGGCCCCACAAGGCACCAGGGTGTGCCCAAGGGGGTGGTCGTGCCCTACTGCCTTGTGGGCAGCTGGTGGGTCCCCTCTGGTACTTCTTTGCCCCACTAATTTTCATATATTCCATAAAAATTCTCCGTGAAATTTTAGCTCATTTGGAGTTTTGCAGAATAAGTATCTTTGATATATATTTTTCAGGTCTAGAATTCCAGCTACCGGCAATCTCCCTCTTCATGTAAAATTTGCAAATTAAGAGAGAAAAGGCATTAGAATTGCATAACAAAGTGTTATAATGATAAAAAACATTACAAATAATAGTAGGAAAACATGATGCAAAATGGACGTATCAGTGTACCTTGCATGTTAAGAGAGAAGAGACATTAGAATTGCGTCATAAAGTGAAATATAGCTCTAAAAAATTATAAATAACAGTAGGAAAACATGATGCAAAATGGACGTATCAGCGACCACCTCGTGCTTCTGCTCCGATGACAGGCTCTCCCACATCGCCTTGGAGCTTGTGGTCATGATGGATGCGGTGCAAAGGAGGAGGATGTGGAGCGGAAGTGTTGTGATGTGGAGTTAAGCAGGGTGTGGTTGCCTTCAAATAGCGGATTCTAGTGAGACCAAGCGTCCGGGTGCATCAATGCACGGTGGTGGAGTTAGTTCCTTGGCCCGCGAGCCTGCTTAACGGCAGCATACGGACAGACGGGCATTGAACGGGCGTGGTAGATATCCATCCCATCCAGTACAACAAACGCCGCTCCAGCATTGAACAGACATGGACACCGGGGACGCGGCACGGGCTGCTCTGTCGACCGGTGCGCCGCTCCAATGCCGGCCCAGACACCCACAAAGCCCCCCACTTTGTCTCTCGTTTACGGGAAAAACTGCATCCGAACCGACCTGCAGACCGATACAGGGCCATGTTGGATGGCAGAACATGTTCGGGTCATGCGGTCCGGACATTTGTGGACCGTTTGAGGGTCGGCATTGGAGATTTCCTAAGGCCGAGCATCCATGAAAATCATGGGGGATCATTGTCATTCATGCAGATTCATTTCTACTCAGACCATTTCCTTGCGATAAATTGTCCTTGCTAGGAGCATCTTTTTGGTGATAAATTTTGCGGTAACTCTGGAGAGTTTTCCAAGCTTGTTTGGAAGCTCCGCTCCGGACGGTTACCTATCAGGGACCTCGAAACGTTCACAAAAAACCTAACCCTAAATTTTTTGTTCAAAACGCTAGAACTCTATGAACATTATATTGGAGAAGTGGGGTATGATGCAAAAATGTGAGTATACCTTACCGCAAAATCAGATAGAGATATGCTACGGGGTTTGTGTGAACCCTTATTTGCTGTCGCACAGCTATGGCAGTGACGATGGGGTTGATTATTGATGACGGAGGGGATTTTTGGCGACGTAGGTCACTAGAATAATGAGGCAATCGTCTGATAACGCGAAGGAGCGACGGGTTGGAGGCTCCGTGTCGTTTTGGGGGAATTCCTCAAAATGGTTCAAGGTCGTCTCTCTCTCTCACACACACACACACACACGCGCGCGCACGAGTTCTTCCATTAGTACTCGCAGAATAATATTCTTTTAACATCATCGAACTGCCCCTTCTTTTGTAACCCGAACTGCATCTGACAAAACATTCAAATTTTCGTGGTTTTGCCGGAATTTTTTCTGAACGAGGCGCGTAATATACCGCTAAAAAACTATGGACAAGATGATCACTTCTCATGTTGAACATTTTCACAGAATTCTCACTGTTTAAGAGTGGTTTTGAAAAAGCATTTTTTTCATATTAAAAACGTGAATTGTATTATGACCTATTTTTCAAACAGTTATACGAATCCGCTCCTTTGTCGTGTATTAAATTGTCCAAAATCCCACATGCATGGTTTAATAGTAGTTTGTCAGAACGGCGCAAATGGGATGGTCTCGGGCTCTTTGGGATCGGGAGAAGGAGGAGCTCCAAGATGGGTTGTCTTTGCCACTGTTACGGCTGCCAGCGCATTTCTTTGCTGACTTGGTAGTAAAGTTAGCATTTGTTGCGCAGAATTGAGGATCACACCCATGAAGCATGTTAGTAGGGTGAGCTCATCAGAACAACACTACTGCAGGATGCTGCTAATGCGACACTACGATCAGAGACCCTTCGACGAAACTATGTGCGATGCAATAATAACAAACGGTGGTGTAAAAAACCGTCAAAAAAGGTGCAAAATGTTTGCGATGGAGGATGCATAAAAACGGTTCAGATTTTATTTGCGTGTGCTATGCAGGGCATATGGTTCAGTTCAATTAACCGTTTGCGATGAGGAGGGACAAAAGAAACGGGCAGCTAGATGAAGGTGTGTGCGATGTACAACATACAGTTCACTCGGATGAACTGTTTGTGATTAGGCAACACAAAACAAACGGTCAGCCAGATCAAGGTGTGTGCGATGTACATCATACAGTTCACTCGGATGAACATTTTGTGATTAGGCAACACAAAAGAAACGGTCCGCTAGATCAAGGTGTGTGCGATATACGACATGCGGTTCACTCAGATGAACTGCTTGCATTGAGACAAGAGAACAGAAATGGTTCAATATAACAAATACCGTAAATATTGCAAGGTTCAAATTCAAAGATTACAATGCCCAAATTCAAACATTGCAAACATCGTCATTTCTGAAAAGGGATCAGCCGCTGTCAAGTCATGTATGGGTTTGACACAATGACTTCCAATTGCTTTGTCATATGCTCTTCCAATACGAAGTTTAGCTTTTTTGGAGCCTCTTCCATTCTGCAGTACCTGCCGGCTCTGATCAACATACCATTCGTCTTTCCTAATTAAATGCATGTTCAACCTCAGTACCCTCAGCACCTTTGCTTGGCAAGAAAGAACCTGGCGAGTGTAATCTCCGGTAAGGTCCCTCGGTAGGAGTTCAAAGTAATATTTGAGAGATGCAGATCCAGGCATTCGATGTGATTGTCGTTATAAACATTATCCACCTCCGGGCCTATTATTATCTTCAAAAGAAGAGAACGTGTTAGTGCCTACATGCAGTTTTGAACACTGCTACACGCCCATTTGGTTTGCAGGATTTGTAAAATGCACCAACGAGCCATCTTCGATCTGACATGATTAACATGGGCATTTGATTACAATCTAGAAACATGTAGCCTTCTTCACAAGAGGTTGGATTGGATGAAAAATTCCCTAAGAAAACTAGTACAGATGAATCCAAAGGAGAAATGCTTATGGACGATTGTAACCATATGAATCAAGCAACCAATATGGCGTGGGGGTGTATGTCCTAAAATCGTCCAAAATTCCTTCAGAAATCGTAGTACATTGTCATTGTAAACTTGGGAAAAGGTGCAAAAAATTGAACTCCCTTATGGTTAACATTTAACAGGAAAGGAACATCACCTCGATATGCAGCTTCTTCAGGCACGAAAAGCATCTCAGGCAACTGACAACTTGGTCCAGGTTGGGGCCGACAGATTCTAGTGCCAAGACCTTCACTGTGCCCAGAATCTGGGTGAAGCTTTGCTGGATGACAGACGAACATACATCTTCAAAACTAGAAATAACATTGATACCAAGAAGGAGAGGTATAAGGCGACTGTTGTACCTGAAAGTTGTAGTATTTGACAGACGAGTAGCCCACCACTGTCAATTTCGGCGCAGAAATGACATTGATTCTTGTTGGACCTTGTTGATCAACTACTAGTAATCTCTCAAGTGAAGGTGTGTCCTCAATGATCATATTGTGGTCCACCTTTTGTTATCTCTCGTTGCAGCACCAGCAACGCACATAAGTTTGGAGAGTCCTGGAGGTGATGTGCAAGGTACTCGACCAATTCATCGCCTGAAGATGAAGGAACTCGAGTGCGGTATAGCCGCGGAGCAGGCGCTCCATGTCATCCTTTGGGATGCAGACGGCGATGAGCTCGAGGTGCTTCAGTCGTGGTAGAAAAAGAGCGGGTGTCTCATTAAGGGGGGTGGCAGTTCATGAACTTGGCGAGGCGTAGCGTGGGCGCGAAGCGGAGCGCGGACGTTGGCAGCAAGCGCATATGCCCATCATTAAAACTGAGCTTCTAGACCTGATCTATGGCGGGGGATCGGAACCACTCATCAAGCTTGGCTTGGTCCTTTCCATTGGAACGAAACTTGCCCGTGATAAGGCCTTTGATTGGGCCATGGTGACTGCCGAGGATCTGGGAGAACGCATCCAAGCTTTGACGATAGCCATGGCAGAGCTCATGGGCGTCGAGGAGGTCGACAGGGGCGAGGAGCCATAGGGGGCTCCACCGCCGGGAAAGGGCGGCTGTCCTCGCCCGGTATTTGATTGGGAGGAGGGATATGATGACTATCAACATATCATCGGGGAGGTTGTGGATGAAGTCTAGGCCTGCTGGAGTCGCTTGTGGTTCTTTCTCGACCCGCCTCCGCTTGTTGGCAGCCTCGTTCTGCACCTCATCGGCGGCGACGGAAACCTCTGTCTCTATAATCATGCCGTGCTCCGGTGCTTCAGCAACCCCGGCGTCGCCACTCCCTCCGATGGGGCGCTTCGGCGGCATCCTCATACACTGACGGCTTTGAGGACTTAGAGCGGCGTCGAGGATGCAGGCGGAGAGAGAGGATTGTGTGTGTGGCGAGGATGGAAGGTGCGGCCGCTCGGCGGCGCCATTAATATAGACCAGTGGGAGCGAGGCGGGCGGCGGTCCAAGGCTGTCTCGCTTCCCGGTGAGAACGACTGCTTAATCTCTATGAATGAAATCTATGCTTAATTACTGAATTTTAGTTGCAAAAAATAGATAGTGCTATTGATTTTTAGCTGCATATTTTGACAAATCGTAGTGTCTCTTGGCTTAGCGCCGAAGTCTGGCATTAATTTGCATACCGTAATCTGAACCGTTTGCGTTGAAGAGATGCATAGATCCTGTGTTGAACAGCTTGCATGCTTCCCGGTGAGCCTGCGCACCGGACTGCGCTGGCACGCCTCCCGTTCAGTCAAGCAGCTGTCCACACGGCACCTCCTATAGCCATTAAAACCAAGACATGTGGGGTCACGTGAATGGTTAACAGAACAAACACGGTTTGAATTATACAAACGTTTGAGATATTAAAGTGGTAGATATTTTTTTCAAAATGCCTTTGTTGGTTATTAATCGAGTGCGCCTTCTCTCAAAATGGGCACGAAAAATACCACAACATGTCGGGTGCCATTCCATGATAGCATGCCAAGTTTCATGAATTTCAGACGAGTTGTGGATTTACTAGAATTAAAAAACCAGGTATCTCAATGTTTTGCCGGCAATCAACAGTGCCCAGGTGTTTGAAATTCTTTCCCATTTCTTGCATGGGACCTAAGCATGCACCCAAGGACAGAGTGATTTTTCAACCAATTTATATGCACTTGAGCATGAGCATGTATTTCAAATTTGAATTATGCACATAAAATGCCTAGAAAACCCAGTTAATGTACAAAAATGTCCAAATGAACCCCAAAAAATTCCAAAACTTAACACAACACTCCTGTTGTTCTATGTTGGCACTAGAAATTTTTTGAAACCAATAAGAGGCAATGGATATCGTTTCGTCCCCAAAGGTGGCAGGTTCCATATCGAAACCATCAGGCTTGTTGTGTGAAGCTCTGGTTTGTGGGAAGCTTATACCCAAACCTGCCCCAAATGGGACAATTTTTTTACCACGGCATGTCGGGTGCCATTCCATGATAGCATGCCAAGCTTCATGAATTTCAGACGAGTTTTGGATTTAATAGAATTTAAAAGATAGGTATCTCAACGTTTTGCCGGCAATCAACAGTCCCCTGGTGTTTGAAATTCATTCCCATTTCTTGCATGGGACCTAAGCATGCACCCAAGGACACATAATTGATTTTTCAACCAATTTATATGCACTGGAGCATGTGCATGTATTTCAAATTTGAATTATGCACATAAAATGCCTAGAAAACCCAGTTAATGTATAAAAATGTCCAAACAAACCCCGAAAAATTCCAAAACTTAACACAACACTCATGTTGTTCTATGTTGGCACTAGAATTTTTTGAAAGCAATAAGAGGCAACGGATATCGCTTCGTCCCGAAAGGTGGCACGTTCCGTACCGAAACCATCAGGCTTGTTGTGAGAAGCTCTGGTTTGTGATAAGCTTATACCCAAACCTGCCCCAAATGGGACATTTTTTTACCACGGCATGTTGATGCCGCTCCACGATAGCATGCCAAGTTTCATGAATTTCAGACGAGTTTTGGATTTACTAGAATTTAAAAATCAGGCATCTCAACATTTTGCCGGCAATCAACAGTGCCCTGGTGTTTGAATTTCATTCCCATCACTTGCATGGGACCTAGAAATTCACCCAAGGACGCACATGTGATTTTTCAACCAACTTTGGTGCACTGGAGCATGTGCTTGTAGTTCAAATTTGAATTATGCATATTAAATGCCCAGAAACCCAATTAATGTATAAAAAGGCCAAACGAACCCCAAAAAATTCCAAAATTAAACACAACACTCCTGTTGTTCTATGTTGACACTAGAAAAAATTTGAAAGCAATAAGAGGCAACGGATATCGTTCCGTCCCCAAAGGTGGCACGTTCCCTACCGAAACCATCACGCTTGTTGTGAGAAGCTCGGGTTTGTGAGAAGCTTATACCCAAACCTGCCCCAAATGGGACAAATTTTTTACCACCGCATGTTGATGCCGCTCCATGATAGCATGCCAAGTTTCAAGAATTTCACACGAGTTTTGGATTTACTAGAATTTGAAAACCAGGCATCTCAACGTTTTGCCGACAATCAACAGTGCCCTGGTGTTTGAATTTCATTCCCATTTCTTGCATGGGACCTAGAAATTCACCCAAGGACACATATGTGATTTTTCAACCAACTTTGGTGCACTTGAGCATGTGCTTGTAGTTCAAATTTGAATTATGCACATTAAATGCCTAGAAAACTCAGTTAATGTATAAAAACGCCAAACGAACCCCGAAAAATTCCAAGAGTGAACACAACACTCCTGTTGTTCTATGTTGACACTAGAAAATTTTTGAAAGCAATAAGAGGCAACGGATATCGTCTCGTCCCCAGATGTGGTACGTTCCCTATCGAAATCATCATGCTTTTTGTGAGAAGCTCTAGTTTGTGAGAAGCTTATACCCAAACCTGCCCCAAATGGGACAAAATTTTCACCACGGCATGTTGATGCCGCTCCATGATAGCATGCCAGGTTTCATGAATTTCAGACGAGTTTTTGATTTACTAGAATTTAAAAACTAGGCATCTCAACGTTTTTGCCGGCAGTTAACAGTGCCCTGGTGTTTGAATTTCATTCCCATTTCTTGCATGGGACCTAGAAATTCACCCAAGGACACACATGTGATTTTTTAACCAACTTTGGTGCACTGGAGCATGTGCTTGTAGTTCAAATTTGACTTATGCACATTAAATGCCCAAAAACCCAATTAATGTATAAAAAAGGCCAAACGAACCCCAAAAATTCCAAAATTAAACACAACACTCATGTTGTTCTTTGTTGACACTGGAAAATTTTGAATGCAATAAGAGGCAACGGATATTGTTTCGTCCCCAAAGGTGGCACGTTCCCTACCGAAACCATCACGCTTGTTGTGAGAAGCTCTGGTTTGTGAGAAGCTTATACCCAAACCTGCCCCAAATGGAACAAAAAATTTACCACGGCATGTTGATGTCGCTCCATGATAGCATGCCAAGTTTCATGAATTTCAGACGAGTTTAGGATTTAGTATAATTTAAAACTCAGGTATCTCAATGTTTTGCCGGCAATCAACAGTGCCCTGGTGTTTGAAATTCATTCCCTTTTCTTGCATGGGACCTAAGCATGCACCCAAGGACACAGATTTGATTTTTCAACCAATTTGTATGCACTGGAGCATGTGCATGTATTTAAAATTTGAATTATGCACATAAAATGCCTAGAAAACCCAGCTAATGTATAAAAATGTCCAAACGAACCCCGAAAAATTCAAAAACTTAACACAACACTCCTGTTGTTCTATGTTGGCACTATGAATTTTTTGAAAGCACTAAGAGGCAACGGATATTGTTTCGTCCCCAAAGGTGGCACGTTCCATACCAAAACCATCACGCTTATTGTGAGAAGCTCTGGTTTGTGAGAAGCTTATACCCAAACCTGTCCCCAAATGGGACAAAAATTTTACCACGGAATGTTGATGTTGCTCCATGATACCATGCCAAGTTTCATGAATTTCAGACGAGTTTTGGATTTACTAGAATTTAAAAACCATGTATCTCAACGTTTTGCCGGCAATCAACAGTGCCCTGGTGTTTGAAATTCATTCCCATTTCTTGCATGGGACCTAAGCATGCACTCAAGGACACAGATTTGATTTTTCAACCAATTTATATGCACCGGAGCATGTGCATGTAGTTTAATTTTGAATTGTGCACCTGAAATGGCTAGAAAACCAGTTTAATATATAAAATGTCCAAACAAACCCTGAGTAATTCAAATCAAGATGAAAAATCAAGTAGATCCCACACAGTTTATTATCACCAACCGTGTGAGATATAGTACAAAATATCTTGGAGCACCGTCGGTGTATAGTACGCCTATGGCTTACGCGAGAAGGTGCGTCGGCTACTGTCCACAACCGGCATGTCAAGCACACTAGCTCGCTCCCCAAATACTCCCGCCTCTCCATCCCTCGCAATCTCGAAAATATTACTGCCTCGTAATCTCGAAAATATCTACCGCTTGGAAGGTTTTAATGTTTGATAGCACACGATTAGTATGTGCGGACCGTGTCCGATGTCTGTTACTCCCGCTCTGCTCCAGTCCCTTGATTCAAATTTTATGTAGCCCCGGCATTTTACTCCCGCCTCTGCATCCCTCGCAATCTCAAAAAAATATGCTCGCCCTCGATTCAAATTTTCAGTAGCCCCGCCTTGTTACTCTCGCCTAGTAAAATTTTCAGTTGCCGCAGTATTTCCTCAAACACCACCTTGCCCCCCCCCCCCGCCCCCCTCCACACACACCACACACTCCCCAAAACCTCCGCTCACACAGACACACACACAACCCTCGAAACCATTGGTAGGTCGCCGCCATCGCCGGCGCCTCCATCCTCAATTTTTACTTGTGTGCCGAGGAGCTCGAGGAGCCAATGGCCAAAAATAGGTTTATCGCGGCCTTTTCGCCCGATGCCGGTGAGGTGGCTGCCGAGGTGTCCCCGTCGTCCTCCGCGGGCTCGATTCGCCGTCGCCGGTCCCCCGATATGCCCTCGCCGCGCCCCTACGCCGGTTCGAGGACTTCCCCGTCCTCCCTCGAACCCGGCAGCCGACGAGGTCCTACCTCGGGGTCCGGCAGCGGCGATGGGGGACGTGGTTCGCCGAGATTACAGATCGGGAGACCCACACCCGCCGGTGGCTCGGTAGCTTCCACACGGCCGAGCTCACGGCCATGGAGTACGACCGCTGGCAAGTCCGCTACCACGGCGCGACGGCTAGGCTCAATTTCCCCTTCGGCACATGTCCGGTCGACCTCGTTCCGCCGGAGCCAGGGTGGTGAGCTCGGCTATGGCGCAGGAGGACCACGAGGCATGGGAGCGCCTCGAGGCCAAGGCCGTCGATGAGGCCTACATGCAAGAGCTCCGCCGGCAGCACCCGGAGCTTGTGGAGGCGGAGCGGGCGATCTTTGCCAGCGCAGAGGGCGGCGAGGTTATTGCGCTCTCCTTCGATGACGAGGTCGAAGGCCGCGAGGACGGTGGCGCGGAGGGCGGCGAGGTTATCGCGCTCTCCTCCGATGACGAGGTCGAAGGCGGCGGCGCGGAGGGCGTCGAGGTGGACCCCGAGGACGAGGAGATCGACGTCGATGAGTGGAGGAGTGCCTTCCCCAACGACCCCGACGACGGTACTGGCCCGGACACGGCTCGCGGCACACCGTACATGACGAGGAAGGATTGGCTCAACCTCTACTTCGATCGAAAGTAGTTTAGCTTAGTATAAATTTATGTTTTATGTTCGGTTATGCAAAACTATCTATGTTTATGTTTGAATGCATGCTACTTTCAGTTGAACCTGCTTTGAACTTGATCAAATTGAAGTTTACAACCTTAAGTTTAGGAGATCAACTAGAAAAGGCCAAAAATTGCTGGAGTATATATATATCCACTAAGGGTTTTAGTCCTTTAACTTGTTAAGGATCGGCTAGAGATGGTCTTATGACTTGTTTACTTCAGTTCTTCACAATGTGATGCTCTACATGTGCAACTATTTGTCGTGCAGTTCAATTTCATCAATAACAGTTTCAACAATACCATTATGAATTACGATATTTGGTTGCTGCTAAAGATATTGCAGTTAACATGCCTTTTCATTTTTTTAACAATAACTAGTGTACTGTAGACCTGCACAATAGCAGTTTGAATGACTATTTGCTTGTTTTTAAATGTTATGCCTGTGCAGTTAACACACCTTTCCACTTCTTGTTTTGCTTAACTAGCGTGCTTAAGCCTGCACACTGAAGTTATCATTTGTTGATTATGTTGTCTACCATGGATATATTTGGTTGATGTTTAGCCTGTTGTGCTTAACATGCCTTTATATGTACTCATGCAGGACAATATTGAGAACAGTGTTGTTTCCCATCGAGGTTAGTTTCATCGCATTGCTTATATGTACTCACTGTTCATGATATCGGTAGGTGATACCATATAGCCTGGGGCTGATAAGGGATTAATCGTCGAATCGGACATTTCACTGAATATATCTGTAACCCATTTATCAGTAGGTTAACTAGGGCCATATTTAATATATCTGAGGCTACATAGCAACATACATTGTACTAAATGATATATGCAATCCCAGGCTACATAGCAACAAGAAATGTTTTCATGATGTCTAAATATACATGTAATAAAATCTTATATAATGGGATGGAGGGAGTGTTGTACTACATCATTTTTCAATTGTTGTTTAGCTTCTAATATTAACTTGGTGCTTTTAGGTACATATATCATTGCCAAAGTTCCACACTTCAACCCTTTCTGCGTATGGGGCAATGAGATATTCATGAACCAGCATCAAGTGAGGAAAGTGATAAAGATTGTTATTAAAATGGGTCAAAAGATGTTAATCGAACTATTTGTTTACACTTTATGCAAGACAACGGTGAACTGCAGGATGGTAAGTAAGAACCTTGTAGCCTTCTTTTTCTGCCCGTACTGAGTTGTGTTAGATGACAATGTCTGAATCTTTTTTCTTTTGCAGTGGATCCTGAAGCAGTTTACTCAAGATTACTTCTCAAACTACATGATTGGCGGCCGGCCATCACAAGGGGTTGGACTAGAGTCCTGCATGCCTAGAAAACCCAGTTAATGTATAAAAATGTCCAAACGAACCCCGAAAAATTCCAAAACTTAACACAACACTCATGTTGTTCTATGTTGGCACTAGAAATTTTTTGAAAGCAATAAGAGGCAATGGATATCGTTTCGTCCCGAAAGGTGGCACGTTCCGTACCGAAACCATCAGGCTTGTTGTGAGAAGCTCTGGTTTGTGATAAGCTTGTACCCAAACCTGCCCCAAATGGGACAAATTTTTTACCACGGCATGTTGATGCCGCTCCATGATAGCATGCCAAGTTTCATGGATTTCAGACGAGTTTTGGATTTACTAGAATTTAAAAACCAAGCATCTCAACGTTTTGTCGGCAATCAACAGTGCCCTAGTGTTTGAATTTCATTCCCATCTCTTGCATGGGACCTAGAAATTCACCCAAGGACACATGTGATTTTTCAACCAACTTTGGTGCACTGGAGCATGTGCTTGTAGTTCAAATTTGAATTATGCACATTAAATGCACAGAAACCCAATTAATGTGTAAAAAAGGCCAAACGAACCCCGAAAAATTCCAAAATTAAATACAACACTCCTGTTGTTCTATGTTGACACTAGAAAAAATTTGAAAGCAATAAGAGGCAACGGATATCGTTCCGTCCCCAAAGGTGGCACGTTCCCTACCGAAACCATCACGCTTGTTGTGAGAAGCTCGGGTTTGTGAGAAGCTTATACCCAAACCTGCCCCAAATGGGACAAATTTTTTACCACCGCATGTTGATGCCGCTCCATGATAGCATGCCAAGTTTCAAGAATTTCACACGAGTTTTGGATTTACTAGAATTTGAAAACCAGGCATCTCAACGTTTTGCCGACAATCAACAGTGCCCTGGTGTTTGAATTTCATTCCCATTTCTTGCATGGGACCTAGAAATTCACCCAAGGACACATATGTGATTTTTCAACCAACTTTGGTGCACTTGAGCATGTGCTTGTAGTTCAAATTTGAATTATGCACATTAAATGCCTAGAAAACCCAATTAATGTATAAAAACGCCAAACGAACCCCGAAAAATTCCAAGAGTAAACACAACACTCCTGTTGTTCTATGTTGACACTAGAAAATTTTTGAAAGCAATAAGAGGCAACGGATACCGTTCCGTCCCCAGATGTGGTACGTTCCCTATCGAAATCATCATGCTTTTTGTGAGAAGCTCTGGTTTGTGAGAAGCTTATACCCAAACCTGCACCAAATGGGACAAAATTTTCACCACGGCATGTTGATGCCGCTCCATGATAGCATGCCAGGTTTCATGAATTTCAGACGAGTTTTTGATTTACTAGAATTTAAAATCTAGGCATCTCAACGTTTTTGCCGGCAGTTAACAGTGCCCTGGTGTTTGAATTTCATTCCCATTTCTTGCATGGGACCTAGAAATTCGCCCAAGGACACACATGTGATTTTTCAACCAACTTTGGTGCACTGGGGCATGTGCTTGTAGTTCAAATTTGAATTATGCACATTAAATGCCCAGAAACCCAATTAATGTATAAAAAAGGCCAAACGAACCCCAAAAAATCCAAAATTAAATACAACACTCATGTTGTTCTATGTTGACACTAATTTTTTTCTGAAAGCAATAAAAGGCAACGGATATCATTTCGTCACCAAAGGTGGCACGTTCCCTACCGAAACCAGTTAGAAGCTCTGGTTTGTGAGAAGCTTATACCCAAACCTGCCCCAAATGGGGCAAAAAATTTGCCGCTCCATGATTACCTCTCAAACTACACGAATCAAGACTGGGATTTGTCACTCCGTATTTCGGAGAGGTATCTCTGGGCCCACTCGGTAATGCATCATCATAATGAGCTCAATGTGACTAAAGAGTTAGCCACGGGATCATGCGTTACGGAATGAGTAAAGATACTTGCCGATAACGAGATTGAACGAAGTATGGGGATACCGACGATCGAATCTCGGGCAAGTAACATACCGATAGACAAAGGGAATTGTATATGGGATTGATTGAATCCCCGACATCGTGGTTCATCTGATGAGATCATCGTGGAACATGTGGGAGCCAATATGGGTATCCAGATCCCGCTATTGGTTATTGGCCAGAGAGGTGTCTCGGTCATGTCTGCATGGTTCCCGAACCCGTAGGGTCTACACACTTAAGGTTCGGTGACGCTAGAGTTGTTATGGGAAATAGTATGTGGTTACCGAAGGTAGTTCGGAGTCCCGGATGAGATCGCGGACGTCACGAGGAGTTCCGGAATGGTCCGGAGGTGAAGATCGGTATATTGGACGAAGGGTATTGGAGTCCGGAATTGTTCCGGGGGTACCGTGTGACGACCAGCGTGTCCGAAAGGGGTTTCAGAGGCCCCCGGCAAGCGTTGGGGGGCCTTATGGGCCAAGGGGAGGGGCAAACCAGCCCACTAAGGGGTTGTGCGCCCCTCCCACCCCCTCTCACGTAACCAGGAGAGGTGGGGCGCCTCCCCTAGGGCAACCGCCCCTCCTGGCTTGGGGGCAAGTCTCCTAGGGGTGGGGCGCCCAAAACCCATCTAGGGTTTCCCCTTGGCCGCCGCCCCCTTTAGATGGGATCTAAAGGGGCCGGCCCCCTCTCCCCTTCCCCCTATATATAGTGAGGGAGAGAGAGGGCAGCCGCACCCAAAACCCTTCCCCTGGCGCAGCCCTCCCTCCTCCTACACCTCCTCCTCCTCCGTAGTGCTTAGCGAAGCTCTGCCGGAGAACCACGAGCTCCATCGCCACCACGTCGTCGTGCTGCTGGAGTTCTCCCTCAACTTCTCCTCTCCCCTTGCTGGATCAAGAAGGAGGAGACGTCCCTGGGCTGTACGTGTGTTGAACGCGGAGGCGTCGTCCGTTCGGCGCTAGATCGGATCTTCCGCGATTTGAATCGCCGCGAGGACGACTCCATCAACCGCGTTCTTGTAACGCTTCCGCTTAGCGATCTTCAAGGGTATGAAGATGCACTCCCTCTCTCTTTCTCGTTGCTAGCATCTCCTAGATTGACCTTGGTGACACGTAGGAAAATTTTGAATTATTACTACGTTCCCCAACAGTGGCATCATGAGCTAGGTCTATGCGTAGATTCTATGCACGAGTAGAACACAAAGTAGTTGTGGGCGATGATTTGTTCAATTTGCTTACTGTTACTAGTCTTATCTTGATTTGGCGGCATTGTGGGATGAAGCGGCCCAGACCAACCTTACACGTACGCTTACGTGAGACAGGTTCCACCGACCAACATGCACTTGATGCATAAGGTGGCTAGCGGGTGTCTGTCTGTCCCACTTTAGTCGGATCGGATTCGATGAAAAGGGTCCTTATGAAGGGTAAATAGCAATGGGCATATCACCGTTGTGGCTTTTACGTAGGTAAGAAACGTTCTTGCTAGAAACCCATAGCATGCACGTAAAACATGCAACAACAATTAGAGGACGTCTAACTTGTTTTTGCAGGGTATGCTATGTGATGTGATATGGCCAAAAGGATGTGATGAATGATATATGTGATGTATGAGATTGATCATGTTCTTGTAATAGGAATCATGACTTGCATGTCGATGAGGATGACAACCGGCAGGAGCCATAGGAGTTGTCTTAATTTATTGTATGACCTGCGTGTCATTGAAAACGCCATGTAATTACTTTACTTTATTGCTAACTGTTAGCCATAGTAGTATAAGTAATAGTTGGCGAGACAACTTCATGAAGACACGATGATGTAGATCATGATGATGGAGATCATGGTGTCATGCCGGTGACGAAGGTGATCATGCCGCGCCTCGAAGATGGAGATCAAGGGCGCAAGATGATATTGGCCATATCATGTCACTTTATGATTTGCATGTGATGTTTGTCATGTTTACATCTTATTTGCTTAGAATGGCGGTAGCATAAATAAGATGATCCCTCACTAAAATTTCAAGAAAAGTGTTCCCCCTAACTGTGCACCGTTGCGAAGGTTCGTTGTTTCGAAGCACCACGTGATGATCGGCTGTGATAGATTCTAACGTTCGCATACAACGTGTGTAAGCCAGATTTACACAAGTTGACTTGACGAGCCTAGCATGTACAGACATGGCCTCAGAACACGAGAGACCGAAAGGTCGAACATGAGTCGTATAGTAGATACGATCAACATGGAGATGTTCACCGTTGATGACTAGTCCGTCTCACATGATGATCGGACACGGCCTAGTCGATTCGGATCATGTATCACTTATATGACTAGAGGGGTGTCTGTCTGAGTGGGAGTTCATTAAATAATTTGATTAGATGAACTTAATTATCATGAACATAGTCTAAATTGTCTTTGCAAATTATGTTGTGGATTACTAGCTCGCGCGTTAGCTCCCTGTTTTTTTAATACGTTCCTAGAGAAAGACAATGTTGAAAGATATCGTAAGCAATTGTGCGGACTAGGGCCGTAGTCTGAGGATTGTCCTCACTGCTACACAGAAGGCTTTTTGTCCTTGATGCACCGCTCGGTGTGCCAACCCCTCTGGCGTCATCTGTGAATGTTGTGAACATCTGGCAGACACGTTCTGATGACTACCTGATAGTTTAGTGCGCCATGCTTTACGGCTTAGAGTCGGGGCTCCAAAAGTGTTTTGAACGCCATGGTACATATGAGATGTTCCAAGAGCTGAAATCGGTATTTCAGGCTCATGCCCGTGTTGAGAGGTTTGAGACCTCTGACAAGATCTTTGCCTAGAAGATGGGGAGAATAGCTCAGCCAGTGAGCAGATGCTCAGAATGTCTGGGTACTTCAATCGCTTGAATCAAGTGGGAGTTAATCTTCTAGATAAGAGAGTGATTGACAAAGTTCTCCAGTCACTATCACCAAGCTACTAGAGTTTCGTGATGAACTATGACATGCAAGGGAAGATGATCCCGGAGCTGTTCGTCGTGCTTAAGGCCGTAAAGGTAGAAATCAAGAAGGAGCATCAAGTGTTGATGGTTAACAAGACCACTAGTTTCAAAGAATGGCAAGGGCAAGAAGGGAAACTTCATGAATGGCAAGCCAGTTGCCGCTCCAATGAAGAAACCCAGAACCCAAACCCGAGACGGAGTGCTTCTATTAGGGGAACGATCACTGGTAGCGGAACTGCCTCAAATACTTGGTAGATAAGAAGGCTGGCAACTTCAACAAAAGTATATTTGATATATGTGTTATTGATGTGTACCTTACTAGTACTCCTAGTAGCACATGGGTATTAGATACCGGTTCAGTTGCTAATATTGGTAACTCGAAACAAAAGCTACGGAATAAACGGAGACTAGCTAAGGGCGAGGTGACGATGTGTGTTGGAAGTGTTTCCAAGATGATATGATCACCATTGCACGCTCCCTCTACCTTCGGGATTAGTGTTGAACCCAGATAAATGTTGTTTGCATTGGTGTCTGCATTGAGCATGAACATGATTAGATCATGTTTATTGCAATACGGTTATTCATTTAAGTTAGAGAATAATGGTTATTCTGTTTACATGAATAATACCTTCTATGGTCATGCACCCAATGTGAATGGTTTATTGAATCTCGGTCGTAGTGATACACATGTTCATAACAATGATGCCAAAAGATGTGGAGTTGATAATGATAGTACCACTTTCTTGTGGCACTTCCGCTTAGGTCATATTGGTGTAAAGCGCATGAAGAACCTCCATGCCGATGGACTTTTGGAGTCACTTGATTTTGAATCACCTGACACATGCGAACCATGCCTCATAGGCAAGATGACTAAAACCCCATTTTCTGTAACAACGGAACGGGCAAGTGACTTGTTGGAAATCACACATGCTGATGTGTGAAGTCCGATGAGTGTTGACGCACGAAGTGGATATCATCATTTTCTCACCTTCATCGATGAATTGAGTAGATATGCGTATATTTACTTAATGAAGCGTAAGTCTGAAACGTTTGAAAAGTTCAAGCAATTTCAGAGTGAAGTTGAGAATCATCATAACAAGAAGATCAAGTTCCTACGATCTGATCAAGGGGAGAGTATCTGAGTTATGAGTTTGGCAATCACTAAAGACAAGGTGAAATCATTTCACAGTTGACGCCGCCTGGAACACCAATGGTGTGTCCGAACGTCGTAATCGCACCCTATTGGATATGGTGTGATCTATGATGTCTTTTACCGATCTACCGCTATCATTTTGGGGTTATGCATTAGAGACAATTACATTCACTTTAAATAGGGCACCATCTAAGTCCGTGGAGACGACACCGTATGAACTATGGTTTGGCAAGAAACCTAAGTTGTTGTTTCTTAAGGTTTGGGGCTACGATGCTTATGTCGATAGGCTTAGGCCAGAAAAGTTCAAACCCAAAGCGGAAAATTGTGTCTTCATAGAATACCCAAACAAGACGATTGGGTATACCTTCTATCTCAGATCTGAGGGCAAAGTGTTTGTCGCTAAGAACAAGTCCTTTCTCGAGAAAGAGTTTCTCTCGAAAGAATTGAGTGGGAGGAAGATAGAACTTGATGAGGTTGTTGAATCTTTACTTCAACCAGAGAGTAGCGCAGCACAGAAAGATGTTTCTGTGGCACTTACCTCAGTTGAAGAGAAAGCTAATGATGATGATCATGGAGCTTCAGATCAAGTTACTATCGAACCTCGTAGGTTGACAAGGGTATGTACAACTTCTGAGTGGTAACCCTGTCTTAAAAGTCATGTTGTTGGACAACGATGAACCTATGAGCTATGGCGAAGCGATGGTGGGCCCGGATTCCAACAAATGTCTAGAAGCCATGAAATCCGAGATAGGATCCATGTATGAGAACAAAGTATGGACTTTGGTGGACTTGCCCGACGACCGGCAAGCCATTGAGAATAAATGGATCTTTAAGAAGAAGACAGACGCTGATGGTAATGTCACCATTTATGAAGCTCGACTTGTCTCAAAGAAGTTTCTGACAAGTTCGAAGAGTTGACTGTGATGAGACTTTCTCAATCATAGCGATGCTAAAGTCTGTTAGAATTATGTTAGCAGTTGCTGCATTTTCATTATGAAATCTGGCAGATGGATGTCAAAACAAAGTTTCCTTGACGGTTTCCGTGAGGAGAGGCTGTATGTGATACAATCAGAAGGTTTTGTCGATCCTATGGATGCTAAAAGGTATGCAAACTCCAGCGATCCTTCTATGGACGGAGCAAGCATCTCGGAGTTGGAACATACGCTTTGATGAGGTGATCAAAGCATTTGGGTTTACACAAAGTTTGCAAGAAACTTGTATTTGCAAGAAAGTGAGTGGGAGCACTACAACATTTTGATAAGTATATGTGGATGACATATTGTTGATCATAAATGATGTAGAATTTCTGGAAAGCATAAAGGGTTGTTTGAATGGAGACCTATGTAAAATTGCTTACATGTTGGGTATCAAGATCTATAGAGATAGATCAAGACGCCTGATAAGACTTTCACAGAGCACATACCTTAACATGATTTTGAAGGAGTTCAAAATGGATCAGTCAAAGAAGGAGTTCTTGCCTGAGTTGTAAGGTGTGAATTTGAGTAAGACTCAGAGCTCGACCACGGCAGAAGAAAGAGAAAGGACGAAGGTCGTCCCCTATGCCTTAGCCATAGGCTCTATACGATATTCCATGCTATGTACCGCACCTCATATGTGCCTTGCCACGTGTCTGGCAGGGGGGTACGGGAGTGATCCAAGAATGGATCATTGGATAGCGGTCAAAATTGTCCTTAGGAATAAGGAAATGTTTCTTGATTATGGAGGTGATGAAGAGTTCGGCGTAAAGGGTTACATCGATGCAAGCTTTAACACCTATCCGGATGACTTTGAGTAGCAAACCGGATACGTATAGTGGAGCAACCATTTGGAATAGCTCCAAGTGGAGCATAGTAGAAGCATCTACAATATGATATAGAGATTTGCGAAGTACATGTGGATCTGAATGTCGCAGACCTGTTGACTAAAACCTCTCTCGCAAGCATAACATGATCAAACCCCAGAACTCATTGAGTCTTAATCACATGGTGATGTGAACTAGATTATTGACTCTAGTAAACTCTTGGGTGTTAGTCACATGGCGATGTGAACTATGAGTGTTAAATACATGGCAATGTGAACTAGATTATTGACTCTAGTGCAAGTGGGAAACTGTTGGAAATATGCCCTAGAGGCAATAATAAAATGGTTATTATTATATTTCCTTGTTCATGATAATTGTCTATTGTTCATGCTATAATTGCATTAACCGAAAACCGTAATACATGTGTGAATACATAGACCACAACATGTCCCTAGTGAGCCTCTAGTTGACTAGCTCGTTGATCAATAGATGGTTGTGGGTTCCTGACCATGGACATTGGATGTCATTGATAACGGGATCACATCATTAGGAGAATGATGTGATGGACAAGACCCAATCCTAAGCATAGCACAAGATCATGTAGTTCGTTTTGCTAGAGCTTTTCTAATGTCAAGTATCGTTTCCTTAGACCATGAGATTGTGCAACTCCCGGATACCGTAGGAATGCTTTGGGTGTACCAAACGTCACAACGTAACTGGGTGGCTATAAAGGTGCACTATAGGTATCTCCGAAAGTGTCTGTTGGGTTGGCACGAATCGAGACTGGGATTTGTCACTCCGTATTTCGGAGAGGTATCTCTGGGCCCACTCGGTAATGCATCATCATAATGAGCTCAATGTGACTAAAGAGTTAGCCACGGGATCATGCGTTACGGAATGAGTAAAGATACTTGCCGGTAACGAGATTGAACGAAGTATGGGGATACCGACGATCGAATCTCGGGCAAGTAACATACCGATAGACAAAGGGAATTGTATATGGGATTGATTGAATCCCCGACATCGTGGTTCATCTGATGAGATCATCGTGGAACATGTGGGAGCCAATATGGGTATCCAGATCCCGCTATTGGTTATTGGCCAGAGAGGTGTCTCGGTCATGTCTGCATGGTTCCCGAACCCGTAGGGTCTACACACTTAAGGTTCGGTGACGCTAGAGTTGTTATGGGAAATAGTATGTGGTTACCGAAGGTAGTTCGGAGTCCCGGATGAGATCGCGGACGTCACGAGGAGTTCCGGAATGGTCCGGAGGTGAAGATCGGTATATTGGACGAAGGGTATTGGAGTCCGGAATTGTTCCGGGGGTACCGTGTGACGACCAGCGTGTCCGAAAGGGGTTTCAGAGGCCCCCGGCAAGCGTTGGGGGGCCTTATGGGCCAAGGGGAGGGGCAAACCAGCCCACTAAGGGGTTGTGCGCCCCTCCCACCCCCTCTCACGTAACCAGGAGAGGTGGGGCGCCTCCCCTAGGGCAACCGCCCCTCCTGGCTTGGGGGGCAAGTCTCCTAGGGGTGGGGGCGCCCAAAACCCATCTAGGGTTTCCCCTTGGCCGCCGCCCCCTTGTAGATGGGATCTAAAGGGGCCGGCCCCCTCTCCCCTTCCCCCTATATATAGTGAGGGAGAGATAGGGCAGCCGCACCCAAAACCCTTCCCCTGGCGCAGCCCTCCCTCCTCCTACACCTCCTCCTCCTCCGTAGTGCTTAGCGAAGCTCTGTCGGAGAACCACGAGCTCCATCGCCACCACGTCGTCGTGCTGCTGGAGTTCTCCCTCAACTTCTCCTCTCCCCTTGCTGGATCAAGAAGGAGGAGACGTCCCGGGGCTGTACGTGTGTTGAACGCGGAGGCGCCGTCCGTTCGGCGCTAGATCGGATCTTTCGCGATTTGAATCGCCGCGAGTACGACTCCATCAACCGCGTTCTTGTAACGCTTCCGCTTAGCGATCTTCAAGGGTATGAAGATGCACTCCCTCTCTCTTTCTCGTTGCTAGCATCTCCTAGATTGATCTTGGTGACACGTAGGAAAATTTTGAATTATTACTATGTTCCCCAACATCCGCTTCACCTTGTTCAGCAACCAGAATGTCTGTCGGCTCTTTCTTTACCATCTGTAATAGTACAAGTATAGAACCCTGGTTCATCATTCTTTATTTGGTGCTTATGTAGTTCTTAAACATATGTACCTGTGAATCGAATAATGCATTGGTTGTTTGAACCTGATGAATATGAATAAAGCTATAGCCTACTTTCATGTTTAAATTAGGTACAATTTTAAATAGCAGCAATTAAATTAGGGCGAAATTACGGTGTGCAGTTCATTACGGCACACACGGTTGGTAAAACACAAACATTTGCGATATACACCATAATCCGAGATGGTTCATGGAGAGCAAACGTGTGCAAGCATGCACACAGTTGCCGTTTGCAAAGCGTGTGTGATGTCAGACACTATCACATACGGTGCGGGAAAACTAAATGTGTGTGATTGTCTACCTATCATACACGGTTTATAATCATGAACTGTTTGTGATGTGCGAGGCATCGTAAAACTCCCGTGCCTGGAATCTGCCTGGAAAGCTCCCGTGCCTGGAATCTGCCTGGTTTTAGGTAAAACCACAAAACTCCGACTGCGATGGCAATGCGAGCACAAACAAGTAGCAAGGATGAAGCGTTTGGGATATTCGAGATATCAAAAACGGTTATATAGGGACAACTGTATGCATCAAGGCTCCCTATTCCCGACGGTTTCTGGGTCGTGTGGGAAGGACCCCCCTATCGCCGTCACTCACTAGGCGACGGTTCCAAATGCCGTCGTGAAAAGGGGTTAAAAACCGTTTGTATAGCACCGACACGTACTAGTGCAAGGATAAGTGATCATAGGAGGGTGAACATTTGGATCTCTGGTTTTCTTCACCCTCCATGTGCACATCCAAACACAAAGCATAATGTTGGGCCTAGATGCACACACATAGAACGGAAAGCCGATGGAGCAATATACCTTTTGTTCGAATGGTTTACCATTATCTTGGGAGTCGAGGTGTCCATGTGCTGGCATTGGAATCTTGATGTCTTCCCAATTTTCCATGAAACATTTCTTCACGCGGCTTTGAGGTATTTTTCCTGAGAGATAAAGATGTCATTCTGTTCTTAACGAACTTGGAATCAAAATATTTTTAGTTCCCCCGTCATGGACATTTGATATTTTCAGCTATTAATTTGCAAATTATTCGTTGTAACGAGAGTTGGTACTGTGAAGGATAATATCATCCACATATATTTAACACGTGAATAGATCACCATTATAAGATTTGGTGAAGAGAGTTGAATCAGTGGCTCCTAGTTTGAAGCCCTTCTTTTCAAAAAACTTCTTGAGTGTATCATACCAAGCTCAAGGAGCTTACTTGAGCCCATAAAGGACTTTGTGGAGCCTATACACTCTGTCAGGATGCTTGTTTGACACATAGTTCTTCCTCGATATTACCATTGATGAATGCCTTTTCACATGCAATTGATATAGACCTATATTATGATGATTAACATGGTGCAAAATTTGACACGATTTAAAAGCACATGACTACTTTTGCATGCCCAGAAGTGATCGAAGAGCGTGGGGAAGTAAGACATATGTAACCAGTACATACGTTTCTACACTTTGCGGTACTTACATGTAGAATTATGCTCCCTCAAAAGAAGGTAGAACTATGCAAGAAGACAACTGATTGGTTCGAATGCATAAAAAGTACAAATTACATAACCAGATGACAAACTACCTCAGAAGATTGCGAAATGTATAAAATAATATGGTATTCATGGCTGAAAATAAGACTCGAACTTTAGGATACACTTTTTCTTGCACTGTTGAACCATTTGCAGTTCACATATGGTAACCTTTGCGTACATATTATGGAGGAGTCTCTGAAAGCTCCCCAACCATGCAGGGAGTGTACATAAATGATTCATATATGCCATTTGAATACGCTGTGCAGTAATCTTTTGGGTGTAGTTTTCCGAGGTATTGGACTTTTGAGCTATTCAAATGATAAGCCACTCCTGTAAATGACAACCTTAAGAAAATTACCTCTTTGTACGGGTGAAAACCCAAGAAATAAATGTGACTATACTGTTCTTCACAACCACCTTGGTTACTCATTACATTATCATCATCGGAGTTGCATTCAATATTTTCTTTTAGCGGCACCATCTTTTCTTCCACATCATCATTGTTATTGTCCTCTAAGATCCAAGGTCCATTAATCTCGTGTTGGTAGAAACGCGCCGCGGCCCACAAAGTAGATTCATCAAGCTCGATGGTATGCTTTAGTACCCAATCTATTGGACCGCTTGATTCACCGAGGTTCCAAACGCGAAGAAGGTTGTTGTACTTGTGAATTGTCGCAAAGTACACCCCTTTTTCCGACTTCCCAAGATAAGGACATGCATGTTTGCTTTCCTCAAAATCTATTGGTGTATTAAATACCCGGTATTTACCATCTAATAAAGATAACCTACAAAACACAAATTTATTCGCTAAAAATGTTAATAGTCTAAAATGTTGTAGGTGATATAAAAAATCCAGGAATGCACCATAACTAAAATGTTGATAGTCTAAAGTAAAAAAGATTATATAAATTAGTAAAAAAAACATATCAACGCTATAATGGAAGGAGTTTTGTAGTTATGCGCTTCGATCTAGAATACATACCTTGCAACAAATGCACCACGACAATGGACGTAAAGCGCGCCTCGCCAATACACACTGTAACGCCATCTTGGGCCCCATTCCATCGGTTGTTGCATACTGGCCATCGTCTTGACAGCCTCTCCTTCCCGGACAAATGACCTCTCCCGCCACTCTCCAGTAGCCGATGAGAACACAGGCAGCGTCCATTGTGACGGTGGCCATTCCGTCAAACGATGCAAGTCATCGATGGACTGTCTTGGCAAAGGTTCTACAGCCGGCTCATCTTGGTCCTCATTCTCTGCGTCCTCCTCGACACCCGACATGTCATCCAGCAAAGACAGAAACTCAACGAGGTCGAACTTCTTGGGCTTGTCGGGCTCGCGGCGGAACAGGAGCACCTCGTAGCCATGCGACAGGGCGGGGTCGAAGACCAGATACGGGACGTAGTTGTTGGCGTCCATGCGCGGGAGACGCTCCCACCGCCTCGTGGCGGTGTTCACCACGCAGTACAGCCAGGCGTTGCCGTAGAGCAGGAGGCCGTTGCAGTGATCCAGGATGGAGTTGTAACCCCGGCTATAGTCGGGGAGGAAGTCGAGGTCACCGTAGTCGGGCGCGCCCGCGGGGCGCGCCGACGGACGGGCGAAGAACCGTGGCCGCCAGTGCCCGATGTAGTTGAGGAAGACGCCGCGCACCGAGTGCAGCAGGGGGCGCGCGGGCGCGTCTTCCGGCGGAGCTGTCTCTGCTTGCTGCGGATCATCCATGGCTTCCGCGGCGGCCTAGCTAGCTTGGATCTTGGGTTCTTGATGCAGAGCGGATCAGCGGAGGAGCAGGTCAACTGTACGCGGCGTGCTTGGGCGGGATGTCAGCTCAGGTTATAACGAAACTAGAAAGCTTATAGCCCGGCTGCTGTGCTGACGATGCCCAGAGACCCAATGCATGGGATCGGATCGTATCATCAGGCCATCCGGGAAACATGATAATTACTGGAGACTGATTAGTTGGCGTACCGATCGGTTCTCGTTCCTGGAATATTCAATTGGCTTGATCAGATCGCGCCCAAAAAGGAAGAAAGAAAGAAAGATCTCGATTCTTTACATGAGTTTTAATTATCTTATCAAGTTTTGTTTAATGCGTATGCAATTGAGACGTAAAAGAGAAAGGAAAACGCTTGCTTTAGACCGGCTGAAAACAGCGAGACGCAAGCCTCCTCCAGCGATCGACACGCGTCCCTGGTGGCCCCACGCGCCGCTCACCCATCTCCGTCTTATCCACGCAGAGAAGCCACGGCCGCTCATTTTTTCTTTCCTATCGCTGCGTCGGTGCGTCGTCTTCCTCGCACTCACGCATCCCTCCTGCAGATCCCTCTCTCTCTCCTATGCCTACTGCGAGAGCTCCCTCCTCCTTACACTCCCCCCCCCTCCCCCCGCCGGGCGACGGACTGCTGCAGCTGCGTGGGGCACCGCTGCGCTGCAGCGACCGCAGTGTCATGAGTCGAGGAAAGCTTCGACACGCGACCACCGCCCGCCATGGCCGTCGTAGATGATGCTGCTGTGATGGGGAGCATCTGCGCATGGCCGTCGAGCTGCGATTTGAGCACGGCGTGGCTGCCTGAGCTGCAATGGTGGGAGTAGCGCTGCGACGGTGACCACGGGGAGTGGGCCGACAGGGACATTGCAACTCCGGCAATGTTGCTTTGAAGATGTCTCGGGGCTGAGATGCATCTCGCCGGAGCTGCAATGGAGCGCTCGTCGGCGCTCCCTCCCACCGCTGCAATGGAGAGCTCGCCACCGCTCCTGGCGCTGCAATGGAGCACTCAACGGAGGTCTCAGAGCTGCGATGCATCTCGCCGGAGCTGCAATGGAGAGCTCGCCGGCGGTGTCCCGGCGCCGCGTTGCAGCTTCCGCCATGGCCGTCGCGTGCTGCGTCGCAGCACCCGTCTTCGCCGGCGCTGCATCACAGCCTCCGCCATGGGCACCGCGTGCTGCGTCGCCACACCTGTCGCCGCCGGCACTGCATCGCAAAATCCGCCATCGTCTCCGGCGCTGCAAAGCACATCCCCCGCTCCGCTCGCAGCTTCCGCCGTCATCACCGTGTGCGTCTTAACATCCGCCATGGCCGCCGCGCGCTGCGATGCAACATCCGTCGCCGGCCACCTGTGCTGCGATGTAACATCCGTCGTGGGCTGCCTTGTGCTGCGATGCAGCCCTCACCGGCGTTTGTTGCCGTCGGCGACGTAGCAGCGAACTGCTGCGTGTGCTCGGGAGGAAGAAAGCGACGGACCGACGAACTCGGGGGAGGAAGGAAGCGACGAAGCGTTGACCCATCGAACGGCTTGGGCTGGATAGATCGGACGGCCACCTACCCGACGGATTTCCTGAAGAAATCAGCCGGATGACGCCTAGCACCGGCCAAAGAGAAAGGCAAAAAAAATTAGAAGCCTGCAGCTGTCCATATTCCAAAATCTTGGCAGTATTCACGCTCCCCGCTCCCCCCCCCCCCCCGCGCCGCTGGCCGCTCCGGCCGCGGCGGCCACCCACCCAGCCCGCTCGCCTTGATGGCTCGCAGCCGCGGATCCAGCGGTTGCAGGAGCGGCAGTCCTCGGCCTGGCGCGGGGCGGCCTCACCGCAGCGGTCCGTCCCCTGCCTCGGCCCGCTGGCCCCCCTCCCCGAGCACGCGGTCTCCAGATCCGGCGGCTCCGCCGCGAATCCTGCTCCGGGGAGAGGCATCCAACCCAGCTCCACCCTTCGGACCGCGGGGCACGCCTGCGCCTCTCCTCCCCGATGGTCTGCAACGCCTTAAATCCATAGTAGTCGCCCCGGTAAGTCAGCTCTGCATTTCCCACTCCGAGGAAGAAGAGGGATGGACGGCGGTCAGATCGCGGAAAAACCGGCGGACTGGGGAGGGCACGTCGGGCAATGGCGCGCGCCGCCAGGCTCTCCGCTTGGACCAGTCTCGCGGGCGCACCTCCTCCAAGGGGCGGGAGGCCTTTTTAAGCCGCTTCAAGGGCAAGTGTTTCCGTTGCCTGAGCAAGCTCCACCGCGGCAAAGATTGTCGTGATCCTCTCCGATGCATCATCTGTGAGCTGCAAGGTCACTTCGGCCGAGAGTGCCCGCGGAACCCTCGCAACGGCGGCCCAGGAGGGGCCGTCCATGCCAGAATCCGTCCGCCTCAACCCCGGATCCCGGTGCGGGAGCGCCTCTGTTTCGACCCGCCACTCCCCTCCCCTGCCGCGGCCATCCCAGCTCCCGCCGCGGCCATGGAGCGCTCCTACCACACCGACCCGTCCAGAAGGCCACGCTCGAGCAACAAGATGGTGGTCTCCCCTCCGGCCATCGAGCACGCGGAGTACATCCTGCGCCAGCACGCGGTGACTCTCACGGCGGCAGACTGCGCGCACTCCATGTCCCCCATGGCAGTGGGGAAAGCCTTCGACGAGCAGCTCCGCACTCCGCCCCATCAGCTGCGGGTGACGGCGCACCACCCGGAGGCCTTCCTGGTGCACTTCGACCTGCCGGCGCACCGGGACAACGCCGTCCGTCGCGGCGTCCTCAAGGTTGAAGGCTGCAAGTACTTCATCCGCGCGTGGAACCCTGACGATCACGCAGCCATCCTCAAGCTCACGCTCCACGTCCGCATCGTCGTCGAGGACCTGCCCATGCAGCTTTGGAGCCTGGAGGGGGCGGAAAAGGCCTTCGGCGACTTCGGCTGCATCGACCGCCTCGACAGCCGCACCAACGAGCGCGGCCACACCAAGACGTTCGCGTGCTGGCTGTGGGCGTGGGACGCCGCGCACATCCCGACGGAGAGGGCGCTCTGGGTGCTCAAGCGCGGCGCAGGCCGCGTCGACCAGATCCTAGGCTTCTCCCCGCCGGAATTCAACGTGCCCCCGCCGCCGAATGTCCACCGCTACGACCTCCTCATCCACGTAGATAGGGTAGAGGACTGGACCCCGCTCTCGCCGCGATCTTCGCACTCCGGCCAGAGCGGGCTTCCGTCATCAGGAGAGGAAGACGACCACCCGTTGCCATGGACCATTCCGGGCACCTGGGTGGAGGGAGTCGAAGATGGCCAGTCCAAGAACAGGCGCGGTGTCACCCGCGTTTCCTCCGGGGGCTGCAGCAGCTTCCCGATCTTGGGAGACCGGCGTGACCACGACAATGAAGGCCATGGAAGTCATGGAGGCCGCTCCTGGCGCGACACGCTCCTGGCCCGTGGCAGGACCGGCAAGAGCAAGATGCCGGTCTCAGAGGCGCCACGGCACAGGAGCAGGACCCCTGCATCACGTCAGCGACGCTCCAGCCGGGGCCGCTCGGTTGAGCGTGCATCTCCACCGGCCCCTGACGCGTCTCTGCTCCGCGCGACCCCTCCGCTTTCGCTCCAGCCGCGCGCTCCGCCACCACCACCCGAAGAGGACCCAGTGGCGCAGTTCTTCTCCTTCTCGGACTCGGGACGCACGCTCGAGCCTCCCCCGCGCACCGACTGCATGCAGCTCGAGTTCGAGAATGCCATGCTGGAGGCTCTGTCCAGCCCGCTCGACTTCAACTCCGACGACGCTACATCTCCTCAGATGTCTCCTCCGACGATGCTGCCCACTGCTCTGCTCCCCAACGTCATGCCCTGCGTCACACAGCCCACGACTGCTACGATCGAGCTCCAGGCCATGGAGGCGGTCACGGAGAGAGTAAACCACATGAAGATTCAGGCGGATTCTGAGGCGCTGCAGCTCTTCAGCAACATTCAGCCCCCAGTGCTCACCACCCCGAAGCAGAAGCGCACGTCGGCTCCTCCCAAATCCAGGGCCGTTTCTGTTCCATCCAGGCGCAGTGCAAGACAAGCAGCGGCCAGCTCCACTGTCCCGGTGTCTCAGAGAGCGGCGCTTCGTCTTGTCAAGGAGCTCGGCGAGCTTGGTCCAGGCGACAAGATGACCCCGGAGATTGCGGCAAGGCTGATCAAGCGCTTCAACGAGCCGCTGACGGATGCAGACATTCAGACCATTGCAAAGCTGACAAACCTCGACGTCAACGCTCTGAAGATCGCAGCGGCAGCTCATGGCCCTGATGGTGCAGCCAAGGCGGCTGAGTAGTTTCCTCCATGTTTAGTTTCCATGTAGTCTCCGTCGACGGCTGGTTTCACGCCAGTTCAGAGTTAGGTTTTTATTCCATGTTTAGTTCCAAGGTAGGATGCTTAGTTAGACGACGACGGGGTTTTGGGCCTGTTGGTGGCCGTCGTCGCCCCCCGGCAAGTGTGGTGGTGTACTGTTCACAATTTGTTTCCTGCAATAGTAATGTTAGTCATCGGAGCAAATCTTTGTGTCCCCATGATTAGTAACAATTGCAGCATCATGTCGTGGAACGTTAGGGGCATCAACGCTCTAGCTAAGCGCTCAGCGATCTGTGAGGTGGCCACAACGCTCAAGACAGCAATCCTGACGCTGCAAGAGACGAAGGTGGAAGTGTGGACGACGGGTATAGCAAAGGAAATCGGCGGCCCAATGCTACAAGGCTGTGCAGTGCTACCTGCTATGGGCACAAGAGGGGGAGCTGCCATTTTTTGGAACAAAGAGATTGTTGAGGTCGAATCACACTCCATTGGACGGTTTACAATCACAGCCAAAGTGAAGGAATTGGGAACGAACATTCAGTTCTGGTTAACCACAGTCTATGGTCCAAATGACGACGGGATCAGAGAAGATTTTCTGCAGGAAATGTCAAGTTGTGCGCCTCCATTAGGGCAAGCCTGGCTGATAACCGGAGATTTCAACATGATATATGAAGCAAGAGACAAGAACAATCAGCATCTGAATAGAAGATTGATGGGCAGATTCAGAAGAGCACTTGATTTTGCAGGGCTGAGAGAGATCAAGTGCAAAAACCGGCGTTTCACCTGGAGTAACGAAAGAGAAAATCCAAGTCTGTGCAGCATAGATAAATTCTTCTGCAACCCAGACTGGGAAATTCTGCATGATGGCTACATGCTGCACGCTGAATCAACTTCCTTCTCTGATCATTGCCCCCTAATCATGTCCCGTGCAGATTGTCAGCCACGAAAGGCCAGATTCAGATTTGAAAATTTCTGGCCTCAACACCCACACTACTCTGAAACTGTCCAGCACGCCTGGGAGAGGCCTGTCAACCATGATTGCCCTTTTGTCAGGATCAAGATTAAGATGCAGAGAGTAGCAAAGGATCTTAAAATCTGGAGCAGATCACTTTTCAGCAAAACAAAATTGCAGTTCCACATAGCAAACGAGGTCATTTTGCAGCTTGACATTGCTCAGGAAAAAAGAGCTCTAACGGCGGAAGAGTTCAATCTCAGAAAGCTTCTGAAGACCAAAGTGCTGGGGCTTGCCGCGATTGAGAGGGCCAGAAAAAGGCAAGCTTCCAGGGTGAAATGGCTTCGGGCAGGGACGCTAGCACAAAAAAATTTCATGCTAAATGCAATGCAAGAAGAAGAACCACATTCACATGCTTAGAACTAGAGAAGGAACAATAGTAACTGAACATGCAGCAAAAACTGAAGAAATACATGAGCACTTCGCAGAGGCCCTAGGCACATCAAGACAACGGCATTTCACCTTGAATTGGAATGAACTGCAGCTCCCAAGGATACCAGCTCAAGGTTTGGACAACCCCTTTACGGAAGGCGAGGTTTGGGCTGCGATCGTGGCGTCTCCGACTGAAAAAGCTCCTGGGCCAGACGGTTTCACCGGCCAATTCTTCAGAGCAAGCTGGAACATCATCAAAGAAGATATTATGGAAGTGTTCAGGAAATTCTATCACCTTGCGGGAGAAAACTTTCATGAGATCAACAAGGCGTTCATATCTCTCCTGCCTAAAAGGAGGCTGCAATTGAAGTGAAGCACTTCAGACCAATCAGTTTGATCAACTCAGTTGTAAAACTCATCACAAAAGTTCTGTCGATGAGACTAGCAGCGATAATTCCAACGATACTCTCTCCGGCGCAATCAGCTTTCCAGAAAGGAAAATGCATCCATGATAGTTTCCTCTACGTCCAAGGATGCGTAAAGGCTCTTCATAGGAACAGAAAACCTGCTCTGCTGTTCAAATTAGATATCGCAAAAGCCTTCGATTCAGTCTCCTGGGAATACATCCTAGAGCTTCTTCAGCACCTGGGTTTCAGTGCTAGATGGAGAGATTGGGTATCACTCCTGCTGTCCACGGCATCGTCCTCTTGCTTACTAAATGGTGACAACGGGCCGTCCATCTCCCACCGCCAGGGGCTACGGCAGGGTGACCCTCTATCCCCCTTGTTGTTTATCTTGGCGATCGACCCTCTCCATCATCTGCTGGCGGCAGCTGCAGCCCAGGGCACCCTGGCGCCCCTCCCAGGTAGAGGAACTAGTATGAGAATTAGTCTATACGCCGACGACGCAGTCATCTTCGCAAACCCTGTGAAAGAAGAAGTATCAAAGCTTCTGAACATCCTACACCTCTTCGGAGAAGCAACTGGCCTGCGATTAAACCAGGAGAAATCTACGGTTGCTCCAATTAGGTGTGACAACCTAAACCTAGACGATATTCTCCAAGATTTTGGTGGAGTGGTGGTAGGCTTCCCAATGACGTATCTAGGGCTACCAATCTGCACGGGTAGAATTAGGATAGTGCATCTCCAATTCATCTTAGATAGGATTAGATCACGGCTAGCAGGCTGGAAGGGAAAGTCAATGAACATGGCCGGAAGAAGAGTGCTGGTACGCAGTGTTCTATCTGCAATGCCAACTTTCGCCATGACTGTTCTTCGTATGCCAAAAAAACTCCTCAAGGAAATAGACAAGACGAGGCGCAAGTTTCTCTAGGCGCGGGAAGAGGAGCTGTCGGGAGGGAAGTGCAAAGTAAACTGGAACACAATTTGTTCGCCGATCGAGAATGGAGGATTAGGGATTCAAGACCTACATCACTTCGGCAGAGCTCTTCGTCTGAGATGGCTGTGGCTGTCCTGGGCGCAACCGGACAGACCATGGAGGGAGTTCCCCACACCCTGCGATCAGGAAGACAAAAACCTTTTTGCCAGGACTACCAGGGTCGTCATTGGGGACGGGCAAACCGCAAAGTTCTGGACATGCAATTGGCTGGGCGGCGCTCCTCTTTGCAACTGTTTCCCTGCCCTGTACAGAATCTCAAGAAAGAAGACAAGGACGGTAGCGGAGGCACTTAGAAATGACCAGTGGATCAGAGATGTTCGGCATGAAAGCTGGGAAAATATAGTGACCGACGTAGTCTCTCTTGCAAGACTGATCAGAGACCAAGGGCAAGCTCTAGCAGAGCACCTGCAAGACAAGATCAGATGGACAGCGAGCGGCAATGGCATCTACTCCACCAGTGCGGCTTATAAAACACAATTCACTGGCACCCCTCCCACACACATGAAGAACACAATCTGGAAGGCATGGGCCCCTGCCAAGATCAAAATTTTCTCGTGGCTGCTCCACTTGGATCGGTTATGGTGCAACGATAGGCTACAGCGCCGCGGATGGCCAAACTCCTACTTCTGCCATTTCTGCAGAAGAAATCTGGAAACGTCAGTTCATCTTTTCTGGAATTGCTCTATCTCCAGAGAAGTGTGGGATGCAGTTGCATCTTGAAAAGATTGCGCCTCCCTTGCCCCCCAGCAAAGGGAGCAAACATCCACACCCGCGGCGACCAAGCAAATCATGGCCCGCACAAGAAAAGAGGATAAGAAAGGGGTTCGAACCATGATCATGGCCACAACCTGGGAGCTATGGAACGCAAGGAACAACAACGTTTTCAGGGCGAAAGAAGCAAAGGCATCGAACATCACCAGGGCGATCAGGGAAAACTTAGAGCAATGGCGGCTCGCCGGAGCCAAGGCACTGGAGCCCCCGTTCGGGGGGCGATCAGGGAAAACTTAGAGCAATGGCGGCTCGCCGGAGCCAAGGCACTGGAGCCCCCGTTCGGGGATTTTGGCGCGAGATAAAACCTGAAGCCAAAGAACGGGGGTTGGGGGGGGGGGGGGGGGGGGTAAAACCACCCCCTCATGTCGTTTTTCTTCATCTTCTTTTCCGTTTTATCCTTTTGATCGCTTTGATCAAACCCTGTATTCTTTCACCCCTCTGCTAAATCAATGCAAGCCAGCCGAGCTGGATCTTTCAAAAAAAAAAATTTAGGAAACCAGTTTTACATCATTTGTTGAAGATGCTCTTAGGCGTTTCTTACGTTCACTCACAGGAAAATACATAGAAGTATAGAACACCACCAACACGTCAGAAGGTGTACATTTTATTCCCCTGACCACTCAACTTGTCTATACATACATACATACATACTGTCGTTTATAGTACAACAAAGGCAGAGGAACTCCACTGCAGCCACCTACACCTGCCATGTGAGCTTCTAACAAATGTATGTGACAAAGTTATGATACATACATTCTTTTACAGTACAACACAAGGTTCTCACAGGAGAAACCTTACTGAGCAACTTACACCTGCCTACGGAAACTTCTAAGAAACTAAGATGTTACAAGGTACAACATGGCAATAAAATGAATCAAGACTTATGTTAAAATGGGCATGCCCTAACGATATTCACGAGTCCTAATGATATTCACGACCATGAGGTGCAACGATGACCCAGCTTTTCTAGCAGAGAATGAACGGAGAAGACGGGACTTAAACCCGGGTGGACAAGTGGCAAGTCAACCGTTAGGTTTTGCCAGTCTGACTAAGGAGTACCTTCTATATTATGAGAGAATGCAAACTTGGGTGGTAGCACCATGAGGGGATCATTTCCAGTCTTGTTCAGATTGGCCATGGCCAAGGCAAACCCAAGTGCACGGCCAACGGGTACGGCCACAGCATTTCCAATCTGGCGATACCTGCAGCCAGGCTCTATCACATGTTAACATTTATGCTACAGGCCAGTACCTAAATATCATAATATAATCTTATGTACACTAAATATGCCCCACACCTTGCTGCGGGAAATCATTAGAAACAGTTTGAATTCATATTGAGTATGGCATACGGACTATGCTGAGAATTCTATATGACGGCCTCAACAAATGACCTTTATGAAAGGTGTTAAGAGTACGTAATGGGCCTAATGGCCTGGGCTGGCGGTATAGCCCGTTGGTCTTAGGGTTAATTAGAGATAAGGGTCGCTTGCTTAGGGGTCAAGTAAGCCTTGCTTGGGAGTCAAGTAAACCTCTCTATATAAAGAGATGAGATGTATCAATCTAATCAAGCAAGAATTAAGAAGGAAATCCCTTCCCTCTTGCCCGGCCGTGGGCAAAAAGGCCCCCGGCCGGCCCTCTCGCGCCCTCCTTCTAGCAGCGCCATAACAAAAGGAGTGGTGGCGGTGTTGTTGCACGGAGGCAAGGAGATTATGGGCAGCGAGGCCGGGGATGAGGGGAGTATATGTGCAACCATTGGGGATGGAGAAGACAAGGCATGCAGCAAAGGGAAGGGGAAAGGCTCTGCATTAAGCATAGGAGTCAAAGTTTGTCATACATTTGGCAATTCCAAATCTTGCCAATGTTTGGTAAGTTTTGATTGGTTGGCTAAGTACGTTGGTGACCAACCAATTGGTAGCCAATTTTTTGGCTTGCCTAAAGATTGGCAAGCCAATTTTTTGGACCAAACCAAGCAGCCTCCTAATTGCAATTAGTGGACCTGATGGCGTGGCTTAAGAAGATGGCAGGAAAATAAGTTTAGTGGGGATGCATGACTTGCTGATGTGGCAGGGCTGCATGGATAGGGAAAAAAAGTAGTGGGTTGCAACTATTTAGGAATAGAGTATTACAAGAAATTGAAGTACTCAACCATTTAGACGTGATAACTTACAGAAACAACATAAGCAAGTACCTGTCTTTGACTGTTCCACGAAACCTGTAGCTATCAGGAAAACCTTGCAATCGAGCACTTTCACGAACAGTGAGCAGTCTGTCCTGCGCAGGATGTATCAAGGCCTGAAACACACTCTCTTAGTTTCTTATGAGATATTTTAAAATTATGAGCCAAGTGAATAAAGAAGATAGAATCATAGTAACCTGCATACGAATATTTGGACATGTCAGTACAGTTCCGACTACCTCATCCCACCATAAGCGGCCAAAAGGTCTACAATACATCATACAAGAAACAGTTAAATCAGAAACAAGAAACCATATCCATGAAATAGCAGTGTACTTCTAAAACCAACTGAAACGAACCTTAAGCATCTACCATCCTCGTATGTTAGTACACAATCAAGCACCTGAAATGAAAATACGAAATCACAACCTGGCAAGTTTTAAATTGCACATACAGAGAAGTATGGTGTATCTTGAGCATCTTACCAGAGGACGACCGGATGGTAAAAGCACTCTTTCCTTTGTTGGATCCAGTTTAGCTACATTGTCAGAACCAACTATGACTCCCGGAAGGTCTCTAAAATTAGCTCCCTGGAATAGGATTGGTGAGATCGAAGGGAATGATTTATCAAAGATGAAATGCTAACATATAAGTTTCTCGACAAACCTTTTTCTTGGGAATTTGCAAAACCCTTAAGTAGTTATCATTACCCAGTGCCAATGGCCGATGGTCATACAATTTTGGCTTAGATTTTTTTGACTTAGATTTTGCAGCATGAGATTTGGGACCCTGCACTTCTGCAGTGGAAGAAATTTATGCGAGTTTCAGACAGAATTACGATAAAGGACCATCAACGGACTTGGTTAACAAAAGGTTTGGTACTAAATAAAAACTACGGAAACTACAGGAAAAAACAAAACAAGCAAATTATGTGATACCCTTCTAAATTTAGTTTATGACATCCAACATGCCAATACTGGAGAAAGGCTCAAATGAAGACTGCTTATATCCAACAACCCAAAGGGCAAATATACAGTACAAGGAAAGGGTCTGTTTGGTTTGCTGCCCACACTAGCCCTGCCAAAAAAATTGGCTGCCTATCAAATCTTGGTCACTGTTTGCTTTATTGCCAAATTTTTGGTTGCCGATGGATGTCCACCCCTTCCTCACACAGGTTCTTGCCAAATAAATGGCCAAATGAGGGTGAGGGATTCCTTGGCCAAATTGGCAAGTCAACTCTTGCCAACATTTGGTAGGGCTAGTCTGGGCATCAACCAAACACACCCTAAGGGACTCCCAAACCCTAAACTACTGGAAAAACAAAACAAGACACTTTGCACCACCAGCTGATGTTATCAATAGTTTTCAATCGAATTATGTTATTTTTCCTGAGTTTCCCTACCATTAGTACTGAACAAAATTGGTTTTATACAATGCAAAAAAACCTTCCCCTCTCCCTCCTTCCACCAAAGGGTCACAACTCACAACCTACGCTCCTGAGAGTGTAGTGGTGCAGGATGGCTGCGCACCGTCGCGCGGTTGACAGGTCCATTGTATGGTGACTCAAACTTGATCTTCACGTCGTATCAGATTTGCCTAACAACCCTAAACTATTTCCTATCTCAACAATTAGTATCTTCAGAAGATAAATAACCGACTTGATACAGAAAGGAAAAGACGAGAAGCCTCGTATGCTGCATTCCTCAGTTTTCTAGGCTAACCCTGCAGACATAGTGAATGATGGTCCCACTTGGTGTAGGTCAGACAATACGATAAAGCATAGAAGAAGATTAAAGTGTAGGGGCCCACCAGAACTAAATGTCCGAATATATCTTTGGAATTCCGTTTGAGGGGCCTTTACATATGGCATTTCATCACGATCTTCCGCATTTCCCACCTAACAGTTTACAACAGCTTATGAACCAAAAGGTATTAAAATTAGAGATTTAAGAACTCTATAAGATTGTCAATTACTTTTGGAAGATCTGAAAGAATGTCTTCAAGGACAATTGGCGTCTCTAGTTGTACTGCCGTGCTGTCAGACCACCCAACCAAATTACGCTACAAGATTAAAAAAATGTGTCAGGCTTACACTGGAGGTCTGAATACTCTTCCTAGCTGAAAAAACAAAGACATCATAACAGGCATCAACATGTGGAAATTCCCAGATGGACAAGCAAAACAAGCAGAGTACAAAACATAGAACGAGTGTAAACTATAAACATAAAATGCAGTAAGCATGCCAGAGAAAGCACGTCCTCATTTTTGACAGGTAATATTGTGAGATACAAAGAGTGAACTGAAATTGTTCCATACAAATACACGCTATCTTTTTATCACAGACCAAATTTCATCAATTCATGGTTACCTCAAAAGCCAATGGACAACTATTCTTCACAATCGCTCCATGTGTAGGCAGAGGAAATGGGGGCAATTTCTACAGAGTAAAAATGGTAATTAGGCAACAATAAAGTAATTTTCCAATATCAGAACATGATTTTTCAATAGGGCTGGCTCCCAGTGTCCCAGTTAATAAAATACAAGAAAATCATACTTGCCTCTTCAGGATGACAGCCCAATAAAAATACACGCATCCTAAATTGTGGAAGGCCATAACATCCAGCAGCCATGATCCCTAGTTTGGATTGGTAATGCATACCAATTAGGCGACTTAGAGCATATCTTGCAAGTGTTGCATCAGCAAACTTCAATATATCAAGGACATTTTCCATGCAGACGTATTTGGGCCTCAAAAATTGAATGATATCCATAAAGACAATAATCTGCTTGTTTTTTTCACACTTAAATGGTTCATCAAATTCTCTATTGCGGTTGTAGCCACTAATGCCTTGGCATGGTGGACCACCACATACAACATCAACAGCACCCTGAAAACATAGACAAACAAGATATGAAAAAAGAAATATTAACCAATTAAGCCATAGCAAGCATGAAAGAAAGAATTTACATGGGCCCAAATACTACAAGAATTATAATGTGATATAAGTGAGATCATAACAGAAATAACATATCAACTTCGATTTAAAAGGTCCTTTTTCTTCCCTAGATTACGGCACGAGAACCCAAAACGGGTTTTTTGGAGAGGGGGGGGGGGGGGGGGGGGGTTGAACAAAACCTATCTAGATTGCAACCTTGAAGTATCAAAACCGTTCACTTATTCAACCTTGACTCATTCCAGAGCGGTTTTGACTGACATGGATGCAACATGTTTGCCCATTCAAGACATCTTCTAATAAAGCAGCCAATAAAATAACAGGGCGGCATGTCAGTCTTTCTCCCCGTCTTCTCTCAAGTCTCTCTCCCTCGTATTCCTCTGATCATCTCTCTCCCACTGCATCCATTACTGCTAATCACCATGCCAAATCCTACTAAAACATCTGTCTTTCCCCATGTCCTTGTTTCAGTCTGAACTCACAAGCACCAAAGTACACTCTATCAACAATACTGCAGAGTGACAGCAGTCATGACAAGTATTGACCTTTACACCATGGAGAGGTTAAGGTGGTCCAATGGGCAGTGGCAAATCCACCTAGGCAGAGAGGGACGTGGTGTGCCTGACAAATCCACCTTGAATGGGCAGATGACAAAACACTTGGTGTGGAGGTGGCGGTGGCAGCGATATGGCACGGGTTTCTTCGATATATGACCTATCAAACAAGCAGCACATAGCTTGCTGCTGTAATAGCTCTACTTATGTGAAGATGTTATGTGAATTTTGATTTGTCGTGGTAGTGCTAGTGTCCGTGTGCACGCAGTGGATGATCAAGCCACAAAGTTTCTGTGTCTTCAAACAAGCAGAAAAAAGGCTGACCTACGAAACAAGTACCACGTAGGTTGCCACTGTGATAGATATATGAGTTAGATGTGTGGTTCATTCTGACTCCCGATCCACTGTATATGATCATGAGGTGAGGTCGTGAGGGAAGATTGGGACAAGGCTATGAACCAGTGGGAGTAGATGAGGAGGCGGCTTCATCAGCAGTGGCTGTGTGTGTGTGCGCGAGAAAATAGTAACCCCTCAAAAATAGAAGGGGAAATAAAGAAATAAAGTCAATAGTTATAACAAATCTTCAAGCTAAAAATTTGAACTTTTAAAGGGGTCATAGATGCTCTTTTTTGCTTGGGAAAGTGATAACGTATTATCTCTCGAAGATAGCTCTTGAACGGCCAGGACGCAACGTAGCACACCGAGGAATTCCTCGGTTGGGGCCCGCAAGCGAGCGGCTGGATGGGATGAGCGACCTGACAGACTTGGCTGGGCGGCAGTCATGCACGGCACCAGTTGCTCAGACGAGCATGCGACTCCATGGCATCCTCAAGCGTTGTTGGCTTGAGGATGAGAAATTGGACCTTGAGGGGCACGTCAAGGCCGTTTATAAAGATGCCGCATTCCTCGTCTCCGGGGAAGACCTTGGAACACAAGATTGAGGGCTAGAAATTGTTTCTGGTAGTTGGCATACCAAAGTGGTAAGCAAAATAATCTCGCCAAACGGGTTGCTGCCCGATGGTGGACCAGAGCGTCGGCTGATATGCGCGGTGAAGTCCTCTCAGGAGGGTTGGCCATGCTTGCGCTCCTTGTGGCAGTATAACAGTTTTGCCAAACCCATCAGGTGGTAGGACGCTAACCACGCCTTCGCGCTTGCCAGTGTGCGCCGACCTACAAAGCATTGCTCACATTGATGAAGCCAAGTAGAGCGTGTCACCCTCGGCACCATTGGTTGGGAACACCAACTTGCAAGCCGCTGAGGGTGACTATCGCCGTGATCGTCGATGATGCGGCCACGCCACCCCTCCGGTAACATCGATCAGGGCGACAGAAGCTTCTCCTGTGCACCCAGCATGGCCGCAAGGACCGCAGTGGATGCAGCTACGGGGGGGGGGGGGGGGGGGGGGGGGGGGGGGGTCGCTGGATGTTGGCAGTGTCGACAACAGCGGTCGCTGTCGCATATGCGTGCAGAGAAACCTCCAGGCCTGGGTTTTTTTTCAGGTGCGCAATGGCGGGTGCTCGGTGAACTCCTTGAGGGTGGCAACAGAGACGCAGTCGTTGAAGTTCATAGGTTCACCCATGGTAGCATGTGCAACAGAGATCGCCGGCTTTGATATCAAAATCATTCTGAGCTGTAATGAGAGAGAGGTTCGGCTGGGCTGGCATTGTTGCTGCAGGCTGCAGGCCTGGAGAGATTAGGGCAACTTCTCGTCTGCTTTATGCAATAGTCAGGGGTCTCCTTACATATAGATGGAGACAGCCGCAAAATAAGGAAATACAATTCTTTTTTGGGATAACAAAAGGATATATGTTCTTGGAGGACAATGCAAGGGGTGCGCCCCTAGCTGTGTGGGCCGCACAAGGCTGTGCTGGAGACCCCTGACTATTGCATAAAGCAGACGAGAACATATATCCTATACTGCTGTCCCCACATAATAGAACCCACATGATCTCGCTTACTATTTATAACATGGGAGCACAAAGGGAAGGTATAGCCACAAGAATTCTGCATCATATTCTTCAAAAAAAAAATCTGCATCATGTCAAAATTGCATAGAGGTCTTCGCAATGTGTTCTTGGATCTCTATTTGACGGTCAAATATTAAGTCGTACTTGGTTTTTTTTTATCTATGTTTAGTTTCCTTTTTCGGGGAGATCTCATCTGCTAGTTGACAGTCATATACTCAGTATACTTAATTTCACCAAAGCAGACTTTGAAGAATAACACTCACAGGAAGTGGTAGTATCTTTCGCTTATGACCTTCAATAACAAAATCCTTAATTGCGTCATTGCAGTTCCTGCATTTTAAAAGTGGAACTGTTCATATTACGTAAAATGAGTCTTGGTAAGATAAAAAATTGCATACCCTAATCCTTCAATTGGCTCCCACGTGTCATCATTAGGGCCATAACCCTTCCAACGGACCTGCATACATATTGCATAATAAAATAGCAAATTTAGTTCAGCATAAAAGCATATATGAACAAAAAGGAAGAAAAGCATGTGATCTATTGACATATGGAAGAGCTTTGCTACAGGGTTAAGGCAAGAGGGTGAACTTACTTATTTGATAGGAAATCATTTATATGTTCCGTTGTTGGTAAAAAATCTAAACGGAAATACTTGGTGGCTGTTTGACAAATTGAAGGACCAGTCAGGGTCCCCTTTATAATAGATAATAGCTACTCCCTCCATTAGAAATAACTGATGCGAGGACACGAGATTTTGAACCGACAGTTCCAAATCTTGTCTCCTCGCGTCAGTTATTTCCGAACAGAGGGAGTATAATGGAGGGATATTTATAGTGACTAAAGTGGCTCATAATATTATCTTCTACCTTGGTTTGGACTAAGCCTAATGAGACCTGTATATTCCATTGCAAATAAAAAATATGGCCCAGGAGCAATCGCGTGTTAGTTTGATTCAAATGGAATTAGGGATTTGAACTGTCTGCTTCCACTGGTAGATCTGACAAGTAATTAAGCTGCCTCTGTTATAATAATTTTAAAAGAAGAGGGAACTAATCAATAAACATCGCAAACCTTAAAATATAAGCAGCGCTTTCTGACATTATTGGGATCACCAAAACAAATATCAACTAACTTCCATACTTCAAGCTCTTCAGGAGGGACTGCAGAATCATCTGGAGTCCCATTACCAAATTCTGTTATAGCGTCAGCATTGTCCTGTACTTCACTTTCCTTCACATATTGTTTGCATAACTTTTGCCATTCTTTCAGCAATTCAAGGAAATCATCGGTAGTTTCGTTGCGGACCTATTGAAGCAGCATGACAGTGTGTATAAAATGGGTCAGAAATTGCATTAAAACTATACTGCAAAATATATTACATGGGCCATGAAATTATGAAAGCCATAGTACCCGAGTTTCTGGATGATTCATTCTGAAGCTTTCACATGCAACTTCATCATCATCAACAGCCCATCTCTGTAAACAATGAGCAAAACATTCAAAAAGCATGCATCTACTAAGTTATAACACATATACGATGTTCGTGTGGAAGTACCGTCACAAGATTCACACCGCCACCACGAGCCCCAAGACAAAGTCCAGTTGACATTCCACCACAACCACAGTACAGATCTAACAAAGAGAGCTCCTTCTTATTTGGCACATGAGACTTTTGCGTCTTATTGAAGTCTTCCTTTTTCATACTGATACTACTTACTTGACTTGATTGCAATTTAGCATGTGTATCTTCTGCATTTTGTGAAACAAAGTCAGACTAATGAGGTAAGCTCATAACAACAACGAAACAGATGATACAACAGAAACTACACAAAATGCAAATTATAAAACACAATATTTCAGAAACTATGACCAGCTTAACAATAATAAAACAAAATCTGAAAGCTACTTGAAACAAAAGCAAAATTTTGGAGAGCCGCTCTCAAATCCAGGTCATAATTGATTGACACTATAAAGTATTTTCGGTCTTAAATTCATGCATAGCCACATGTGTATCACTGTTGTTTGAGAAAACAAACCCATTTCCAAGGTAGAGAATGTGCTGTAGTCCTGAGAGTACTTCATGTCATAGTAATATTGGGATGAAGGAATTGACTTTGACTGGTTATCAACCTGTAACATAAATAAATAACATTACTTCTCGCTTGGAACAAATATTAGGAAAGCAGCCATGACAAGAAAATATCTAAGATACAAGATGAAGCCATACACAAGGAGAAACTTGCACAATTGACACTTTGGAGACAATACAGTCTAGAGCATTGTCGTCCTTCAGATCTGAGTAAAAGAGCCTCCTTGGGTCATGAGACTGTGCTTGGTCTTCCATGATCTGAGAACAAATAAGAGGTTGAAAACATGGTTAGAGATCCTAAAATAAATTGCATTATCAACTTCAAACCAAAAAAAAAAATCCATTATCAACTTTCATATAAGCTGAAACTCAGTCAAACAGCCAGGACAACAGAACTCACCGTGTCTTCAGCTCTGAAAAACCACTGCACTCTGCAGTAATATTCACCGGCAACTGTTTCAAAGAACTCCAGTATCTTGCCTATGTAATTTGGCTTTCCCTCTGGACCCTGCAAAAGATTAACCCTGTTAGAGTTGTGCAACAACAAAGTGTTTGACATCATCATAAATATTAATTTTATATAACACAATAACAAAAACATGTTTGTAATCAAGCATCAGGTCTAGATAAATATAGATAAAGATTCTGCAAAAAAAACATGAACGTGATCACTAAGATGCAAAACTCTACAAAATGGAAAAAGAATGCATGAGATTGATCAATAAGTTATGATTTTTGGAAACTTTTTGAAACATTTAATGAATTCAGAAGACATAAAAATGAAGAAGGCATAAGCCATAAAGATACATATAAAACTATAAAAGAAATATTAGCATAGAAATATGAACTCACTTTCACAAATGCACAATCTCCAATGCATAAAGTAGATCCAGATATGCTGGCTTGCAAATAGTGACATTTGACATCCAAGACAGCATTGCCAGCACTGTAATGCAAGGTTGACGTATAGCTGTTAGCCTGGTAACAGGAGCAACCTAATCATGCAAAAAGTATAAGAGACAATGCATTTTTGCTTACTTGGCAAACGGTTGGATATCGCTCCCCTTATCCTTCAAACAGAGAAACCACAAGCAGAAAACGTTACTTACGTAAAATTCAATTGTTACTAGTCCAACATAAGGCAGAGTATATATTTCTAGTATGTACTAGTATACGAATAACAAATTCCATATAAGATTCTATAAATTATGAAGCCAACATGCATGTGGGTATTACACTATTAATTATTACAACTTTAGAAGATTGTGCTATTGCGCACACAAGAGAAATTGTTGGTCCTTTCCTGTTTATTCATACAATTTCTCCTGCAATTATATGCTTCGTGTTACACAAGTCAAACATTCTTTGGGTTTTCACCTAGTCAACCTCACTAGCAATGTGATTTAAGACATTTGTTCACTTCTCTTATCATATGGCATTCAATGTCCATTTGTTTGAACCACTGTCCAAAGTTATCTGTAACTCCTGTGTCCCTGGCTGCATAAAAGATGAAGAGCCTAATTGATTTGATGCCAATTGTTGGCAAGTCCAAAATGTTGACTCGCAATTGCTTGGCTACTTTTGATTTTACCAAATATTGGCACCAAACCAATTAGGCTCGAAGACTTGCAAAAAACAATGATCAAAGCTTCATTTTCTGGTTTGAACTAAAAAATAATTTCCGTTTCAGTATATATGCACGTACATGTGTGGTCAATGTGCAGGAAAACCACTTATACAACAGGATATTATACAGCCAAAATGGAAACTATATACATCTCTAATAGTAACGGCTATCTACAGTCCCTTCTATGGTGCTACTTGCTACTATCTATTGTGAATTCTAACATGTACCCCATTTGATATGTATGTTTTTTGACGTTTTCCTATATGCTTGGATATTGTTGCTAGGAAGGTACTAAATTGCATGTGTACTAATCAGCACTCCTTGCTATATTTGTGGTTGTGCACTGCTGTGATGAGCATGAGAGTATAGTTCTAGTAAAAGATTCTACTCTTGACAAGCCTTAAAATCCACAGAACTATTTTTTTTATTCTGAATCAATCTGCACCAACAAATATCCCGTTCTTATATCAAGTATATGATGCAGCCATGCAAAGAGCAGACAGTGGAGCCAAATGCCTACCTTCTCCACAAAGTGATGATTCTTCTCGTAGCGGTGAGGCCACCTCTGTCTAGCCTCCTCCTCCGGCACTGCCTCCCCCACAAAACAACAGGATCCATTAACACTATCCATCATTTCCGAATCAACCAATTTCTTATCCATGATGACTTTGGGACTGTTGTTCGGATCTGGCATTGTTGTGACAGTTGGCGATTCGCAAATTGAGCCACCATTTTTCTTTGTCCTCTTCAAATTTGACGAGCATTTACCTGTCGATACCCTCGCCCTCTTTGCCCTTGGAGGCTTAGAAGATTTTCCATCATGTTGTTGGGGCATCTCACTGACCACGTGCGACTCCGCACTCATCAACCCCGCATTGCACGGTACAATACCACTACTGTCCACTTTGTCTGATGGCCAGCAGTTCTCAGGGTCAAGATCATACTTGCTAGGTCGTACATGAGGATTAGACTCTGCTTTATGCATTGAAGGTTCACTGTTTACCACTGGCGAGATAGGTGGTACACTGTCTGAATCCACCGATGATGCCTTTACAGCTGTCTTAGTCTTCCTTGGGGCACGAACAGAGACTCCGCCGCGCTTGGCGAACCTATAATTCACCGCTGGCAAAGCCACTACAATCTGATTACTGAGACCACCTCCTTTGTTCTCATGGCCACTGGAGGTGCTTTGCATCTTAACATTTTCTGCTGACCTATGTTGTTCCACCCTGTTGCGCAAGTCAAATGTGTCTGGTGAAGTAGTGGTGGTCTCTTTCATCAGCTTATCAACTGTGTCTGCTGAAGTAGTGGTAGTCCCTTCGATCGGCTTATCAACTGTGGCTGGTGCAGTAGTGGTGGCCTCTTTGATCGGCTTGTCAACTGTGTTTGGTGCAGTACTGGTAATCTCTTTGATCAGCTTGTCAACTATGTCTGGTGCAGTAGTGGTGGTCTCTTTGATCGGCTTAGTTGTGGATACAGAAAGGTTGTGCCTTACGCTGCTTCTTCCCAGATCTGAGTCCACAGGGCGCCGCTTGGAGGATCTAGATGAGCGTGCTTTCGGTTCTGAAGGTGTGGCATTTGCTGCCGCCATGGTCTTCACAGTCCTCCGTGATCCCCAAAGGGATGTGTCATTTGTACTGGTAGCACCTGAGGTACCGCAACCATCGGCATTCCCCTTGGGGTCATATTCCGCGTTCAAATCAACAGCAGCCATGCTTGCTGAGGCAATATTCTCTGAAGGAGAGAAATACTTGGCATCCTCTGCCTCCATCAAATCGTCATCATCCGGCGGAAGTTGTGGAGGCGACGACATAGTGTTCAGCGTGCACGTCGGTGCATTCTCCTTTAGATTGGCTTCCAAGCAAGACCCCCATGGTGATGGAGGAGACTCGGGCACCGGCGTGGAGTCAAAGACGAACACGAGCTTTTCCCGCATGTCTACAGCAACAGGAGTAGACGGAGATTCCGGCATACGTGAATAATCATCAAGGTGTTCAAGCGGGCTCACCCCTGGAGCGCCTTCCGATGAATCTGACGCTGGGGGCTCGAACTCCGCGAAGCCCGGCGCCGCGGTGGGCGGGGATGGCGCCCGGGTCGCCGCCGACACGCCCTCGCCGGCGACGAGCCCCGTTGACCTCCACTCGGCACCGTCCCAGGGCCCTCCTCCGTCGTCCACCAGGGGATCCGGGCCCGCTGCCGCGGCGGCGAACTCGGCGCCGACGTCGAATCCCCTGGGCGGCGACCACATGGGCTCCAGCTCCTCCGGGGTGCCGAAGAGGAGCGACCACAGGGGTTCGAGCCCCGCGCTGAATTCCCCCGCCGGCTCCTCCCCGTCCGCCCCAGCGTCGGCCGCCGGGGAGCCATCGGCGACCGGGGGCGGGGAGGGGGGCGAGATGGGGTTGTGAGGCGGAGTTTCCATGGGAGAAGGGGGCTGACTGGACCGAACAACCAAATTAGGTAAAGTCAATCGATGTGGCCAGAGGTCAGTACAGTAGTCAGTTCACAGCCCGGCTTGCTTCCTGGATTGAATTCCTTTTTCAGGTAACTTTTCGGATTTAGCTGTTTTTGTAGTTGGTGCTGATAAAGCTCCCAGACAACTTGTTTTTCAACGAGGTCAAGACTCCTTCGGGAAATTAGGAGACTATGGTATCAGAATGTCGGTCAATAAGTGGACTGTATCAAATAATGGTCTAATGATAAAATGAAGAGTTACAACAATGGGTCTGTCTAGGACACATTTAGATGTGACATATTTATGTCACATCTAAGCTGATATCCATTCTGTTTGTGGTTTTTTTTTTGTCCTATTTTTTTTGTTTCTTGTTGCTGCATTATATATTTATGGAGCTTAGATGTGGCATCCTTAAAAAACATCTAGATGTGAATTAGACAAATTGTACAACAATAATGAAAGGAATGATTAAAGTACTTCTACGAGAAGGTTCAATTGTAAATGTTTAAAAATCATGGGAAAAGTAGCTCATCTCTCTTGGGAGGTGCCATGCTCCTGGTCTCCGAACAAGTCATTAATGATCGTCGACATAGATTTTAGGTGGGAAATTTAAATTTTTTATGTCTATTTATTTAATAAAACAAGAAAAAATATCAAATGTTAACAAAATCTGATTATGATAAGCATATAAATGCATGAGTTATTTATGCATTTGTAAAATTTAGTGCACAAAAGATTAATTGTGCACCCTATGCTGGGAAAAGGGTGGCCTTGTTCCTCTCCGATACTCCGCCGGGAGGGAGCATTCATAGTAGTAGCATCTCCTCTCTCCATGGGTGGTCAATACAAAGATCGCATGAGTTGCCGGACATGATTGTCTTTTTGTCGTGTGATGAATAATTACTTCAGATATTGTCTATGTTATTTGGATTGTTTAATATGTGTATTGTTCTCCAGTTCATCAGTCTAATTATTGCTAGTTTAGATTAAAGGTCAATAGAGAGAGTAGTGTGCAATAGACTTGGTAGGTTCCTATTTGTGAAGTAATTGCGGTGACAGTAAGTGAGGGGGAGCTTAAACGAATTTTCTTCACGAAGGTATGACTTGTTATCGTGTGTGCCGCGAGGAAGTACTTTCAACTGTATGTCATCATACCTATTGCAATTGTATTACTTCAAACTAGGGGTGAATTAACTAGAGTTTCGGGCACCTTAGGGGGTATGTCAGCTATTAGATGAGATGTGTAGATGGACTTGTTTCTACTAGATTGAGGAGAGCAAATAGCATCGCTATAAAAAATGATATTTTTTTTTTCTTTAGTAACCATTCTAGATAAATTGGAATATTCAAAGATGATAAAACTTCAATTTGGCAAACATGTAGTATTTTTTTTATTATGTCCATTAGTAAAACACATCTGCGATTGTTCTTCCGCTTATGCAAAAAACATGGATGTGAGGATATGGCATACAGAAATTTAAAGAGAAAAGTATGTTTTTCGTCCCTCAAGTTCACGAAAAGTATAGACTTGGTCCCTCAAGTAAATTTGGTAGACTTTTGGTCCCTCAAGTCTCAAAACCGGTCAGATTTCATCCAAACCCTGGTTTCGGTGTAAAACCAGCCACGTGTAGTGGTTTTCTCTCTCCCCCCACTTGCCACGTTAGACGGGCCCTAGGTCAAAACAGACGCCATCCTCACACTCTCTCTATCCCGTGACCTCTCTGCCCCTCTCTATCCTAACCCTAGGTCCTGTTGCGGCGGCGGCGGCGACTGGAGGCGGGCAGCCGTCACCGGAGTCGCGCTGACGACAGTAGGTACTGCAGCAGGAGTGCCCAGATCTGCGCGGCAGAGGCGGGCCACGGTGTTGTTGCTGCGTCGGCTTCCTCGATCCATTGAGCTTCGATGACGCTCGGGACAAGCGGCCAACCTTGAGGTAGGTTTCCCCCTTGATTTCGTGGCCTTGGTAGACAGATGCAGTCCATTCAGGTAGGAGCCCAAGCTCAGATTTTGCTATTCTTCTTCTTTTAGGGGAGCAACAATGGATCTGTTGGATTTGATTCGTCCTCACTCATCCTCACTTACCTCTGTTGCAGCACAACTGCTTCCATCCTCACTCATCCACACGAGGATCTCCTCACGAGTTCGCATGCCGGCGACGGTGAACAGAGACGACTCCGGCGACACGAGGAGACCGGGACAGAAAGAGCAGAGGTGAGAAAGAACTGGTCACGGGAGAGAGAGAGACAGAGAGATTGAGGAACAGAGAGATAACGGCGGCTGTTTTAACCTAGGGCCCGTCCAATGTGGTGAGGGAGAGAGAAAACCGCTACACGTGGCTGATTTTCCACCGAAACCAGGGTTTGGACGAAATCTGACCGGTTTTGAGACTTGAGGGACTAAAAGTCTACCAAATTTACTTGAGGGACCAAGTCTATACTTTTCGTGAACTTGAGGGACGAAAAACATACTTTTCTCAAATTTAAATAATTGAATATTGGAGGCAATGTTAAGCATTCCTTAGTAAGAGCAGAGTTTCTGATGTAGGAAATGCGCGATCACGTATTAAGTGTGTATTTTCTTGAAGAAGCGCATATTAGTGGGATTTGTATTTTTGTGTACTCGATTGCTTAGTACTCCTCGGTTTTGTCCCACCCAACTAACGTCCCTCACTTTTCCCCTTCACCACCTAGCCCACAAACAAATATGCCCAAAATGGCACGTTTCCATCGGGTCAATGTAGTTGACCGTTACCTGGCGCATATACTGACATATGGGACACCCAGGACCCACCTTTCAGTGTATAGTATATTAGAAAAAAATAGTGGAATATACTGACACTTGGGACACTGCGGGACCCACATGTCAGTGTCTAATTTATTTGCAAAATGAAGGATGGAACATAATGCCGCTCGTGGGGGTCGAACTCGGGACCAACGCTTGATTATGCATCGTGCGAGCAATTTCAATTGTGTGCGTCTGTTTGCTTATGGGCAGAGCAGGAGCTATTTGACCTGATATTTTCTAGGGATAATTAATTATGTGCCCTTAGTTGTGTTCCTCTCGGCAGGTTTACCCCTAATTTCCGAAAACACTCGTTCCTGCCCAAACCACTTTGCTCGTCTTATGATTTTGCCCTTTGACCGTTTGACCGTCACTTTGAATAATCATAAAAAATTCATACTAACTCAGAAAAATATGAATAAGATATCAAAATGTTTAGAAAAACATCAACTATATGTGCATGTCATTTGCATTCATGATAGAGGTGTTAGAAGGTCCCCACCTTAGTTTCGGCTCATGTGATCTCTACATGAATAGTAAAATCCAACAAATTTCAAAAACAATCTAAAAATTCTAAAAAAAATGGTGGCAAACATTGACCAATGTTTTGAGATCTTGCCAAGTTTCATAAGGGAATGACATTCGTGGAAGTCGTGGCCATTGGAGCATCGGTTTTGGGTTTTTGCCGCGACTTCCACGAATGTCATTCCTTGATGAAACTTGGCAAGTACTCAAAACATTGGCCAATGTTTGCCACCAAATATTTTAATAGTTTTTTGAGTTTTTTTAATTCAGATTTTACTGTTTGTGTTGAGATCATATGACCTCAAACTGAGATGGCGACTTTCCAACACTTTTTTCATGAATGCAAATCACATGCACATATAGGTGATGTTTTTCTTAACATTTTGATATCTTACTCGCATTTTTCTGAGTTATGCTATGAATTTTTCAAAATGACAGTCAAAGGGCAAAAGCATAAGACGATCAAAGTGGTTTGGGAGGGAACAAGTATTTTGCAAAACTAGGGGTAAACCTGCCGAGTATGACCCAGCTAGGCGTATAATATACTTCATCCCTATTTTCTATGTTACATAAGGGCCCATGAATCACTGACACTGGAAAGATATAACGCCGCGGTGCGAAACACAACAGATTCAGATATTCGGATAAGCTTAACAACCACGTTCTTAGATTTGTTCAACGCTTAACAAAGAGAACTGACATAGTGACATTACACTAATACGATATTTTAACGGGGGCGACATAAGATGGCCGGCTGGCGACGACAGTGACAACAGATGGACGGCTACTTGTCTTCATCATCCAAAAGGATGATGGTGCCATCGTCGTTGTGAAGGAACTATGCCCTAGAGGCAATAATAAAGTTGTTATTTTATATTTTCCTTATTCGTGATAAAGGTTTATTATTCATGCTAGAATTGTATTGATCGGAAACCTTAATACATGTGTGAATACATAAACAAACAACGTGTCCCTAGTGGGCCTCTACTAGACTAGATCGTTGATCAAAGATGGTTAAGGTTTCCTAACCATGGACATGAGTTGTCATTTGATAACGAGATCACATCATTAGGAGAATGATGTGATGGACAAGACCCATCCGTTAGCTTAGCATAGTGGTTGTTAAGTTTTATTGCTATTGCTTTCTTCATGTCAAATACATATTCCTTCGACTATGAGATTATGCAACTCCCGAATACCGGAGGAATGCCTTGTGTGCTATCAAACATCACAACGTAACTGGGTGATCATAAAGATGCTCTACAGGTATCTCCGAAGGTGTTTGTTGAGTTGGCATAGATCGAGATTAGGATTTGTCACTCTGAGTATCGGAGAGGTATCTCTGGGCCTCTCGGTAATACACATCATAAGCTTGCAAGCAAACGACTAAGGAGTTAGTCACTAGGTGATGTATTATGGAACGAGTAAAGAGACTTGCCGGTAACGAGATTGAACTAGGTATGAAGACACGACGATCGAATCTCGGGCAAGTAACATACCGATGGACGTATGTTGTCATAACGATTCGGCCAATAAAGATATTCATAGAATATGTGGGAGCCAATATGAGAATCCAGGTTCCGCTATTGGTTATTGACCAGAGAGGTGTCTCGGTCATGTCTACATAGTTCTCGAACCCGTAGGGTCCGCACGCTTAACGTTCGATTGGGGAACGTAGTAATTTCATGCCCGAGATTCGATCATCGGTATCTCAATACCTAGTTCAATCTCGTTACCGGCAAGTCTCTTTACTCATTCCGTAATACATCATCCTGCAACTAACTCATTAGTTGCAATGCTTGCAAGGCTTAAGTGAGCATTACCGAATGGGCCCAAAGATACCTCTCCGACAATCGGAGTGACAAATCCTAATCTCGAAATACGCCAACCCAACAAGTACCTTCGGAGACACCTGTAGAGCACCTTTATAATCACCCAGTTACGTTATGACGTTTGGTAGCACACAAAGTGTTCCTCTGGTAAACGGGAGTTGCACAATCTCATAGTCATAGGAACGTGTATAAGTCATGGAGAAAGCAATAGCAACATACTAAATGATCAAGTGCTAAGCTAACGGAATGGGCAAGTCAATCACATCATTCTCCTAATGATGTGATCCCGTTAATCAAATGACAACTCTTTGTCTTTGGCTAGGAAACATAACCATCTTTGATCAACAAGCTAGTCAAGTAGAGGCATACTAGTGACACTCTGTTTGTCTATGTATTCACACATGTATCATGTTTCCGGTTAATACAATTCTAGCATGAATAATAAACATTTATCATGATATAAGGAAATAAACAATAACTTTATTATTGCCTCTAGGGCATATTTCCTTCAAAATCATCACCAGTGGCCATCTTCATCATTCCGGCGACCACCGTGATGAGGAGGGAGTAGTCCACCCTCGGGGCTGAGGGTTTGTACCAGTAGCTATGTGTTTAATCTCTCTCTCTCTCTCTCTCGTGTTCTTTAGATGTCACGATCTTGATGTATCGCGGGCTTTGTTAATATAGTTGGATCATATGGTGTTTCTCCCTCTCTATCTTGTTGTGATGAATTGAGTTTTCCCTTTGTGATTTCGTTTTGTCGGATTGAATACTTATATGGATTTGAGGACACTTGATGTATGTCTTGCTATGGATACCCGTGGTGACAATGGGGTATCATATTGATTCACTTGATGTGCATTTTGGCACTCGACTCGCGGATTCCCGAGGTGACATTGGGGTAATCTATGCATAAGGGTTGATGCATGTTCTCGTCTTTTTTTCTCCTGTATAAATCTTGGGGCACTCTTTGAGGTTCTTTGTGTTGGATCAAGTATTATGAATCTGAAATTGTTTGATGCGTATCGTATAATTAACTCATGGATACTTGTGGTGACATTGGAGTATCTAGGTGACATTAGAGTTAGTTGATGGGTATCATATGGTGTTATTTTACTACAAACTCTTGGATAGATCGAACAGAAAGAATAGCTTTGTGTTATTTTAGTATGAACTCTTGAATAGATCGAACGGAAAGAATAACTTTAAGCTGGTTTCGTACCCTACAAATAATTTCTTCTTATGTTCTCCGCTAGATAAGAACTTTGGAATGATTCTTCATCACACGTTGCGGGATGGTTATATGATCCAATTAGATTAGCATTGTTGAGAGATTGCACCAGCGAAAGTATGGACCGTGGGCCTCATTTTCAAGCATTGCAATACCATTTGTGCTCACTTTTGTTACTTGCTACCTTGCTATTTTTTATTGTTCCTATTACAAAAATCAATATCTACTATCATTATTACACTTGTATCACCATCTCTTCGCCGAACTAGTGCACCTATACAATTTGCCATTGTATTTGGTGTGTTGGGGACACAAGAGACTTTTTATTATTTGGTTGCAGGGTTGTTTGAGAGAGACCATCTTCCTACACCTCCCACGGATTTATAAACCTTAGGTCATCCACTTGAGGGATAATTGCTACTGTCCTACAAAAATCTGCGCTTGGAGGCCCAACACGAGTCTACAAGAATAATGTTGCGTAGTAGACAGACATCAAGCTCTTTTCTGGCGCCGTTGGCGGGGAGGTGAGTGCTTGAAGGTATATCTTTAGATCTTGCAATTGAATATTTTAGTTTCTTGTTTTATCACTAGTTCGGTTTGTGAAAAGAAAAATACAAAAAATGTAATTGAGGTGGTCTCATATTATTCATCTTTATGATGTCTTTCGTGAAAATGATGGAAAGGAAAATTGTGCTCAATTGATAGAAGAATAATTCAATAAAATGTTTGGCATAAATGATGAGCATGATTGCAATATTGTTAGTATGAACTCTTTGAATATCCATGATGCTAACGATATGCAAAGCCATAAGCTTGGGGATGCTATGTTTGATGAAGATGATATTTTTAGTCCCCCAAGATTTGACGTGCAAATTTGTTATAATGATTGCATGCCTCCTTTTTATGATGATTATATTGATGAAAGTGGATTTGGAGAGGTCATGACTTTATTTAATGATGAATCCATTATTTTGGAGGAGATTGTAATTGATTATGACAACAGAGTTCCTATATATGATGATTATGGTGTTGATATGTATGCTATATTGAATAATGATAACCATGAAACTTGTCATCATGATTTTAATTTCCAATCACATGAGAGTTATTTTTGTTGAGTTTGCTCCCACAATTATTCATGAGACTCAATTTGCTTATGTGGAGAGTAGTTAAATTTCTATGCTTGTGGATCATGAAAGGAATGCTTTATGTGATAGTTATATTGTTGAATTCATTCATGATGCTACTGCAAATTATTATGAGGGGGGAACTTATGCTTGTAGGAATTACAATAATATCAAGTTTCCTCTCTATGTGTTGAAAGTTTTGAAGTTATGCTTGTTTTGCCTTCCTATGCTAGTTGATTCTTGTTCCCGTAAGTTGTTTGCTCACAAAATCCCTATGCATAGCAAGTGGGTTAGACTTAAATATGCTAGTCATATGCTTCATGATGCTCTCTTTGTGTTTCAATTCTTATCTTTTATGCGAGCATCATTGAAATCATCATGCCTAGCTAAAAGGCATTAAAGAAAAGCGCTTGTTGGGAGGCAACCCAACATTTACCCCTGCTGTTTTTGTGTGTTAACATGATTAGGCTACTGTAGTAATCATGTTTTATAGCTTTTGTTTCAATATAGTACCAAGTAAAGCCTTTGGGATGATGTGGATGATAGTTGACTTGATTATGTGCAAAAACAGAAAGTTTTGCTTGCAGAAATAGAATTATTTAAATTCACTGGAACATGATAAAATTCTGAATTTTTTACAGATTATTTATATGCAAATTGTATACGTTGTCCTAATTTTTGAGAATTTTTGAAGTAGTAGAAGTATGGTAGTTGTCCAGATCATTACAGACTGTTCTGTTTTTGACAGATTCTATTTTCGATGCATAGTTTACTTGTTTTCTAGTTTCCATGGCTTATATTGCTCAATATAAATTGTGGAAATGATATGTTATAGTAGGCATTGTGTGAGAAAAATTATGAATCCTGTCTTTGACAGTACCAAAAGTGAATGGTTTGCTCTTTTTCATACTAACACATCTCACGAAGTTCCGTTAAGTTTTGTGTGATTGAAGTTTTCAAGTTTTGGGTGAGATATCGACATGAGGAGAATAAGGAGTGACAATTACATAAGCTTGGGGATGCCCAAGGCACTCCCAATGTAATATTCAAGGAAGATCCAAGCAACTAAGCTTGGGGATGCCCCGGAAGGCATCCCCTCTTTCATCTCCAACATTACCGGTAACCTCACTCGGAGCTATATTTTCATTTGTCACATGATATGTGTTTTGCTTGGAGTGTAATTTTATTTTATTTGTATTTGCTTGCTGTTATTTGAATAATGCTTTGCATCTTTTATTTCAATAAAAAATGTCAAGGATAGCCTTTACCATGCTTATTTTGCAAGTCTACATGTTGCTGTTTAAAAACAAAAAGTTTGCTGTCATTGTCTTAATTCTTCTGGAAAGTCAGAACCTGATAAAATCTTGAAATTTTTACACAATATGCTATGATAAATTGTCTACAGTGTGGTAATTTTTCAGAATTTTTGGAGTTACAGAAGTATGAATTTTCTCGCATTCTTTATAGATTGTACTATTTTGGCAGATTGTTGTTATGGTTGCATTGTTTGCATATGTTTGCTTGTTTAATATTTATATTTGAGGATAGGACTATTAAATATGCAGAGGAATTTAGTATGCAATGTTGAATAATAATTTTAGTGATTTTCTACAGTAGAGAATGATAAGGTTTTTTGCGTTGGTTTATACTAACTTATCTCACGAGTTCTTGTTGAGTTTTGTGTGGATGAAGTTTTTAAGATTTAGGGAAACCGTGATATAAAAGGAATTAAGGAGACACAAAAGCTCAAGCTTGGGGATGCCCAAGGCATCCCAAGATAATATTTCAAGAAGTCTCAAGCATCTAAGCTTCGGGATGCCCCGGTAGGCATCCCACCTTTCTTCATCAACAATTATCGGTTAGTATCGGATTGAGCCTAAGTTTTTGCTTCTTCACATGAGTTGTGCTATTATTTGAATGTCATTTTATTTTGTTTTGCTTGTTGTTTTAATAAAATACTTAGATTCGAAAGTTTGTAAATAAGAAAGAGTCCTCACATAGCTACCTATTTACTTAACTACTCGCTTGATCTTCACTTATATATTTTTGGAGTAGCTTGTCATTTACTCTTGTGCTTCACTTATATCCTATGAGTAAATTGTTGAATGAACTAAATATCATGAAGTTGAAATTATATGTTCATATCATGCCTAGTGGTAGCTTCACATTGGGTTCATAAAGTGAAATCTTTTGAAGCTTGACAATCACAATATTGGTCATACAAGAAATTCATGAATGATTAGTATAAGGAAGAGAACTTTCACATGCAAATATATTATCTTGGACATCTTATATGATTATGAATACCCATTAATTATTTTCAAACTTGAGCAAATTAGTTGAAGTTGGACAAGGAAGACAACGTAATGAGTTATGTTTGGGTATATTTGCATAGAAGTTATATTGTTATGCATCCTCCAACATGTGGTGTTTGCCTAGGATCTTTTGCTAGCCAAAAATTCGTACTAAGTAGAGATACTACTTGTGCATCCAAAAACCCTTAAACCCAGTTTCTTGCCATGAGTGTCCACCATACCTACCTATGGATTGAATAAGATCCTTCAAGTAAGTTGACATCGGTGCATAAAGCAATAAAAATTGCTCCTAAATATGTTTGATCTTTTAATGTAAGGGAAAATTGAGCGTTGTACGAACTTGTGATGGCAAAGTAATAAAAGCAACAGACTGCATAATAAAGGTTGCTATCATAAGGGGCAATATAACGTGACGTTCCTTTGCATTAAGAGTTTGGGCATCCAAATAAAAAGCGCATGACAACCTCTGCTTCCCTCTGCGAAGGGCCTATCTTTTACTTTTCAGTATTTAGCAAAGAGTCAATAGTATGCATTCTCATTTCAAACTCAATTATTCTCTAGTTGTCAAGCATCATGTGGTGGGGAAAGATCTAGGCACATATGACCAGTCAAATATATTTGATCATGATTTATTATTGTTGACAATTATCTCTATGATAAATGAGTTGGGAGGCAAAATATTAAGCCCCTATCTTTCTTTGTGTTTGATGGACGCCATTTATTCTAAGAATATGCTTTGAGTACTAGCAATCATGGAAGACTATATGATGATTGAGTATGTGGAGCTCTTACTTAGACTCTGTTGAATAAGTTGAATTGGAATTGTTTGGTGACTAAGAATATAGGTTGTTGAGTTTCAAGAGAATTCATTGTTTGAACCTTAACATGTGAATTGGTTGCTACTTTAACATGAGAAGTTTTATAAGTAAGCATTGCTGATATGATGCTAGGAAAAGTGATTGAAATTTTCATTGATCAAACTTATTCACTTTGCTAGCATTCACACTTCATAAATTATTTCTTTTATCATTTACCTACTCGAGGACGAGTAGGAATTAAGCTTGGGGATGCTGATACATCTCCAACGTATCTATAATTTATGAAGTATTCATGCTGTTATATTATCATTCTTGGATGTTGTACAATCATTTTGTAGCAAATTTATATCATTTTTTGGGACTAACCTATTAACATAGTGCCCAGTGCCAGTTGCTGTTTTTTGCTTGTTTTTTACATCGCAGAAAATCAATACCAAATAGAGTCCAAACGCAGCGAAACTTTTTGGAGATTTTTTATGGACCAGAAGACATCTAGTGGGCCAAAGAAGTACCAGAGGGGTGCCCCGAGGGGGGCACAACCCACCTGGGCGCACCCTGGTGGGTTACGCCCACCTCGGTGGCCTCCCGCACCGCCTCTTCACCCTATAAATTCCCAAATATTTTAAAAACCACAAAGATAACCCTAGGTCAGCAGTTCCGCCGCTGCAAGCCTTTGTAGCTACAAAAACCAATCGGGAGCCCTTTCCGGCACCCTGCCGGAGGGGGAAATCATCACCGGTGGCCATCTTCATCATCCCGGTGGCCACCATGATGAAGAGGGAGTAGTACACCCTTGGGGCTAAGGGTTTGTACCAGTAGCTATGTGTTTAATCTCTCTCTCTCTCTCTCTCTCGTGTTCTTGAGATGTCATGATCTTGATGTATCGCGGGCTTTGTTAATATAGTTGGATCATATGGTGTTCTCCCTCTCTATCTTGTTGTGATGAATTGAGTTTTCCCTTTGAGATTTCGTTTTATCGGATTGAGTACTTATATGGATTTGAGAACACTTGATGTATGTCTTGCTATGGATACCCGTGGTGACAATGGGGTATCATATTGATTCACTTGATGTGCGTTTTGGCACTCAACTTGCGGATTCCCGAGGTGACATTGGGGTAATCTATGCATAGGGGTTGATGCACTTTCTCGTCTTTGTTTCTCCGGTATAAATTTTGCGGCACTCTTTGAGGTTCTTTGTGTTGGATCGAGTATTATGAATCTAAAATTGTTTGATGCGTATCGTATAATTAACTCATGGATACTTGTGGTGACATTGGAGTATCTAGGTGACATTAGAGTTGGTTGATGCGTATCATATGGTGTTATTTTAGCACGAACTCTTGGATAGATCGAACGGAAAGAATAGCTTTGTGTTATTTTAGTACGAACTCTTGACTAGATCGAGCGAAAAGAATAACTTTAAGGTGGTTTCGCACGATAGAAACAATTTCTTCTTATGTTCTCTGCTAGATAAGAACTTTGGAGTGATTCTTCGTCACACGTTGAGGCATGGTTATATGATCCAATTAGATTAGCATTGTTGAGAGATTGCACTAGCGAAAGTGACCCTGGGCCTCATTTTCAAGCATTGCAATACCATTTGTGCTCACTTTTGTTACTTGCTACCTTGCCGTTTTTTATTGTTCCTATTACAAAAATCAATATCTACTATCATTATTACACTTGTATCACCATCTCTTCGCCGAACTAGTGCACCTATACAATTTGCCATTGTGTTGGGTGTGTTGGGGACACAAGAGATTTCTTGTATTTGGTTGCAGGGTCGATTGAGAGAGACCATCTTCATCCTACGCCTCCCACGGATTTATAAACCTTAGGTCATCCACTTGAGGGAAAATTGCTACTGTCCTACAAAAATCTGCGCTTGGAGGCCCAACACGAGTCTACAAGAATAAAGTACTCCCACGGATTTATAAACCTTAGGTCATCCACTTGAGGGAAAATTGCTACTGTCCTACAAAATCTGCGCTTGGAGGCCCAACACGAGTCTACAAGAATAAAGTAATCTCTTGTGTCCCCAACACACCCAACACAATGGCAAATTGTATAGGTGCACTAGTTCGGCGAAGAGATGGTGATAAAAGTGTAATATGGATGGTAGAAATATATTTTTATAATCTGATAAATAAAAACAGCAAGGTAGCAAATAGTAAACGTGCACCAAAACGGTATTGCAATGCTTGAAAATGAGGCCTAGGATCCGTACTTTCGCTAGTGCAATCTCTTAACAATGCTAATATAATTGGATCATATAACCGTCCCTCAAAGTGCGATGAAGAATCACTCCAAAGTTTCTATCTAGTGAAGAACATAAGAAGAAATTATTTGTAGGGTACGAAACCACCTCGAAGCTATTCTTTCCGATCGATCTATCCAAGAGTTCATACTAAAATAACACCAAATTATTTTAGATTCGTAATACTCAATCCAACACAAAGAACCTCAAAGAGTGCCCCAAGATTTCTACCGGAGAAACAAAACACGAGAACGTGCATCAACCCCTATGCATAGATTACCCCAATGTCACCACGGGAATCCGTGAGTTGAATGCCAAAGCACATATCAAGTGAACTAATATGATACCCCATTGTCACCACGAGTATTCATATGCAAGATCAAGTGCTCTCAAATCCATAAAAGTATTCAATCCGATAACAATGAAATCTCAAAGGGAAAAACTCAATTCATCACAATAAGATAGAGAGGGGAAAACACCATATGATCCGACTATATTAACAAAGCCCGCGATATATCAAGATCGTGACATCTCAAGAACATGAGAGAGAGAGATTAAACACATAGCTACTGGTACAAAGCCTCAGCCCCGAGGGTGGACTACTCCCTCCTCATCGTGGTGGCCGCCGGGATGATGAAGATGGCCACCGAAGATGATTCCCCCCTCCGACAGGGTGTCGGAACAGGGTCTAGATTGGTTTTTGGTGGCTACAGAGGCCTGCGGCGGAGGAACTTGTGATCTAGGCTTGTTTCTGATGGTTTCTCTATTTATAGGATTTTTTGGCGTCGGTTTCACGCGAAGATGGGCCTCGAGGTGAGCACAACCCACCGGGGCGAGCCTGGCCCTCTGATGACCCACAAGTATAGGGGATCAATTGTAGCTCTTTTCGATAAGTAAGAGTGTCGAACCCAATGAGGAGCAGAAGGAAATGACAAGTAGTTTTCAGTAAGGTAGTGCTGCAAGTACTGAAATTGTAAGTAGCGGAGTAGTTTGATAGCAAGATAATTTGTAATGAGCAAGTAACAATAATATTAACAAGTATGCAGCAAGGTAGCCCAATCCTTTTGAGGTAAAGGACAGGCCAAAACTGTCTCTTATGATAAGCAAAGCGTTCTTGAGGGTACACGAGAATTTCATCTAGTCACTTTCATCATGTTGGTTTGATTTGTGTTCGCTACTTTGATAATTTGATATGTGGGTGGACCGGTGCTTAGGTGCTGTTCTTACTTGAACAAACCTCCTACTTATGATTAACCCTCCCGCAAACATCCACAACTATGAGAAAAGTATTAAGAATAAATTCTAACCATACCATTAAACTCTAGGATCTAATCGGCCCCTTACGGAATAGCGCATAAACTGGGGTTTAAGCTTCTGTCACTCTCGCAACCCATCATCTAATTGCTACTCCACAATGCATTCCCTTAGGCCCAAATATGGTGAAGTGTCATGCAGGCGACGTTCACATGACACCACTAAGGGAATAACAACATACATACTATCAAAATATCGAACACATATCAAGTTCACACGATTACTTGCAACATGATTTCTCCCGTGACATCAAGAACAAAAGTAACTACTCAGAAATGATAAACATGCTCATGATCAGAGGAGTATTAAATAGCATATTGGTTCTGAACATATAATCTTCCACCAAATAAACCATATAGTAATCAACTACAAGATGTAATCAACACTACTAGTCACCCACAAGCACCAATCTATAGTTCCGGTAACAAGATTGAATACAAGAGATGAACTAGGGTTTGAGATGAGATGGTGCTGTTGAAGATGTTGATGGAGATTGCCCTCCCCAAGATGGGAGAGTTGTTGGTGATGATGATGACGATGATTTCCCCCTCCGGGAGGGAAGTTCCCCCGGCGGAATCGCTCTGCCGGAGGGCAAAAGTGCTCCTGCCCAAGTTCCGCCTCGAGACGGCGGTGCTCCGTCCCGAAAGCCTTCTCTCTATTTTTTCTAGGTAAAAATGACTTATGTACCAGAAGATGGGCACCGGAGGGGGGCCGAGGAGGCCACAACCCACCAGGGCGCGCCTGGGGGCCCTGGCTCGCCCAGGTGGGTTGTGCCCATGATGACCCACAAGTATAGGGGATCTATCATAGTCCTTTCGATAAGTAAGAGTGTCGAACCCAACGAGGAGCAGAAGGAAATGACAAGCGGTTTTCAGCAAGGTATTCTCTGCAAGCACTGAAATTATAGGTAACAGATAGTTTTGTGATAAGATACACTACAAAAAAAAGACACATCCGTGACATTTTGGGCCGAACGAAAAAAAAATTTGTCATACTTATGACACTTCTATGACGATAATTGTGACAAAACCCGGTATCATCATAGATGTGGTGGGGTCCTACTTCTATGACAAAAAATCATGACAGAAAATGGGCTTTTCGTCCTGGGCGGGCCGGAGACGCAGCTGCATGACATTCTTTGGGCCGTCCATGACGGAAAAAACCATGGTAGAAGCGAGGGCGAGGAAAATATCGGGGTGTTCCCGGTTACGGTGGGTGGTCGGGGCCGAGCGATGCGCATTTCTCTCGTACACGCACACGCGTGGGTGCGAGGCGTTGGGCTCTAACTGAACCCGAGCGAGGCGTTGGGCTCTAACTGAACCCGAGCGATTGCACTGCAGGCTACACGTTCCTGAACCCGAGCGATTGATCGACGGCTGTTAACTGAACCCGATCAAGCGATTCCTTCGCTACTGCTGCTAACTGAAGCCGATCGATGCTGCCTCTGGATGGACAGTGAGCGTTGCTGGGGGGGTTGGATGAACAGTTCCCGGTGGGGGTGGATGAACAGGACCCCGTGGCGTTGCCTTTGGATGAACAGTGAGCGTTGCTGGGGGGTTTGGATGAACAGTTCCCGGTGGGGGTGGATGAACAGGACCCCGTGGTGTTGCCTCTGGATGAACAGGACCCCGATCGATCGAGCCGGTTGGGGATGGATGAACAGGACCCCGTGGAGGGCAGGATGAACAGGACCACCCCGTGGAGGGCAGGATGAACAGTAGACGGTGGAGGGCTGGATGAATAGTAGCCTGTGGAGGGGTGGTTGAACAGGAGCCCGTGGAGAGGGCTGGTTGAATAGTAGCCAGTGGAGTAGCGCGCGGTGGAGGCTGGATGAACAGGAGCCCGTGGATGAACAGTCGCAGGTGGAGGCTGGAGGAGGTCGACGGTGGATGAACAGTAGCCCGTGGAGGCTGGAGGGGGTCGACGGTGGAGATGAACAGTATCCCGTGGAGTCCCGTTTTGCAGTAGGCCACACCCCTCCCGATGAACAGGACCCTGTTTCGACCGTAGCGCTCCAACACAAGTCCGTTTCCTCCGTTTTGCGGTACGCCACACCTCTCCCGATCAACAGGACCCCCGTTTTGACTGTAGGAGGTCCGTTTCCTCCATTTTGCGATACGCCAGACCCCTCCCGATGAATAGGATCCTGTTTCGAACGTGGCCGGTCGAACACAAGGCCGTTTCCTCCATTCTGTGGTACGCCAGGCCTCATTTCCATCGGCTGTTCCGTCCAAGCCCTCCCGATGAACACGACGACGCATTCCGTTCCAACCCAGCCGGTTGGCTCCCCATGAACACGACGACGACGATGTTTCTCCGTTCCGACCCAGCCATGTAAATGAGCCCTGGCCGTACGTACGCGCGAGTAGGTGTTCGAGACCCCGCCCGTATGTACGTATGTGGCCGTATTTACTTTCTTGCACCCTGGCCGCAGTACGTACGTGTACATGCTACGTGCGCGCCTCTACTACGACACGTGTGCGCCTCTACATCGACCAGTATGTACGTACACGTTCGCGACCAGAATGACAACGCTACGTACGCTTTGACCAGGTGGGTCCCGACTGTGAGGCACTTCCTTGTGTGCGAAGATGTAGCTGGTGGGTCCCAGCAGTCAGGGGGGCGAATCATTTTTTTTGCCCAGACGCACTTCCTTGCGTGCGAAGATGTAGCTGGTGGGTCCCGGCAGTCAGGGGGAAATGTTTTTTTCACGAAATATGGTGGCCCGTCCGGTGGGTCCCCGCTGTCAGGTGGAGGAATAATTATTTTGCGTGTAATAAGGAGGCACTTCCTTGTTGCGGCCGTGGACCTAGCTGTCAGCCTCTCCACGTACAGTACTCTTCCGATGGAAGTCGGTCGTTGACCACATTGATCACGCCGCGCCGAGAGCACCAAGGCAGTGGACGACGGCGAGGCCTAGGAAGGGGACAACGCGGAGCCAGGGAAGACGCGGCAGTGGATGCCCACGCGGAGAGGAGTACGAGGGTTCACTGGTTCGGCTGCGGTGTGAGGCTGCCGTCGCCGCAGAATAACAGGGGGTGTGGGTGAGTAGAGGGATGGCTTGGCCAGCAGTGGGAGTAGTAGGGGGCGGTGAGGCCTCCGCGGCATCGCAGCCGGCCACGGGAGGCAGGAGCACGAGGCACGACCGGCGCTGGTTTGGGCGGCTGGAGCAAGAAGACCAGAGGTTGAAGAAGCACTACAGCCGTCGGATGGACATCGTACGGTCAATGGAGCTAGAATCGTGCATATTGACTAAGTTGACAAAGCCCTCCATCCCCGTCAACTTAGTAGGCCCACAAGTCAGCCTCCCACTATACTGGGTCCCAGCTAGCAGGGGGAGTATTCATTTTTTGTGCATAAAAAGGAGGCACTTCCGGTGGGTCCGAGCTGACAGCGGGGGGAACATTTTTTTGCGAAATACGGTGGCCTGTCCGGTGGGTCCCAGCAGTCAGGGGGGAACATTTTTTTTGCCAAATACGGTGACCGGTCCGGTGGGTCCCTGCTGTCAGGTGGAGGAATAATTATTTTGCGCGTAATAAGGAGGCACTTCCTTGCGGCCGCCGTGGACCCAGCTGTCAGCCTCTCCACGTACAGTACTCTTCTGATGGAAGTCGTTCCTTGACCACGTTGACCACGCCGCGCTGAGAGCACCAGGGATGTGGACGGCGGCGAGGCCTAGGAAGGGGACGACACGGAGCCGGGGAAGACGCGGCAGTGGAAGCCCGCGCAGAGAGGAGTATGAGGGTTCACTGGTTCGGCTGCGGTGTGAGGCTGCCGTCGCCGCAGGGCCTGGACAGCGGTGGGAATAGTAGGGGGCGGTGAGGCCTCCGCGGCAGCACAGCCGGCCACGGGAGGCAGGAGCATGCGGCACGACCGGCGCTGCTTTGGGCGGCTGGAGCAACAAGACCAGAGGTTGAAGAAGCACTACGGCCGTTGGATGGACATCGTACAGTCACTGGAGCTAGAATCGTTCATATTGACTAAGTTGACAAAGCACTCCGTCCCCGTCAACTTAGTAGGCCCACAAGTCAGCCTCCCACCAAGGTGGGTCCCAACCAGCAGGGGGAGTATTCATTTTTTTGTGCGTAATATGGAGGCACTTCCGGTGGGTCCGAGCTGACAGCAGGGGGAACGTTTTTTTCGCGCAATACGATGGCCCGTCCGGTGGGTCCCAGCAGTCGGGGGGAAACGTTTTTTTCGTGAAATATGGTGGCCCGTCCGGTGGGTCCCTGCTGTCAGGTGGAGGAATCATTATTTTCCGCGTAATAAGGAGGCACTTCCTTGCTGCCGTCATGGACCGAGCTGTCAGCCTCTCCACGTACAGTCCACGTCCGATGGAAGCCGTTCCTTGACCACGTTGACCACGCCACGTTCCGTTGCATGCATGCGTCCATGGGCGTGGTGCGTCCCCACTGTCAGCCTCTCACGTACAGTCATCTTCCGATGACTCTCGGTTGTTGACCACGTTGACCACACCGTGTCGAGCGCACCAAAGGCCGGTGGACGACGGCGCGGCCCCAGACTAGAACGACCCATAGATGGGGAAGACGGGGCAGTGGAGTCGCAGATGGAGAGGAGTGGGAAACTTGACTGGTTCGGGTGCGCGGCAGCACAGCCGCGGTGCCGCCCACGGGAGACAGGAGCAAGAACAGAGGTTGAAGAAGGAGCACGGCTGTTGGATTAACATCCAATGGTCCAGCTGCTAGAATCATTTGTTGATTAAGTTGACAAAGCCCTGCGTACACGTCCGCTTAGTAGGCCCACAAGTCAGCCACCAAATCTGACGGGTCCCAGCTGTCAACGGGAGGAATAATTTTTTTCGCATAACAAGGAGGCACTTCCTCCCGTGCGAAGATACAGACGGTGGGTCCCAGCTGTCGGGTGGAGGAAACATTTTTTCAGCTTAATAAGGAGGAACTTTCCTTGCGTGCGACCATGGACCTCGTGGGTCCCAGCCGTCAGGCTCTCCACGACAGTCCTCTTCCGCTGACTCTCGTTTGTTGACCACGCCGCACCGAGCGCAACGAGGCGGTGGACGACGGCGAGGCCCCGGACGGGAACGACTCGAAGATGGGAAGACGCGGCAGTGGAGTCGCGGATTGAGTGGAGGAGAAGGGTTATAACTGGTTCTGGTGCGGCATGGGGCTGCAGTCGGTGGATAATAACAGGAGGTGTGGAGGGGTGGAGGGATAGCCTGGCCGGCGGTGGCGTAGCGCTTCGCAGCGATGCATGCTAAGCAGAGCCGCTAGCCGCCGGAGGCCGGACCAGGCGGTCCCGGCGACGCTGGAGGAAGAAGACGAGAGATTGAAGGTGCATGCCGACCAAGTTGACAACGCCCTGCGTAGGCTTCGACCTATTGGCCCACATGTCAGCCTGCAAAAATGTGGCATATATTTAACCCATGTTTTCTAGAATGTACAGCCCATTTGCTGGGCTGGGTGAACAAATAATTTTGCTTCAATGCGGCCCACTTATATTATCTAAGAAATCCCAGCCCATTTGCACTTCCTTCAAATACACGAATTAGTTGGGCTCGTTATATATATAATCTTATGTTAGAAGGAGCAATTAATATCAAAAATAAACCGGAGAGGCACATTTTTTATATACATAATTAACAAATTAGCGAGTTATTGCTCAAAATAAAAATGAGCGCGTTATTATTACATTGGTCCTTAAAATCTTTGCAAGCTTTTGTACGCAATCACCAGGATTTTCCTTGCCTGTGAGTCGAAAACAACCAGGATTTTCCTTGCCAACTTCTGTTAAACATTTACTTTTATAAGTTAATAACACGTGGGATGTTTTTATAATGTATATATATAAGTCTCTATAAAATATACGATAATAGTAATAATATAAATATATATAATGTGGTTAAAAAAATACATTGGGCTGCCGATCTTTAAGAAAAAGCCCATAGGCCGGTATGGACCTCAAAAAATAAGTTGAAACCACTGTCACCGTATGTCGTGGGCTACGCATGTTAAAATACAAAACCTAGGCCTAGCTGATACTTGTTCGCCCTCTGGAACAAAATGATACCAGATCCCCGAGCGAACTGGATTATAGAGGGGCCGGCTGCACGACTGAAGAAGCACATCAGGAGCGATTTTTTTCTTCAGTGGATGGCTCTCGGTGGCGTTTTTTACTTGCCTCTACACCATAAAACTTGTATTTTTAGCCTCCCAGTCCGTGGTGGACCAGCAACCCATTTGCTGGGCGGGCCAACCTACAGAAACCAGCACTCGATTTTCCATCAAGCCCCCAAAACAACGCAGTACTATGTTTGTTTTGAGGCCGAAAACATTACGGCAGGGGTTGAGCGGGGGAGGGGGCAAGACAGAGCAAAAAGATTAAAAAGAGCTGATGCGCCGTTGCTACCCTAACAAAGCAGGTGTAATTCTTCTCGGGAAGAAGGTGTGTCGTTGACACCCACACGTCACATACCCCACAGTAGGCATACTAACAAGTTCACACACAAGCACAACAGAAAAGGTAAACATTCGTATCAAACTCAGGTTCATAGGACACGTTCATATTCATAGCCAACATTCACTATCAACAACTCAAAAGATTCATATATACACAAGTTCAGCATGTCTATGGATCCAAATGATTGATAGATCACACAACAATATTCATAGATAATTCACAAAAAGATTCAGATATACACATGTTCAGTATGTTTATGCATCCAAATGATTGAGATCACAGCCAATATGATCCATGGACGAACTTTAATTTGAAAGTGCGTTATATCGACTAGAGGGGGGTGAATAGGCGATTTTTATGAATTCTTCACTAAGGAATTTGCGGGTGAGGAATTCCTTAGTGAAGAACTACTTGCAGCGGAATAAGTACACAAAAGTAAACATAACAGAACACAAGCATGGTCATCACGATGAAATGAAGACAAGCACATAATACAGAAAGCGTAAGCACAGGATAACACAGGATGAAGACAAACAGACTGAAGAAATTGAACTGAGGAAATTGAGAAAGTCTTCAGTCAAAGTCTTCAAACACAGATATGAGGAAATGAAAGAGTTGAGGAAATAGAACCAGTGAGCTTGGTGAAGACAATGATTTGGTAGACCAGTTCCAACTGCTGTCTCAGTTGTACATCTGGTTGGAGCGGCTAGGTATTTAAACTTGAGGAGACACAGTCCCAGACACACAGTCCTCACCGTATTCTCCTTGAGCTAAGGTCACACAGACCTCGCCCAATCACTCGTGGTAAGTCTTCAGGTGACTTCCAAACCTTCACAGACTCGGTCACTCGGCGATCCACAATTCCTCTTGGATGCTCTAGACCTTGACGCCTAACCGTCTGGAAGAAGCACAGTCTTCAAAGGTAACAAGCATCGGATCCACGCAGGATCAATCTCTTCAGTGCTGCTCAATCACTTTGGGTTTGTAGGTGTTTGGGTTTGGGTTTCCTCACTTGATGATTTTCGCTCAAAGTCCTCGGAGGATGGGATGCTCTCAAATGACAAGTGTCAGTTTCTCTCGGAGCAGCCAACCAGCTAGTGGTTGTAGGGGGCGGCTATTTATAGCCTAGGGAGCACCCCGACATGATAGGACATAAATGCCCTTCAATAATATGACCGTTAGGTGGGTAGATATTTTGGGACAGCTGGCGCGTAGCACAGCAACGGTCGGAAATTTGAGGCTCAAATTCCTCAGGGCTATCATGTACCTCACTGTGTAGGCAATCCGCACTGGCGAATTCCTAACTCCTCAGTCAGAACAAATTCCTCAGAGACCAGAAGAACTTCATCTCTGTCACTGAAGAATATGACTGAACTGTATGAGATTTCCAATGGTTTCACTCGAAGGGATTGGTAGGTGTAGGATTTTGAGTTGAGCATCACTTGGAAATTTTTCCTTAGTATTTCCTCGCCCCCCTTTAACAGTACGGTGTTTCCTATGACTCAAGAAACAGAAAATGAAACTATGAAAGCAAAAGTCTTCACGCTTCATGTTCCTCGAATGAATACCAAGTCTTCAAGGTCACACCAATTTCTTCACTTTCAAAGTCTTCATAAAGTCTTCATAAATCCAAATTCTTCAATCGAAGAACTTCATTTTTAGGGGTCGACTTTCTCTGTAAATATCATACGCCTCATAGACTTATAAACCTGTGTACACTCATAAACACATTAGTCCCTTAACCTATAAGTCTTCAATACACCAAAATCACTAAGGGGTACTAGATGCACTTACAATCTCCCCCTTTTTGGTGATTGATGACAATATAGGTTAAGTTTTCAACGAGGATAAACATATGAAGTGTAAATACTGAAATTGAGGAATTTGATTGCAAGATATGGAAGAACTCCCCCTGAAGATGTGCATAGTGAGGAATTGGCTTTTGAAGCAATGCACACTTGAAGAGTAGAATCATGGAGATCTCCCCCTATATCTTGTAATTCATACAGGCGTTTGACATATAATATGAAGAATTTGAAATGCATCATGAAATATGGTGACTGATGTAATTCAGCATGCATGCATTAATATTAGTGAGGAATAAGCATGCATGAATTCACAGCAAAAGTATCAGACTACCATAGAGTTTAAGTTTACAACTTGATCTAGCAAAGTCATTAGAAGAACGAGAGTTGCAACTTAGCAAAAAAAAGCCCATATAAGATAGACCCGTTTGAAGACTAAACTCAAATTTCTCCCCCTTTGTCATCGAATGACCAAAAGGATTGAAAAATGAGGACTAACGCCCCTGAAGAATATCATGTTGATGGAGGAGCGCCAGCATTGTTGGGGTCGTTTGTTGTAGTAGGGCCTGCCGCAGTGTCGTCCAAGTCTTCATGCTCGTCGATTTCGCGCGATGAAGAATATGAGCTAGCCACCAAGGAAGGAACCTTGACCTTCTTCTATTTCTTCGGTGGAGGTGCAGACCAGTCAAAGTCCTCCTTGAGACCCATTTTCTTCAGATCTTTTCACCATATATATGTGACAGAATAGCCAGGTGCGACCGAAGACTTCATGGAGGTAGTAATGGTTTTCCTTCACTGCATTATGTGTAGCAGTCATGTTGTGAAGAATAGAACCAAACTGACGCTTAACCCATTTATGGTTTCGATCCACCTTCTGGTGAAGACTAAGCAGAAGCTCATGGCCAGTCATCACTCTTGGAGCTGTGGCTTGAGGAGTAGACTTGGGTGCATTGGCAGCAGAATCATGTGTGGCAGAGTCATCATTGGTGGAATAAGATGCAGCTTTGCGAAACTGACCATCCAATGGACGAATGTCTTCATCAATAACAGCTGGTGCCTTGCCCTGTTCATCAGCTAAGGAATAGGTTCGCTTGAGGACTTCGATTGGGGGCAAGTAGCTGAGGTGATTCTGAAAATCAGCCTTGTAGTTGAGTGAAGACCTTGTTCTGAGGAATCTCATAATCCAAGGAGCATAAGGCTTCAGCTCAAACGGAGAGAGAGCGACATTGGCCAGAGTCCTCATGAAGAAATCATGATAGTTGACAGGGATGCCATGCATGATGTTGAATAGCAGATTCTTCATGATGCCAACGACTTCTTCATCATTCAAGTCGTGGCCTTTGATTGGACTCATAGTCTTCGTCAAGATGCGATAGACTGTTCTGGGCACATAGAGCAATTCCCTTACGAGGAATTTGGTCCTTGGGGCTTGACCAGGTTTCAGAGGCTTCATAAGAACTTGCATATAATGGGCAGTCAGTTCAGGCTCTTGGTACAGGCAACGAGCTCCTTCGGGTGGAGGACTGATGGGCAGGGCGTGAAGCAATTCAGAGGCCGATGCCTTATAGTGAGTGTTTTCGGTCATCCAGTCCAAAACCCAGGAGTTCACATCGTCAGCATCTCCTGTGATGTGCAGTTTTGCGTAGAATTGAAGAATGAGCTCTTCATTCCAATCAACTATGTCTGTGCAAAAGTTGAGGAGGCCTGCGTCATGAAGCACACTGAGGACAGGTGAGAAGCATGGCAGTGATTCCATGTCCACATGAGGAATATGCTCATGGTCGAAGACTTTGTCCTTGTTGAAGAGCAGTGAAGAATAGAAGTTGGCCTGGCTGGCGGTCCAGAAGCGCTTCCTTCTAAGACAAGCAGAATCATAGGGATTATAGTCAGTGAAGAACACGTGCTCGCCGAAGAAGTCATCAGCCTTGAATTTCTATTTCTTTGAGAATGGATCCTTTGGCTTGGGTTGAGGAGTGTCAGTCAATTGCATAACCACCTCAGGAATCGCAATCTCAGGTTCCACAGGCTAAGGAATTTCAACTTCTTCTTCAGTGGCAGCCTGGTTCGTCAATTCTTCATTCACAATTTCTTCAGCACTAGTGGCTGGAATCTCTTCATGGACAGACGGTGTGGCATGTGGTTCATCAGATCCATTTGTACTTCAGAAGCAACAGGGGACTGAGGAATTTGTTGGAGTGGTGTGAACAGAGGAGAGTTGGGGTGCTGACTTTCCCAAAAGTCATCATTCATCACTGGAGTAGTGCTTCCAATGTCCACATCTTCTTCTTCTTCTTCTAATTCTTCAACGCCGGCCTCTTCAGCAGTGAACTAAGGCATGGGCGAGGAGACGATTGGAGTTGAAGGGATTGCATCCGCTTCAATTTCTTCATCCAACTGCTCTGACGAAGCAGCAGAAGGATTCTCTTCATCAGATTCACTTGGAATCACATAATCTTCATCAAAAGGAACAAGGTCCTTTGATGGCATGGTTGAGATAGGAACAACATCAATTGGGTTGTCAAATGAGCTAGTCAATGGCTTCATCTTCTTCGGGGCTGAAGAATCTGATGAAGTTAATGCCTTCCTTTTCTTCACTGCTGCACGCTCTGCAGCCTTGGTCTTCTTCACATCTGATGCAGATGGAAGGATCGGAGTTGGGGTAGGCACAGGAGGAGCAGAGGAATTTGGTTGAAATTATTCAGGCACAACTGATGCAGTTGCCCTGACTTCTTCATTTTCTTCAGGCGCACCACTAGTGGATGCCCTGGAAATTTCTTCAGCGACTGGAATGCAGTCATCAGCCCTGGTGCTTTGAGTTTCTTCAGCAGCCTGATTGTCATCAGCGGTGCTGGCATTTTCTTCAGTCGGCTGAGCAGATGCTTCAGCCTGAGGATTTTCTTGTTGCGTTGGAGCTGCAACATTGGACGTGAACTTCTCAGTCAACTTCACAAACCTGACTTTGGCTCCAAGCCAGTCAGCGTAGTAACGATCAAATTCATCACTCAGTTGCTTGATCTCAGCTTGCAAGGCAACGAGTTCTTCGGGGGAAAGCTTCAGAACATTTTGCTTCAGAAAACGTTGTTTCTTGTACTGCGCTTTCTTCACTCTTCTTCCTTGTTCAAATTTCCATTTCTCTTCTTCAATGAAGGCAGTCAAAACATGACTTTGACCAGGAGTGAGGTTCATCTCCGGCAAAGGCGTGTTGGGATCCTTGTGCCATAGATCAATGAAGTCTAGGATCAGCTTCGGATCCAGAAGGAGAGGCACATTGCTGCCTTTGGCTCTAGCGGCCTTGACTTGCCTATCTCTGATGATTTCCGCAAGTTCTTCATCATCACCTTCATCTTCATCAGACGACACTTGGAAGGCGACCTGCTTCTTGTGAGGACTTGGTCTAGTGCCTCGTCCAGCAGTGGCCTTTGTCTTCAGCAGAGAGGGGGCAGTTGAGGAAATAGGTGCAGCTGAGGAACTAGCAGAAGCTCCTGAGGCAATAGAGATGCCTGTTGTCCGTTGGCACGTGGCAAGGTGCACAGGTGCAGAGGATTTGGTCGGAGTAGCTGAGGACTTTGGCGGAGGAGCTGAGGACTTTGGAGCGGGAGCAGCATGAGGAGTTGGCCGTGAGGGCTTTGAAGATTCTGGCCGTGAGGGCATTGCTGAGGAACTGGGTCGTGAGGGCATTGTGGGTGAAGCACTTGGCTTATGAGCAGGCTTCTTTGCCATGGCCTTCTTCAGCTTGCTAGCAGAGGCCACAGCAGTGGCAGCAGAGTCTTCGTTGAATTTCCTCACTGCTTCTCTTGCTTGTCTGGCCAATTTGGCCTGGCGCTTGGCCCATTCATCAGGATAATCCTCACCACGCTTGAGGCTGGTGGGATCTGCTTCTTGGCCAGGTGCCAATGGAGGTCTTGGGCATGGAGGATTTAGAGCGAATTTCTTCATATACTTGGGAGTAACGTACCTGTACTCCCTCCATTCCTGTTCCCATCTCCTCTCTATCCTTTGGATGCGCACCTTGCGCTGATTTTTGTCCTCCTTGCCAAACTTGGCCTCATCAGGAGTGCAGTAATCCTTGTATATGTCATTAGGGATTTCAAAGGCAGTGTTGACCTCAGGCCTCTTTCCTCCCTTTTGTGGCTTCTTTCCATCAGCCATTTTCTTCAGCTGAGGAATTTGGACAATTGAATTCTCTGAAGATGTATGCAACTTTTCTTCGAGGAACGCTGCAAATGAGTTAAGTTGATGAGAACCTAGTGATTCAGCAACTGACATGAGTACCTGTGAACAGAGTATAGGTGCGAGGAATTTGGAGAGGTCATATGCGTTCTCAGAAGGTTTTGTAAAATGAACAAGTTTGAGGAATTTGACCAAAAGAGTCTTGAAGAATTTCACTAAGTGTTCTTTGTCTTAGGTTCCAGAGTTGTATAGATTGAGAATCCACACAATTGAGCAATCCTGAAGAAAAACGTAGCTTAGAGAAATGAATCAAGAACAGATGACATGTGAGGTGTTTTAGTGTGTGAAGAATTTGAAGAATAAACACCTTTGAAGATTTTGTATAAATTAGTCGAATCAAAGAGGGTAGTAAAAGTAACTTTTAATTACCCTGGACGAAGAACACGATGAACTGAGAGGTGTAGATGTGAAGTTCGTCAGTTCAGATCTTCCACGCCCTAACTCGGCTGAGGAAGACAGCTACGGCGGCGGCGGAGTGAAGAAATCCGCAGCCGATGCGAGTACGACGGCGACGAGGTCGAGGCAGTGAAGCTCTTCCTCACCAGCGATGATGAAGTAGCGGCGGCGCTAGGGTTTGAGAAACTCGAGCTAGCGTGAGGTCGAGCGGAGTAAAAGAGAAGTGAGGAAGGGGAGGGGTATTTATAGCCACGGTGAAAGACTGTTCGCCCGAAGAAATTGGACGAACGTGCCCCTGACCCTTCTCATTCGCTTGACATGTGTCACCCACGTACTGAGAAGTGGAGATTGTGTGAGATCGTGGGTGAATAGATAAGTGTTTCATGGAATGCGGAACAGTTTGAGCGGCAAAGCCGAAAATTTAGATAAGATAGGTTAAAAGTTCCGTTCGCAAATTCTTCAACTGACAAGGACACAATGAAGATTTTGAACGAGTTTCAAATAGAACACACATGAAGAATTTGTGAATAGATTGGGTTGAGTTTAGCATAGAGGGGGAAGGGTCCGATCACATTCACTTAGCAGAAAAAGCAACTTGAAGAAATAGCTATAAGTGAATGTTGTAGAGGACTTAAACCCATATATATATATATATATATATAGCCAATGAAGAAAAACGGCGGAAATGGTGAAGATAATGCATAGTTGAAGAACATGAACAACTGAGGAATTTCAAAAAAAACTGAGGAAAAACTCAAATTGAAGATTTTCAACTTTTGGTGGTGGCATGACCCACCGTATAAGAATGATGATTTCAGACACCGCGTACAATTGTCGTAGGGATTTGATAATCAAATTCTTAGTTAATTTCTTCACACTTAGATTGTTAGTCTTCATTGATTGAAGAAAAACTTTTCTTCATGTGTTGCACATCTAAGTCATCAATTTTGCATAAGTGTTAGGATGAGTGTCCTTTTCAGAGAACATTCGAAGATTCTAGGATATTTAGCTCACACCGCAACTTGCTAAATCTCTTCTCATCCAAGGGCTTTGTGAAGATATCGGCTAGTTGTTCTTCAGTCTTCACATGCTCGATAGAAATGTCGCCCTTCAACACATGATCACGAAGAAAATGATGACGAATCTGAATGTGCTTGGTCTTCGAGTGCTGAACTGGGTTATGAGCAATCTTGATGGCACTCTCATTGTCACAGTAGAGAGGCACATTCTTCACGTTGATGCCGTAGTCCTTGAGTGTTTGCTTCATCCACGGCAATTGAGCACAACAAGAACCAGCAACAATGTACTCAGCTTCAGCAGTAGACAGTGATACGCAGTTCTGTTTCTTCGAGGACCAACAGACCAAAGATCTTCCGAGGAAATGACATGTGTCAGATGTTGACTTGCGGTCCACACGATCACCAACATAGTCAGAGTCTGAATATCCAATGAGATCAAAAGCCGAGCCCTTGGGATACCATAATCCAAGTGTTGGTATGTGAGCTAGATATCGAAGAATATGCTTCACAGCCTTATGGTGTGATTCCTTCGGTGTAGCTTGAAATCGGGCACACATGCAAACACTAAGCATAATATCTGGCCTAGATGCACATATATACAATAGATAACCAATCATGGAGCGGTATACCTTTTGATCGAAGTCAATACCATTTTCATCAGTGCATAGATGGCCATTTGTGGGCATTGGAATTTTGACCCCTTTGCAATCTTGCATGCCGAATTTCCTCAGTACATCCTTGAGGTACTTCTCCTGAGATAGAATATGCCATTGCGCTGTTGACAAATTTGAAGACCTAAGAAGAATTTCAATTCTCCCATCATAGACATTTGATATTCTTCACTCATCATATAGGCAAATTCATCACTGTAACGTTGGTCGGTACAGCCAAAGATAATATCATCACCATATATTTGGCACACAAACAATTCACCATCATAAGATTTAGTGGAAAGAGTAGGGTCAAGTGAACCGGGTTTGAAGCCTTTCTTCACGAGGAATTCCTTCAAAGTATCATACCACGCCCGAGGGGCCTGCTTGAGGCCATAGAGGGCCTTGTTGAGTCTGAAGACTTTGTCAGGATGCTTTGGATCTTCAAAACCTGGGGGTTGAGCAACATATACTTCTTCCTCAAGCTTACCATTGAGGAATGCACTTTTCACATCCATTTGATATAAGGTGATATCATGATGGTTAGCATAAGCAAGTAATATGCGAATAGCCTCAAGTCTAGCAACAGGTGCAAAAGTTTCATCGAAATCAATTCCTTCAACCTGTGTGTAGCCTTGAGCTACAAGCCGTGCCTTATTCCTCACCACAAGGCCATTTTCATCTTGCTTGTTGCGGTAGATCCACTTTGTGCCAATGATATTGTGCTTGCGAGGATCTGGACGTTTGACCAGTTCCCAGACGTTGTTGAGCTCGAACTGATGTAATTCTTCTTGCATAGCTTGAATCCACTCAGGCTCCAAAAATGCTTCATCTACCTTAAGGGGCTCTGTGATAGAGACAAAAGCAAAGTGCCCAGAAAAGTTAGACAAATGGGAAGCTTTTGAGCGTGTGAGAGGACCTGGTGCTTCAATGTCATCGATGATCTTCTCAATTTGCACTACGTTTGCAACGCGAGGATGAGCGGGTAGTCGTCGAGGAATTTGATCAGCATGTTCTTCAGGACCATTTTCCTCAGCACCATTTTCTTCAGGTGCATCAGCTCGACGTTCTTCACGTTCTGGAATGAATTCTTCAGCAGATTCTTCAGTAGGAATGACATCCTCAGTAGCCTTGAACTTGATAGATTCCTCAGGTGCTGGTTCATCTATCACAGAAGGTAGGTGCTCTCTTTGTGAGCCATTAGTTTCATCGAACCGCACATCTACAATTTCAACAACTTTGTGAAGAACGTTGTTGAAGACTCTGTAGGTGTGCGAGTCCTTTCCGTAACCAAGCATAAAACCCTCATGTGCTTTTAGAGCAAATTTAGAATTGTGATGAGGATCTCTAATCCAACATTTAGCACCGAAGACTTTGAAATAACTCACATTGGGTTTCTTGTCAGTGAGGAGTTCATATGCAGTCTTCTTGAAGAATTTGTGAAGATATACTCTGTTGATGATGTGGCACGCAGTATCAATTGCCTCAATCCAGAAACGACGAGGCGTCTTGTATTCATCAAGCATAGTGCGAGCCATCTCAGCAAGAGTCCTGTTCTTGCGCTCCACGACGCCATTCTGCTGAGGAGTATAAGGAGAAGATAACTCATGAGTAATACCGAGTTCATCAAGATAGTCATCAAGACCAGAGTTCTTGAACTCAGTTCCATTGTCACTTCTGATGTGCTTGATCTTCACACCAAAGTTGGTTGAAGCCCTCGAAGAAAATCGTTTGAAGACTTCCTGCACTTCATGTTTGTAAGTAACAATGTGTACCCATGTGTAACAAGAGAAATCATCAACAATAACAAAGCCATATTGAGATGCATCATTTGAAACAGCAGAATAATGATTAGGACCAAAAAGATCCATGTGAAGCAATTCAAATGGTCGAGTAGTGGTCATGATAGTCTTAGCTGGATGCTTGGCCTTGGTCATCTTTCCAGCTTCACAAGCTCCGCATAAGTGATCCTTGAGGAATTTGACATTCTCAATGCTAATGAAATGCTTCTTCTTCGCAAGCATGTGCAAATTCCTCATGCCTGCATGACCAAGTCGTCGATGCCATAGCCAGCCTTCTGAAGCTTTTGCAAGTAGGCACACGGCTGGTTGTGGTCCTGTAGAGAAATCAACAATATACAAGTCTCCCCTCCTAAAGCCTTCGAAGACTTTGGAATTGTCAGCTTCCATGATCACAACACAACGATACTTGCCAAAAACAACAACCATATCAAGATCACAAAGCATTGAGACAGACATGAGGTTGTATCCTAAGGACTCGACGAGCATGACTTTGTCCATGTGTCGATCCTTTGAGATCGCAACCTTACCTAGGCCCAATACCTGACTTTTGCCTTTGTCAGCGAAGATGATATGCTTCAGATGCGATGGAGATAAGGGAGCATCCATCAATAGATTCTTGTCACCAGTCATGTGGTTTGTACATCCACTATCGAGGACCCACTCAGTGGCTTTGGGTTGATCATCCTTAGTACCCTTTGCCATGAAGCAATAGGTGGGAGCGTAGTCATCATTGTCTTCATCAGCCTTGTTGGTGGAGCCATTTTCTTCAGAGTTGAAGATAGACTTGCTGATGAATGCAGTAGCGAGAGCTAGACTCGCCACACCAGACTCGGACTCCTCAGATGCCTCATCTTCCTCATGTTCCTCAGATTCAGCCTCAGAGTCCATTTCCTTGCCAATGAATGCCCGAGCCTTCTTGGAGCTGCTCTTCTTGTGAGACGAAGACTTCGAGGATTTTGACGATGAAGACTTTGAGGATTTCTTTTTCTTCTTAGCATCATCAGAACTGTAATCCTTGTATTTCTTCTTCTTTGATTCCTTTTCCCACTGAGGACAATCTTGAATGTAGTGACCAGGTTTCTTGCACTTGTGGCATAGCCTCTTCTTGTAGTCACTGGATGAGGAATCATTGCTCCTTGAGGATTTTCCAAAGCGACCACGTCTTGAGAACCTCTGAAATTTCTTCACGAGCAGTGCTAGCTCCTGGCTCAGTTCTTCAGGATCACCAAGGCTACTACCAGAATCTTCACCTTCAGATTCAGAGACATCCTTGGCCTTCAGGGCACGTGGTCTGCCATAGCTCGAACCATAGAGATCTCTGTTCTCAGCAATCTGGAACTCATGAGTGTTTAGCCTCTCGAGGATATCAGCGGGATCAAGTGACTTGTAAGCACGTTCTTGTATCATCAGTGCCAGAGTATCAAATGAGGAATCAAGCGATCTCAGCAATTTCTTCACCACCTCATGGTCGGTGATGTCAGTTGCACCAAGTGTTTGAAGCTCATTTGAGATGTCAGTGAGGCGATCGAAGGTTTGCTGAACATTCTCATTGTCGAGTCTTTTGAAGTGGTTGAAGAGATTGTGAAGAACGTCAACACGAGAGTCACGTTGAGTTGAGACTCCTTCATTCACTTTGGACAGCCTATCCCAGATAAGCTTAGCAGTTTCCAAAGCACTTACTCTTCCATACTGCCCTTTGCTCAGATGACCACATATGATGTTCTTCGCTTGAGAATCGAGTTGCTTGAATCTCTTCACATCAGTAGCGTTCAGAGAAGGTGTGACTGAGGGAACACCATTTTCCACAACATACCAAAGATCGTTATCAATTGCCTCAAGATGCATCCGCATCTTAATCTTCCAGTAAGGGTAGTCCGTCCCATCGAAGGTAGGACACCTAGCAGAGACCTTGATCATACATGCGGTCGACATAACTAAAACTCCAGGCGGTTAAACCAAAATCACACAGAACAAGGGAGTACCTTGCTCTGATACCAATTGAAAGTGCGTTATATCGACTAGAGGGTGGTGAATAGGTGATTTTTCTGAATTCTTCACTAAGGAATTTGCGGGTGAGGAAATTCCTTAGTGAAGAACTACTTGCAGCATAATAAGTACTCAAAAGTAAACATAACAGAACACAAGCATGTTCATCATGATGAAATGAAGACAAGCACAGAGTACAGAAAGCGTAAGCACATGATAACACATGATGAAGACAAACGGACTGAAGAAATTGAACTGAGGAAATTGAGAAAGTCTCCAGTCAAAGTCTTCAAACACAGATATGAGGAAATGAAAGAGTTGAGGAAATAGAACCAGTGAGCTTGGTGAAGACAATGATTTGGTAGACCAGTTCCAACTGCTGTCTCAGTTGTATGTCTGGTTGGAGCGGCTAGGTATTTAAACCTAAGGACACACGGTCCTCACCATATTCTCCTTGAGCTAAGGTCACAAGGACCTCACCCAATCACTCGTGGTAAGTCTTCAGGTGACTTCCAAACCTTCACAGACTCGGTCACTCGGCGATCCACAATTCCTCTTGGATGCTCCAGACCTTTACGCCTAACCGTCTGGAAGAAGCACAGTCTTCAAAGGTAACAAGCATCGGATCCACGCAGGATCAATCTCTTCAGTGATGCTCACTCACTTTGGGTTTGTAGGTGTTTGGGTTTGGGTTTCCTCACTTGATGATTTTCGCTCAAAGTCCTCAGAGGATGGGATGCTCTCAAATGACAAGTGTCAGTTTCTCTCAGAGCAGCCAACCAGCTAGTGGTTGTAGGGGGCGGCTATTTATAGCCTAGGGAGCAGCCCGACATGATAAGACATAAATGCCCTTCAATAATATGACCGTTAGGTGGGTTGATATTTTGGGACAGCTGGCGCGTAGCACAGCAACGGTCGGAAATTTGAGGCTCAAATTTCTCAGGGCTATCATGTACCTCACTGTGTAGGCAATCCGCACTAGTGAATTCCTAACTCCTCAGTCAGAACAAATTCCTCAGAGACCAGAAGAACTTCGTCTCTGTCACTGAAGAATATGACTGAACTGTATGAGATTTCCAATGGCTTCACTCGAAGGGATTGGTAGGTGTAGGATTTTGACTTGAGCATCACTTGGAAAATTTTCCTTAGTATTTCCTCGACCCCCTTTAATAGTACGGTGTTTCCTATGACTCAAGAAAGAGAAAATGAAACTACGAAAACAAAAGTCTTCACGCTTCATGTTCCTTGAATGAATACCAAGTCTTCAAGGTCACACCAATTTCTTCACTTTCAAAGTCTTCAGAAAGTCTTCAGAAATCCAAAGTCTTCAATCGAAGAACTTCATATTTAGGGGTCGACTTTCTCTGTAAATATCAAACTCCTCATAGACTTATAGACCTATGTACACTCATAAACACATTAGTCCCTTAACCTATAAGTCTTTAATACACCAAAATCACTAAGGGGCACTAGATGCACTTACATAATTACCTAGGGTACAGACTGGTAAATGGTGTTCAGTCGGAGGTACTTCTTGCTAAAATTAATGCTTGTACGAGTAACCTTTCGAGTACATAAGAGGCAGCACAGACAATCTAAACTTTGCTTGTAGGTTTATCCTTAAATAATGGCCTCGTGCCGAGGGAGGTTTGAGCAACTTGGCCACTACTTTCATCCAACTAGTTTACTTGCTCATGTTGGTCCTGTAGCTCGCCAAAATTCTACACTGCAGACTGGTAAACGGTGTTCAATCGGAGGTACTTCTTGCTAAAATTAATGCTTGTACGAGTAAACGTTCGAGTACATAAGAGGCAGCATAGACAATCTGAACTTTGCTTGTAAGTTTATCCTCAAATAGTGGCCTCGTGCCGAGGGAGGTTTGAGCAACTTGGCCACTACTTTCATCCAACTAGTTTACTGGCTCATCTTGGTCCTGTAGCTCGCCAAAATTCTACATTGCAGACGAGAAAGGAGGCGGTTGAGAAAATGAACCACCCAAATTTTTGTGCAGTTCAACTGAAATGGAGCATCCCTGGCGTGCAGACTGATTAAGTGCCAGATGAATATACGCATCAACCAACTTGTCTGGAATCTTTAGACTCCATGCCATACAGTTCGCTACCATATCTGCCGATAACCAAAAGGCACAAGTTGGGACCAAAGACTGGACTGTGTTTTTCTGGGCTATGCGCCGAGCAATATTTTTAGTGTTCACTCTCCTAATACTTGGAGTTTGACAACTGGTTGACGCCGGTTGATACTCGAATGAATCTAGGCACTTCTTGTCAACATTGATGCTTGTCTGAGTGAACTTTGGAGTACATAGCAGCAGCATAAGTATCTGTCCATCTGATCTTTTTGTGCAGTTCTACTGAAATCACCCAATGCAATGATTTGCCTGCGAGTTCAGGCTCGAAGTTACTCCTTTATAAAATCGGCAAAAAGTAGCACAATACCAAATTACCAATACATGACAAGCACAATAATCAGGATAAAGACTAGTACCAACCTGTGTGAGGTAGCATATCAATTACTTTTTCCTTTGACTGGAAGCCGAGATAAGCAAAGCGACTGACATCAAAGGAAGAAAGCATGCCCAGATTAGCGACTGACAAGAAAGGACAGAAGCTGTCGAGGCAATGAAGCACCCAAAGTTTTTGTGCAGTTCCACCAAAATCGAGCATCCCTGTTGGCACATATATTGAGAGAGTGAGATTACTGTAATAGTGGGACTAGTTGATGAAACATACACTAACAAATAGAAGCACCATCATTATCTTAATGGGTAAAGTTAGCAACATAGTAGTCTTGCTTAAAGAGAGGTATTAGTTTATTTAATTAGTGCCAATTAGCTCAACACTCAAAGCATTGCCATGTATCATAGGTTGCAAAACTTTAACGTGCAAAGATAAAGGAGTTTCTCATGACAGTTGCACGATACAAATAGAGATGACAACAAACTAATATGGATGAAGGCCTTAGGCCCGTAACAACCTGAGGAAAAAAGATTATTCATGTAGTCCCATAAGAGATGATAAAGCACTCACTAGAATCACTCAATAGTATATATTTTTGTGCACTTCAAATGTATGGTTGAAATCACTCTTGTTTACCAGTGCTGAGATTATATCGAAAGATTATCAAGAACTTCCAGCAGAATTAAAGCACAGGCTGGGATACAGTTCATTGTATTGTCTTGTGTAGTTCCACTAAAATGTATGATTGGCACAACATGATCCCTGTTTGCACAAGTAGGAACAAGGTGAAACCTTCATTAGCTTAGTGAGAAAGGATAGAAAGACATTAGCATATTACTCTAACAGTAGCATCAAATTCATGATGGACAATACGCAAAACATTGCCTCATTGAACCAATGGAAATAAATTGACATGCAAAACAATAGCACTATTATGTCATGACACTAATAATATTCCGTCCCTGCTCGACCACATGATTCACCTCCATAGACAAACATACACACGTACATGATTCAGCATAGGGTGCTACTAAAGATTTGTTTAACTCCAACAGGAAAATTAGGCAGCAATAAATTAGTGGTACTTAAGTACTCCTAATTAATTAAGTGAGACAACAGAAGTGGAAGGGCTCCCTGGAGGATCATCTGACATGTAAGGTAGTCATTGCCGGAGCCCTTGAATGGCCTCGACTGAGGCCTCTGGCTTCAGCAAGATCGCCTTGGCACTATTTATTCTTCTTCTTCCTCTTCATGCTATGTTTCTCATTCTCCTCACCAGTTGGTGAAACCAAGTACATGATTGGCCTTCTATTTCAGAATTGGTTTTGTCAGTGAGGGAGTACAAGTGTACTAGTAAAAAATAGCATTATTTTCTCATGGTAGTCGCAAAATAGAGATGAACACATGCATTAAATATCATTCTTACCTAAAGGAAGGTTATGGTCCCAATATGGATGATGAGGATTGGAACACAAATCTCCCTTTGTGCAGTTCCACCGAAATGAACCAACTGTTCCATTCTGACATTCCAGTTAAACAACACAAAAGTCACTTCTTTTAAGAAGAGTTTTGTGCAGTGCACCAAAAGGTCAAAATAGCAACCAAGTGAAATGGATATCCCTGTTTACACAAAAAGCTACAAAGGAAACAATCACAGTCCCAAACAATTACAGGCAAAAACATTTGGCTAAACTTGTCATGGCTTATAACAGTGGCATGGCTTCATTTTTACCAGGGGCATTAAATTAAGAACAACTAAATATTTGGTATAAGGGCATGGACAGTGGGTGCACCAGCAGTCCAACACCATGTAACTAAACAGGGGCATAAAGTGGTGATTCATAGTTTGTTGCCCCGAGAAACAAACATCCAAGAAACATATCTGGGTTGGTCCCATTTTTGTTCACTCTAGCCACCTACTCCTATGTGTGGATAGCAAATCTAGTCCTGGTCATACCACTGTGTTCAGCGTTACCCCTATATTTCCCTTTTCGACCAAGAGACCGGTTGGATGACCAGTCTGTACTACTTTCACCCCCTTTCCTTCCTGTTTGTACCAAATCTTATGTACTACATACTAAATTCCCCCACCCCCACTTTATTTCTTGTTTGAACCAAGTACAAGATTCGACTCCATGAAGTGGCTTTACCTCTAACAATAGAAGAAAAAAAGGTGACGTTGGACCATCCGATCGAGAGGGGCTGAGAGGTAGAAAATGATGCACATGCAGCGACGTAGCGAGCTGGGGAAGTAGAGCTAAGGCGGTTTCGAAGGAAGATATACCTGAAGGTCGTCGGGATGTGGATAGGTGGGCGGCGGGAGGCCGAATCCGCCCACACTAGGGCAACGGCGAAGGGATCGGAGGACCTCCCACGCCGGCGCTCGGCCAGAGATAACGGTGCGGCCGGCAGTGGGTCTCCTCCCTTGCTGTTGACGACGGCCTAAACGCTGCCCCTCCTCCCCTTCACCGGCGGAGGGGGATACGTCCGGATCTGTAACCAGCGGTGAGGATAGAAAGACAGTGTTTTTTGAAGGGAGAAAGACAGTGTTACCACCCCTATCTTGTTTAGACCTGGAGAGGATGAGAGTGTGTGAATAGAGCAACCCTAGCACGCAAGCGCGGAGGCTCCGGCCTATATATACGTAGTGGGGTAGTTTTCCTTTTTCACTCCATCAAAACAATCGTTTAAAATTGTGTACTACGTGCCAGGTCGCCCTTTTTTTAGTTGTTGATTGTTTTTTGAGATAGCTACCCGCTTGTTCCAAGTGGTGTTACGGTGTGCCAGGTCGCACTTTGTATCGTTCAAGTCTGGTACAAGTCCCTCCATTAAATGAACAACCACCCCCTCGTAAAAATTGTGAACAAGCCCACGGCTAAAATTACCGGAAACGTGGGTTGCCCCAACATGCATTATTATTTATATTTTCTACTCCCTCCTTTCCTAAATATAAGTCTTTTTTATTAGCCACACCTAAGACAAGATTTTTTTATTAGCAGTGGTCCCCACATGTCACAGACACAAAAAGTGTGGCAAGATTCCCTTAGGCTAGCCAAAGTGTGTCTAACAATTTGAGCAACTCAAGTTAGGCAAGTGTGGCAAGTGTGGGAAAAATAATGTGGCAACATAAGACAAACATAGTCACAATCCAAACAGCCCCATAATTTTTTTGACATGCATGAAAATTTGGTTAGTTAAATTTATAGTCAAAATTTGGCACGGTGCATCAAATCAACACATGCAAGTATCAAAAGGGAAGTCACGACATGCATGCATGCGTTGTACTCCCTCCGTTTCCAAATATAAGTCTTTTTAGAGATTGCAACAAGTGACTACATACGAAGCAAAATATGTCTACATACATCCGTATGTAGTAGGCCATTTGAAATGTGTAAAAAGACTTATATCGAGTGCAGTGCTTTGATGTGTCGCGTCAACTCGTACAAGACCGAGAAGTTTGATTACTACAACGCCCTCTCCCTCGCGGACTGAGCTCCGGTGCCTTAACTGCACCTGCCTTTAGCTGCATGACAGGTGGGCCAACCACCTGTTGGGCCCACCTGTCATAGACGCAATGGCAGGAGCAGTAAGTCAATGAAGCTGCGTCCCTCCCTCGCGCATGAGCGTGGTAGCTGGCAGGACTAGTAGGAGCTTTAGCTACACGCTTCTTGATGGCGGCGAACTTGCGGATGGAGTTGACCATCATGTCGTCCATGCGAGAGGCGAAGCCGGCGTCGGCGAGGGCTACGACGTCGGCGGTCGCCAGCACCGTTTGGAAACGCTGCGCGGTGCGGGGCCGCAGGCCGGCACCTTGGATGATTTGGCACAGCCGACTGCCGCTCGCGACAATCGCCTCCATAGGTGATTCTGGCTTCTGGTCACTTGGTCTTTTTTTTTTGAAACGGAACACTCGATTCCATAACTCACACAGGTCCAGCCAAGATGCTGGCCATACGAACATTTACATCATCTGGCATGTCCTCTAGCCAGACCTCCTGATCAACTTGGTGACGGGCACCGTAGGCAGCTAACTCATGCCCGCGGGGCGAAGCTAAAAGAAACATGGCTGAAGTTCAGTCGCGCGAAATCACGGATTTCTTGGAGTGAGCAGTGTTGCGCAGAGACTAGGAGTGAGCAGTGTCGCGTAGAGACTAGGAGTAGATGGATTGGAGGTATGGGGATTTGCCGATGGTCGGTTTGCTCAACTGTGGCCCCACCTCACAGTGAAAACGTTACTACTGGAATAAAAATGCCATATACTCCTATACTAATAAAACATTAAGGCCACGAGTTGATGCAGTGCTGGTTATAGGAGGCAAGAAGAAGAGATGCATCCATCGACGATGTCCACCTCCTCGACTCAGGGCGCCAGCCCACCGAACGGCGGCTATGTAGCAGCGGCTTTCGTGGCCAGGTCGACGTGCTTCTGAACAATGGCGTCCAAAGATTCCAGCCGCTGGAAGAAGGCCAACGTCTTTCTGTCCTTGCTGGCCTTGTAGTGGCCTATGTAGACGATTTCCTCGTAGACGTGGATGTGCAGGTCGACGGTTTCTTGCATGGCGAGGCGCTGCGCGACGAGCGCGGCCTCGAGGTGCACATTCTTCGTCGCGACCTCCGGCACCTGCAGGGCCACCAGGGCTTGAAAGAGTTCGTCACCATGGAGGCCGATGAGGGTGGCAGGCAATGAGGAGCCTGGGCGCGCGGGCTGAAGCAGTACGGCAAGGTCGTCCGCGCGCTTCTTGACGGCGGTGAACTTGTGGATGGAGTTGACCATCATGTCGTCCATGCGAGAGGCGAAGCCGGCGTCGGCGAGGGCTACGACGCTGGCGGTCGCCAGCACCGTCTGGAAACGCTGTGCGGTGCGGGGCCGCAGGCCGGCACCTTGGATGATTTGGCACAGCCGACTGCCGCTCGCGTCCATCGCCTCCATAGGTGCTTCTGGCTTCTGGTCACTTGGTCTTGGATTGGAGCGAGCGGTGTTGCGCAGAGACTAGGAGTAAATGGATTGGAGTGGTGGGGCGCCTTTATATGAGAATCCAAACTCTGTTGCATTCACATCGTGCTGGCTATATTCCGCTTCTCCAATTAATTCCCTCTGCATGTAGAGTAATCTGAGGATGCATCATTGACCGTTCAACGTCTCGGGAACCGCTACCCTCTCCCTCCTTGGCATTCAAGCACCTATGGAGGCGACTGCCGCTCGCGTCTATCGCGTGTCAGGAGACGTTCCCGTCAACGATGAGGTGCCTATGGTGACTTCGTAAATTTCAAGATGATAGTACTAGTATACTCAATATTGTGCACCGCGACCAAGGCCGAGAGGAAATTGAGAGAACTACGTATTTATTTACGGTGTAGATTCACTCATTTTGCTCCATATGTACTCCGTCTCGGTGTAGTCTAGTCAGTTGTTGAAATCTCTAGAAAGGCAAATACTCCTTTCTGGTTTACAGGGCTATACTAGCAAGTACTCCCTCCGTCCGAAAATACTTGTCATCAAAATGGATAAAAAAGATGTATCTAGAACTAATATACATCTAGATACATCCCGTTTTATTCATTTTGATGACAAGTATTTCCGGACGGAGGGAGTACTACAATAGTGGGCTCACATAGCAATTTTGTCGCATGCAAGAGCCTGGCTATATGCGTGCTCCAAGGTTCACAACTGCCACATTTGGGTTGCACTTGGCACTTCGCCTCTTCGAGAAGACGAACAATGATGTTACTACTACTGCTTCTACAGTATTGAATCCACTGTTGCATGTCCATCCACCGCGAGCGGGAGGGATAGCTTGTTGTAGTACTATAAGCAAAAGCATGTCCTCGTCCGCGAGCCACCGTGCGCATGGGCGAGGGAGAAGGCGTGTAGTAGTAAAATCAAGCTTCTCCTCGTTGTACGAGTTGACGCAACACATCATAGCACTGGCCCCACATGGTTGCCTCTAAACTTGGCTGAAAGACCGACAGTGTACAATACTCCATTTGCTGCAACCTCTAACATTTACCCCACCACAAAAAAATATATTCCTGTCTTCACTAGATGAGCGTGCAAACTAGAATCACCAGGATGACAGGTAGGGCCAGAAGATTATTTTAATCAAAAAAATATAGCATGGAGCCGACCCCAACGATTTTAAGCTTACAGGCACGGTACACGCTATCCTAGACTACTCTACACATGAAACTGTCACACGAGCGTCCGGGCTGCGCTTGGCTCTTCGCCTCTTCGGGAAGTCGAACAAAATGATGGAGTACTACTGCAGTGGAGGAGTACTACAGTATGCTTCTGGCCATCTGACACCGATTGAACTATTGCATGTCCACTGCGTACGGGAGGGAGAGCGTGTAGCGAACGAAAGCTTCTCCTAGTCCTGCCAGCCACCACACTCATGGGCGAGGGAGGGACGCAACTTCATTGACTTACTACTCCTGCCTTTGTGTCCATGACAGGTGGGCCCAACAGGTCAGTGGCCCACCTGTCATTCAGCCAAAGGCATGTGCGGTTAAGGCGAGAGGGCGTTATAGTAATGTCGGGACCCCGATTCCAAGTCACACCGATCTAGCCTGTAACACCTCATATCACTTTGCGGCCTCACGCACGGTACTCCCACGGGTGTCGCCTTACCATGGCCCGGGACCGTTTGCGCCTTTTGGCTCACGTATATGACAATGTCGCTAGCATCCATATGACATAGAACCCGGGCCGACATGGCTAGTCGTGAACCCAAAGCGGCACTAACGTATGGGGACAGGCATACATGAATCAACATCGAACGTGTCGGTCAGCAGCGTGCGAATCCGGGCTGTAGCACTGGGCTAACAGGACTCCGGGAACCCGGGCTGTAGCAGGCTAGGCAGGACTCCGGATGTCACCGCGTGACATTTCCCCGAAGGGACAGACACAGGAACGATATGAAACACATGCCGGCCAGTCAAGTGTCCAGAGCAGTAGTGCTGGGCTAGCAGGACTCCGGTGAACCGGGCTGTAGCGGACTACTATGGCTCAAGGAGGCACTAGACTACATTTCCCCATAAGAGAGGCTGCTAAGGATAGACAACTAGATTGTCGGATCCCACACATACCAAGCATTTCAATCATACACACAATATGCTTGATATGTGCAAATACAACATGGCATCACAACAAGACTCTACGACTCAGAGTATTTATTCATTAGGCTCCGAAGAGCCAGATATTACAAACATGGGTCTCATGACCCAACATTAAGAGCATACAAGTCAAAGCACATGCGGAAGCTTAACATGTCTGAGTACAGACATCTACAAAAGAAAAAGGCTGCGAAGCCTGACTATCTCCCAGATCCTGCCGAGGGCACAAGATCGTAGCTGAGGTATCAAGCTAAACGTCGAAGTCCACATGGGACTACTAGCGAGACTGACGTCTCTCTGCAAAACATAAAATAAGCAAACGTGAGTACAAATGTACCCAGCAAGACTTACATCAGAACTATCTACATATGCATCGGTATCAACAAAAGGGGTGGTGGAGTTTAACTGCAGCAAGCCAGCTTTGACTCGGTGGCTATCCTGAACTACGACTGCAAGTAACTCTTTTGAGGTGGTGCACACGAGTCCACATATTCATCATATCAATACACCACTATGGATCCGCTCCCGTCTCCCTACGAGAACGCCATCCATAGCACTCACGCTTATCTTGCGCATTTTAGAGTATCCACTTTCACTTGTCTATGAACTGTTATAGGCAACCCAGAAGTCCTTTACTGCGGACACAGCTATTCGAATAGATCATATTAACCCTGCAGGGGTGTACTTCGTCACACACGCTCTCGCCACTTACCACCATGTACACGTCGTGTACCTCGGCAACCTTCAAGCGGAAGCCTGGCGAGGGAGTCGGCCACGACCTGACTAACCACACAAGTCTCTAGTCCAGGTTTATCGCCTATTCGGGTTCCATCCGCAAGGAGATCCGGCCGGGGTGTCGCTCACGGCCCCAAACGATGTGAACAGGGTTCCCAAGCCCACCTCGACGGATGGATCTATGCTTGGTACACCGTGCCACGGTGCCTAGTCTGTCCCAAGCCCACCTGTACCGGGTACCACTTGGTAGACTACTAACACAGCCTACAAACACCAGAAACTAGTTGCCACTCCTGGACAGAGATCGAGGCGGTTAATAAGCCGAGAGGGGTCGAGTTACCGGAACCCAATGTGTGGTAGTAACTGTTCATGGATCACAAACACAGAACTCAGTTCCTGAGGACGGTTTCAATGAGACAACCCACCATGTACTCCTACATGGCCTCTCACCGCTACCTTTACCAAATCGTGTTCACACACTTAGCTCTCACACAGTAGGACATGTTCACAACTTTCCAATTCATTCCCGATGAATCAGACCTGACACAACTCTAAGCAATAGAAGGCATGACAAACAAGCATGAATGAGTAGGCACATCAGGGCTCAAACAACTCCTACTCATGCTAGTGGGTTTCATCTATTTACTGTGGCAATGACAGGTCATGCAGAGGATAAGGGGTTCAACTACCGCAGCAAGTAACAGATGAATCGTTGTTGTCCTAATGCAGTAAAAGAGAGCAGGAGCGAGAGAGTGGGATTGTATCGGAATGAACAAGGGGTTTTTGCTTGCCTGGCACTTCTGAATATATTATAGTTCTTCATCGGTGTCATCGAACTCATCGTCGGAAACACGGCTATCGAGAGGGGACAATACCGGCAACAGAGAGGAAACACAATCAATGCAATGCACAATATGATGCATGATCATGACATGGCAATATGAATGTGTTTTGAGCTAATGCAGCTAGCAACATATTAAATGGAGTTGGCTTGAATCAAAGATTCAAATTCAGACTCCATATGTGATTTCTTAAATGCCATTTAATTGAATTGTCCTAAACAGTAGTCATAAGTTGTTCTAACATGCATGGAAATGGTACAGATGGATAGGTTGGATTTTTCTGATCATTTTTCATATATAAATTATTTCATTTGGAGTTACGGTTGATTTTCTATGATTTTTAGAAGTTTGCACTATTTTCTGGAATTTCCTGAATTATTTTAAATCCAGAAAAGGATTAATTGCGTCAGCACTGCGTCATGCCTGTGTCAGCAGTCAACTGGGTTGACCCAGGTCAAACCTGACGTGTGGGGGCCACACGTCAGCGACACAGGGCTAATCCCGGTCAAACCCAGCGCTGACTGAGGTTTGACCAGGCCTGGGGCCCACTGTCAGTGGTTGTGGGCGGTTTAAGCAGCGGGGTTAGCGCCTAATGACGGTGCCACGTCATCGGTCGCCGGAGCCTTGCCGGCGGCGACCAAAACGATGGCGGCTCGGCTCGGGTTTGAGCTACGGGGGGTGGTTTGGTGAGCTAAGGGCACCGGGGAGTAGCTCTTGCTCGTCCGCATCCAAAGGACCGGACGGGAGGCAGCGGGGTGGCCGGGAGCAGCGCCGGCGGCGAGCAAGGCGGCGGCCGGAGTTCGGACGGGGCTGGGTTCGGCGCTACGGTGCACGGGAGGAGGAGCTGGTGGTGTCTACGGGCTCCTGGTGCTGCGTTGAGCACAGCGGTGAGCTTGGCTTCGAGCCACTGTGGCTCTAGCCACGTCGGCGACGAGGCACGGCGGCGGCGAGCTTCGGCCGCGGTGGTTAGTGGGGCTAGAGGAAGAAATCGACGGCGGGGAGAGAGGGGTTGGGGTGAGGGGCTCACGGCGGTTGCAGCGGTGGCCTCTTCAAGCTCGGGGAAGGCCGGACGGCGACGAGTCGACGATGGGGATCCGCGGCGGCCGACGATGAAGAAGAGGTCGGGAACGGCGTTTTGAGGCATCTGGCGTCGAGTGGGTCGACGGGGAGGATGAGGGCGTCGAGGCGGAGGCCATGGACACGTCGGCGAGGCGAGGGAGGGCCTGAGGCCATGGCTACGGCGACAGCGAGCTCGCGGCTGTCTCGGCCATGGTGGAGAGGGCGAAAGGAAGGCGAGCGGGAGAATGGTGGGGCGGTCAGAGCGATCCAGACGGCTCTGGTGGGTCTGTCCGCGGCGCCACGCAAGCTAGCAGGCAGGAGGTGGCACAGGCGCGTGTGTGCGCATGGCGAGCACGCGCTCGGCGTCCTTCTGGCGCGGTGGAGACGACGACTGGCGTCGGCCAGCTGGTTTGGGCCGTGCTGGGCCAGGCCAGGTAAGCGCCAGGTGAGTTTGCTCTCTCTCTCTCTTTTATTTCTGTTTCTGTTTTTCTATTTTGTTATTTTGTTCTGGGCTTTATTAAAAATGCCAGGGCATTTCCAAAAATCATGAAACTAATCAGGGCTACTGTTTAGAATACATCCAACAGTAAACATTTTAGTTTATGATTATTTGAGCATTTAAAATATTTAATAGCATTTAAATGCCCGAATGCAAATACTATATGATTTAATTCAGAGTCCAAATATGTCATGGAAAAATGTGCAGCACCTCTGGTTATTGTTTCCAACATTTTCCAGAAATGATGAACATTTTTGAAAGCCATTTGGAAACACTGAGAATATTTTAGTTGAGCCTAGTGAATTCCTTTGATGCTAGGGTTTATGCAATCCCCATTTCAATTTTCTGCAAAATTCAAACATGATGCACACCTGAAGCTAGCCTAGTGCAATACGAGAAGCTAGGGATGTGACAACTCGCCCCCACTAAACAAGAATCTCGTCCCGAGATTCAAGCGTAGGGTAAGAGGAAAAGGGGACACAAAAGCTGACACAATCTTCTCGATCCCATTGTTCTTCTCGAAGATGTTGATTCATTGCATCCCTTTGATCTTGACATCATTTCTTTCGGGAGCTTCATCCAACTATGATGACGGAAGAGAGGGAAACTCTACAGGATTGATCTTCTCGAAGATCGAGCTATGCAAGATCAACTTGCGGAATGAGATGTTGAAACATCTCGAGTTGAGACACAAAACACATCGAGAGGGATGGAAGAACAAACGATGAGGTTTGATTTGGTGGGCAACAATCCCATGCTTAGATAATATGGTGCATGGGTTCCAAAGCAGTGAGGAGTTAATTGCCATGACTCCATAACGGGGCACCTTAGGAAAGGTGACTCGTAGAATTCTTCCCTTAAGTGGCAAAAAGAATTACTTTTGATACAAAGATCATTGAAACTCTTTATACCAGCGTAAGGCAATTTACAAATGATCATTTGAAAGAATTCAAAAGAATGGCACACTCAATTTGGAAAGGAAACTATGGTTATAGAACAACTCGGCAAATGGAAGGCACATTCCAGTTGATACCAAGGACATAACCTAGTGACTGAGCGTGCTTTCAAGAACTTGAGCATTTCCATATTCATCAAGGTTTTACCAACATCCATGCCGAGGATCCTGGCAACACATCATACAACCATGATGAACGGTGATGGAGGATGCAGGTGCAAAGGAGGACATCACTTTCTCAGATTTTTCCTTAGCAATGCCAAAGAAGCAAATCTGGATGATCGACCGAGAGATATTTAGCACTCCGCTTCTAATGTTCTCCTTGACGTTCTAGGTACCACAATCATGCTTGAAAGCATCGGCATGGCCATCAAGTAAAGGTCGGACTTCGGAATACAAAGGATCCATAAGGAACAACTTCCATAATAACTCACTCGAAATCCTCATGGAGAAGATGGTCAACTTGCTCAATCGAGATACTACAATAATAGGTCTTCCAACTAGGTGTGTCGGCCAGAACATCAACCTTGTCGGAACCTACATCATAGATCCTGGAAAAGTTCCAACCATCATATCTGCGTGAGATTCAGATCTGGTTGGTGACAGGATATTTCAGACAGCATGTCTGGAAAAGAAAATGTGCAACACAACCCGATGAGATGACGTTGCGAGAGTCTCAGGAAATGAACTACGGTAGTAGGCTCTAAAACATGAGCTGGTTCTGCTACACACATGTGAACACGCTGTCCAAGACAAGCATGACCACGTAGAAGTCTTACGATAAAATACTACCGGGTTCAGGTGGGGAACCAACATCGAGGACAACGAAGTCCTAACATAAGTCATGATTCTTAAGAAGGGACTTCTTCTCCTTGAACAAGTCAATCAGTGGCTTGGTGTGCTAGGAATACATATAGAATGAAGGTTGCAAGTCTCCAAACCATAGAATACTTCGCACATGTGCATGACTGACTTGGGATGATTCCAAAGGAAGCAAAACAAGCTTTCTTGGACTCACGGCGGCAACTTGCACCTAATGCACGTGAATCAGAGGAAGTCACTTCTTCCATCCAAACATATCCTTCATGAGATAGCACGAAGAAAATGCTAGCACAAGTTTCCAACACTAACTTAATGTTCAACACGAGTCATGGAGAAGATAAGAATGTTGCCGATGGGCTCAACAACAATTTATCAAAATTCCAATGGAGATGGAATTCCACAACTATGTGGACAAGGTTATAGCATTGGTCAGACCCAAAGAATATAATGGTGTATGCTCGAGGAAACCACCACGAGTAAGACAACATTACGGATATCGTTGGCTCTGATTTGATTTAAGGATAGCCCATACTCAAATCAAAGTTTGGACAAGACAATAGATCCAACAATTGATCACGAGGAGCAATCAAAGAATATCACATCTTTCTTCAACACACATACAAGAGATATCCTTTAGAGAGAACTAAGTCAGGCAAGCTTTTATCTTCCAACTCTCCAAGTTGTTGTTTAGCTTAACCAACTAGCTCAAGGTATCCAACACAGATTCTTGGAGAAAGAGTGGTTTATAGGAAAACCATTTAATCACGAGCTCAACATAGCGGTTAGGTGGCAACCTGGTGATACTTCTGAGAAGATATTCGGAAAATCACGAACCACCGATATGTTACTAAGCTCGAGAACAATCTTGCTCTTCAGGGCAAGACGATATGATCAACTGAGCAAGGGTTTAACAAAATCCTAACTCATTGATTGAAGAGTGCACCAAAAATAAGGACTAGGTAGGACGATCAATCTTAGGATGACGATTCAATAACCAGCACGCTAAGAATGAGAGTATTGCCATTAACTGCCAAGCAACGAGTTGCTCAGAGTATTGATTTCACACCTCACGGTTCACTTGTCGGTATTCCGGTTGTGACAACACGGGACCGAGGAATGAATAATGATGGCGAGAAGTATCACTGCGTCAAGAATTCATAAGAGTTGGTGCAATTCTCATGACACTCTTGACATGAAGATGGTTACACTCCAAGGTAGAACAGAACAAAAACTGGATTGGCATTTTGATCTGCGGAATACAATTGTTTTGACCCGATCCTAGATATGGATGAGGTTCTGGAGTTAGTTTCTCCTAGTCATTATGAAATAGAATGGCTTGACAAACAACAAGAATAATAGGCATCGATAACACAAATGCACAATTACTCCTGACTATCAATTGATAGATGAAGGTCGGAATACAGCTAAAGAGGGACAACCCAAAAGAACATATGATTATCTGAGTTGTGGATGCATGGTTTAGTATGTCGAACAAGTTCAACATATTTCTTCCGGATAATCCATGCAGAGGAGGAAGGACTGGCAGAGTCACAATATGAATGGAGTACTCCTCAAGAGCACTCTAGTTGTGATCTTTCGGTTCCGCGAGGAACTTCTTCCATAAGTAGTTCATGATGTTTGGAAGAAGGATGTACCATGAACCTCGAGGACTATCGCAAAGGTTGCTAATATCCTAAAGGAACGAGCAACACTATCAACACGAGGTAAGTAGGGTGAATCTTGGGTTCAAGAACCCAGAAACAGAATGCCTACTAACTAATAACATCACGGGATGCTTTCGAGAAAGGTGGCCAAAATTATCACACTGGGAACACAAAACATGGCTGGATTATTAGGTGATCCTCTAAAACACCTAGGGTCATAATAATAGCTCCAACATATATGTCGAGACAACAGAGTACCTCAACTCACCGATTAGTGTGGATAAACTGGCCCAAAGAACATCGAGAACGGAAAGAAGGGATTTGCAAATGCATCAGACTATTTAGAGACCTGGGATGACTCGGACAACATAGCGGCTGTAAAAGCTCAAAAGGATTTGAGATATCCTGCAAAATGGTGGCATAACCATTCAGAATCACAATATCAAGGTTCCGAGACCAACTATGAACATACAGAAGTAGTAGAGACTGAACTGAGGCTTGAAACCAACAATCCTACGAGTCTACGGATTAGTAACACGTGATCCTGATAGAAAAATGAGAAGTCTAGTTCTTAATCCCCGTAGAAGAGAAGAGGATGACTCAGATCAGAAGGCTATAAGGTAAAGGGGTAAAAAGAACCTTACGTTCCCTTCCACAATCAATTCCCTTATATAACTAAAGCATTTCTAGACTCAACTTCGACCAGTTTGGCTTGGTAATCCTACAGGCAGCCAGGCTCTGATACCAAAGCTGTCGGGACCCCGATTCCAAGTCACACCGATCTAGCCTGTAACACCTCATATCACTTTGCGGCCTCACGCACGGTACTCCCACGGGTGTCGCCTTACCATGGCCCGGGACCGTTTGCGCCTTTTGGCTCACGTATATGACAATGTCGCTAGCATCCATATGACATAGAACCCGGGCCGACATGGCTAGTCGTGAACCCAAAGCGGCACTAACGTATGGGGACAGGCATACATGAATCAACATCGAACGTGTCGGTCAGCAGCGTGCGAATCCGGGCTGTAGCACTGGGCTAACAGGACTCCGGGAACCCGGGCTGTAGCAGGCTAGGCAGGACTCCGGATGTCACCGCGTGACATTTCCCCGAAGGGACAGACACAGGAACGATATGAAACACATGCCGGCCAGTCAAGTGTCCAGAGCAGTAGTGCTGGGCTAGCAGGACTCCGGTGAACCGGGCTGTAGCGGACTACTATGGCTCAAGGAGGCACTAGACTACATTTCCCCATAAGAGAGGCTGCTAAGGATAGACAACTAGATTTTCGGATCCCACACATACCAAGCATTTCAATCATACACACAATATGCTTGATATGTGCAAATACAACATGGCATCACAACAAGACTCTACGACTCAGAGTATTTATTCATTAGGCTCCGAAGAGCCAGATATTACAAACATGGGTCTCATGACCCAACATTAAGAGCATACAAGTCAAAGCACATGCGGAAACTTAACATGTCTGAGTACAGACATCTACAAAAGAAAAAGGCTGCGAAGCCTGACTATCTCCCAGATCCTGCCGAGGGCACAAGATCGTAGCTGAGGTATCAAGCTAAACGTCGAAGTCCACACGGGACTACTAGCGAGACTGACGTCTCTCTGCAAAACATAAAATAAGCAAACGTGAGTACAAATGTACCCAGCAAGACTTACATCAGAACTATCTACATATGCATCGGTATCAACAAAAGGGGTGGTGGAGTTTAACTGCAGCAAGCCAGCTTTGACTCGGTGGCTATCCTGAACTACGACTGCAAGTAACTCTTTTGAGGTGGTGCACACGAGTCCACATATTCATCATATCAATACACCACTATGGATCCGCTCCCGTCTCCCTACGAGAACGCCAGCCATAGCACTCACGCTTATCTTGCGCATTTTAGAGTATCCACTTTCACTTGTCTATGAACTGTTATAGGCAACCCAGAAGTCCTTTACCGCGGACACGGCTATTCGAATAGATCATATTAACCCTGCAGGGGTGTACTTCGTCACACACGCTCTCGCCACTTACCACCATGTACACGTCGTGTACCTCGGCAACCTTCAAGCGGAAGCCTGGCGAGGGAGTCGGCCACGACCTGACTAACCACACAAGTCTCTAGTCCAGGTTTATCGCCTATTCGGGTTCCATCCGCAAGGAGATCCGGCCGGGGTGTCGCTCACGGCCCCAAACGATGTGAACAGGGTTCCCAAGCCCACCTCGACGGATGGATCTACGCTTGGTACACCGTGCCACGGTGCCTAGTCTGTCCCAAGCCCACCTGTACCGGGTACCACTTGGTAGACTACTAACACAACCTACAAACACCAGAAACTAGTTGCAACTCCTGGACAGAGATCGAGGCGGTTAATAAGCCGAGAGGGGTCGAGTTACCGGAACCCAATGTGTGGTAGTAACTGTTCATGGATCACAAACACAGAACTCAGTTCCTGAGGACGGTTTCAATGAGACAACCCACCATGTACTCCTACATGGCCTCTCACCGCTACCTTTACCAAATCGTGTTCACACACTTAGCTCTCACACAGTAGGACATGTTCACAACTTTCCAATTCATTCCCGATGAATCAGACCTGACACAACTCTAAGCAATAGCAGGCATGACAAACAGGCATGAATGAGTAGGCACATCAGGGCTCAAACAACTCCTACTCATGCTAGTGGGTTTCATCTATTTACTGTGGCAATGACAGGTCATGCAGAGGATAAGGGGTTCAACTACCGCAGCAAGTAACAGATGAATCGTTGTTGTCCTAATGCAGTAAAAGAGAGCAGGAGCGAGAGAGTGGGATTGTATCAGAATGAACAAGGGGATTTTGCTTGCCTGGCACTTCTGAAGATATTATAGTTCTTCATCGGTGTCATCGAACTCATCGTCGGAAACACGGCTATCGAGAGGGGACAATACCGGCAACAGAGAGGAAACACAATCAATGCAATGCACAATATGATGCATGATCATGACATGGCAATATGAATGTGTTTTGAGCTAATGCAGCTAGCAACATATTAAATGGAGTTGGCTTGAATCAAAGATTCAAATTCAGACTCCATATGTGATTTCTTAAATGCCATTTAATTGAATTGTCCTAAACAGTAGTCATAAGTTGTTCTAACATGCATGGAAATGGTACAGATGGATAGGTTGGATTTTTCTGATCATTTTTCATATATAAATTATTTCATTTGGAGTTACGGTTGATTTTCTATGATTTTTAGAAGTTTGCACTATTTTCTGGAATTTCCTGAATTATTTTAAATCCAGAAAAGGATTAATTGCATCAGCACTGCGTCATGCCTGTGTCAGCAGTCAACTGGGTTGACCCAGGTCAAACCTGACGTGTGGGGGCCACACGTCAGCGACACAGGGCTAATCCCGGTCAAACCCAGCGCTGACTGAGGTTTGACCAGGCCTGGGGCCCACTGTCAGTGGTTGTGGGCGGTTTAAGCAGCGGGGTTAGCGCCTAATGACGGTGCCACGTCATCGGTCGCCGGAGCCTTGCCGGCGGCGACCAAAACGACGGCGGCTCGGCTCGGGTTTGAGCTACGGGGGGTGGTTTGGTGAGCTAAGGGCACCGGGGAGTAGCTCTTGCTCGTCCGCATCCAAAGGACCGGACGGGAGGCAGCGGGGTGGCCGGGAGCAGCGCCGGCGGCGAGCAAGGCGGCGGCCGGAGTTTGGACGGGGCTGGGTTCGGCGCTACGGTGCACGGGAGGAGGAGCTGGTGGTGTCTACGGGCTCCTGGTGCTGCGTTGAGCACAGCGGTGAGCTTGGCTTCGAGCCACTGTGGCTCTAGCCACGTCGGCGACGAGGCACGGCGGCGGCGAGCTTCGGCCGCGGTGGTTAGTGGGGCTAGAGGAAGAAATCGACGGCGGGGAGAGAGGGGTTGGGGTGAGGGGCTCACGGCGGTTGCAGCGGTGGCCTCTTCGAGCTCGGGGAAGGCCGGACGGCGACGAGTCGACGATGGGGATCCGCGGCGGCCGACGATGAAGAAGAGGTCGGGAACGGCGTTTTGAGGCATCTGGCGTCGAGTGGGTCGACGGGGAGGATGAGGGCGTCGAGGCGGAGGCCATGGACACGTCGGCGAGGCGAGGGAGGGCCTGAGGCCATGGCTACGGCGACAGCGAGCTCGCGGCTGTCTCGGCCATGGTGGAGAGGGCGAAAGGAAGGCGAGGGGGAGATTGGTGGGGCGGTCAGAGCGATCCAGACGGCTCTGGCGGGTCTGTCCGCGGCGCCACGCAAGCTAGCAGGCAGGAGGTGGCACAGGCGCGTGTGTGCGCACGGCGAGCACGCGCTCGGCGTCCTTCTGGCGCGGTGGAGACGACGACTGGCGTCGGCCAGCTGGTTTGGGCCGTGCTGGGCCAGGCCAGGTAAGCGCCAGGTGAGTTTGCTCTCTCTCTCTCTCTCTTTTATTTCTGTTTCTGTTTTTCTATTTTGTTATTTTGTTCTGGGCTTTATTAAAAATGCCAGGGCATTTCCAAAAATCATGAAACTAATCAGGGCTACTGTTTAGAATACATCCAACAGTAAACATTTTAGTTTATGATTATTTGAGCATTTAAAATATTTAATAGCATTTAAATGCCCGAATGCAAATACTATATGATTTAATTCAGAGTCCAAATATGTCATGGAAAAATGTGCAGCACCTCTGGTTATTGTTTCCAACATTTTCCAGAAATGATGAACATTTTTGAAAGCCATTTGGAAACACTGAGAATATTTTAGTTGAGCCTAGTGAATTCCTTTGATGCTAGGGTTTATGCAATCCCCATTTCAATTTTCTACAAAATTCAAACATGATGCACACCTGAAGCTAGCCTAGTGCAATACGAGAAGCTAGGGATGTGACAAGTAATCAAACTTCTCGGTCTTGTACGAGTTGACGCGACACATCAAAGCACTACACACGATATATGTCAATAATTTGCGTTTACCGATGCATTAATTACAACGCATGCATGCATGCCGTGACTCTCCTTTTGATACTTGCATGTGTTGATTTAATGCACCTTGAAGTAGTATGAATATGTGACGGTAAATCTTTGTAATTCCCCGGCCCTAATAAAGCGAGAGATGGTTGTGCACGAGGAGGGCGAGATCATGCAGACGGAACAGGACCCGACGAAGGAGCTCTCTATGGTCTCGATGGACCTCACCTTGCTCCACTGCCCCTTGTGCCTCTGCCCCTTGAAGCCTCCAGTGTATGAGGTTCGAATACACCTCGTCCGTTCGACTGATCGAGCAAGGTGCAGGTTTCTTGATTGATGTGTTGTTCGATTGATTTGTGCAGTGCAAGGGAGGGCACCTGGCTTGCGCGGACTGCCACGTTGAGCGCCCCGGGAACCAGCGGCAGTGCCAGAAGTGCGAGCGCGGCGGTGGCTTCGACGTGCGGAACACGACGGTGGACGCCGTCCTCTCCTCGGTGAGGGTGGAGTGCCCGCATGAAGGTTGTGGGCTCTACGTCACTTACCACAAGCTCGCCGATCACCAGAGCGTGTGTCCGCTCGCGCCCTGCAAATGCCCCGTGCCCGTCTGCGGCTACGAAGGCCCACCGCCGTTGCTCTCCCACCACATCAGCACCCTGCATCCCATGCCCGTGCACATGATCCAGTACGGCAAGGCGCTCCAGCTGCAAGTGCCACTATCGAAGCCACGGCTCTTGCTGATCGCGGAGGAGGACGGCCGTGCGTTTTTCTTGGTCGGCGGCGTGCTCGACATCGGCGCGCCTATCGCCGTGTTGGTCGTCTGCATCAGAGCGGGGGCGTCCCCACTGCCGCACTACGTGGCCAAGCTGTGGGCGAACGGCTCGCCGGGGGAGCCCAAAGGCAGGACCGACGCCGTCAAGGTGGAAATGGAGGTGACAAGCAGCAGGGATCCCGGCGACGTCGCCGTGCAGGAGCTGACCTTCTTCACAGTTCCGCCCAAGCTGCTGGCCGGGGCTAAGCTGGTGTCCCTCCACATTCAGATTGACAAGCTCACGTCCTAAATGATTCTAAAGTGCCTTTTGTTTATCTTAGTAATATGCTAATATAGGGGTTAGCTCGGTCTACTTTAGCTTAAGAGATGGTGGGTTTTTGGTGGCGATGCAGCAATTACCTCGACATCAGATCAACAGTGAAATTAATTTCGAACAGTTGAATGGATATTTTGTGTCCGTTGGATATAAAGATCCTTTGGGTAAGAAGTAACAACTTATATGCTTCTTTCGAAACGGAACAGCGATACTAGTATATTTTTTGTTGACATGCACTAATATTTTCGAAACGGACGTCGGGCTGTAGCTAGAAGGGTGGTTGGGACGCGACATCGGCCCATACCGCGATGACCCCCGATTGGGACGCACCGACTGTGGATTTTCTCCCTCGCCGATGTCGACCGCGTCTACGCAGAACATTGTTCCCTTCCCCCAGCTGCGGGATCAGGCCGGATATGTGACCAGCGGTGTGGCCATCGTTGTTCTATGCTTGTGAAGAGAGCAACCCAAGCAAGCAGGCTTGTAGCTTAGGCTCCTGCTAGTGCATATATAGTGGTTTTCTTTTTCTCTCCATATCAACCATTTTATATTGCGTACGTGTCATTGAAGAGTGAAATGATGGTTGCTTCTTCCGACTAACTTACTGTGTGATTTGACTGCTCCTTTAGTTGCCCCTACACGTACTTCCCCTACGTGTATGCAACAGTCACACGTACACATGGACGCAAAAACGCGCGCGACGCCCTAATGCATGCATGTCCGAGCACACGACGGAACACACACGGTCACGCTCAAGTGCTCAACCTACACGTGCATGCACACACATACTCAGCTAGGGTGAGCTAGCGTATAAACACCGGAAAATGTATATATTGAGCGCAATGAGCGTATTATGAAGTCCACTGACCATATTTTTACAAATATACAGTGACAGACAGTGTATTTATCTCGTTTGAAATTAAGCCATATTAACCGGAGAGGAGGCAGTATGGACTAGCATTACTTTGCTGTGTCCCATCAACTTGCCGAACAAGGAGAAGCTTGCAGGACGGGAGAAGCTTGCGCGCGGTGGCTCGCAGGACAAGGAGAAACTTTTGACTAATGCAAGCTGTCCTTCGCTCAGGCGGTGGACGTGTGTCGGTGTCAAAACCGGCGGATCTCGGGTAGGGGGTCCCGAACTGTGCGTCTAAGGCGGATGGTAACAGGAGGCGGGGGACACAATGTTTACCCAGGTTCGGGCCCTCTCGATGGAGGTAATACCCTACTTCCTGCTTGATTGATCTTGATGATATGAGTATTACAAGAGTTGATCTACCACAAGATCGTAGAGGCTAAACCCTAGAAGCTAGCCTATGGTATGATTGTTGTTGTCCTACGGACTAAACCCTCCGGTTTATATAGACACCGGAGGGGGCTAGGGTTACATAGAGTCGGTTACAAGGGAGGAGATCTACATATCCGTATTGCCAAGCTTGCCTTCCACGCCAAGGAAAGTCCCATCCGGACACGAGACGAAGTCTTCAATCTTGTATCTTCATAGTTCAACAGTCCGGCCAAAGGATATAGTCCGGCTGTCCGAGGACCCCCTAATCCAGGACTCCCTCAGTAGCCCCTGAACCAGGCTTCAATGACGATGAGTCCGGCGCGCAGATTGTCTTCGGCATTGCAAGGCGGGTTCCTCCTCCAAATACTCCATAGAAGATTTTGAACACTAGGATAGTGTCCGGCTTTGCAAAACAAATTCCACATACCACCATAGAGAGAATAATATTCCCACAAATCTAATCTGCTGACGCATTTTGCAGCATGACATGACACCACGGCCCAGTCATTATTTGAACCGTTTTCCCCAACCAGCCACAACACGTATTGCGAGGCGGTTTCCTTGGCACATCTTGTCGAAGCAGAGATCGTGTCCCCTTATCACGGGATTCTCATCAATACGGGTGTGGGTAACCCAGCCGCGCCATCAATTACGGCGCTTGGGGAATAAGCGATTTTACCAGGTAGGTGGGGAGGCGCATAGCCTCTTCCGCCCTTATAAAGGGACAAGGATTCACCCTTTTCACCTACGCCTTCTTCCTCCTAGCTCATCCATTCTTGCGCACTCGAGCTCCAGCGCCCAAGTTCGCGTTTTTCTCCTCAAACCACTCCAAGCATGTTCGGAGCGGGAGGCAAGTGGATGGTCTCCTCCATTACGGAGGAGAACATCACAAAGCTGCGGGGAGCCGGATACCTGGCCGCGGATATCGCGCACCGCCTGCCAGATGTGGGGCAAATCATCCCTACTCCAGAACCCCATGAGAGGGTGGTTTTCCTTACCCACTTCGTCCGCGGACTGGGATTTCCCCTCCACCCGTTTGTCCGCGGGCTCATGTTCTACTACGGGCTGGACTTTCATGATCTGGCCCCAAATTTCATCCTCAACATTTCGGCGTTTATTGTCGTGTGCGAGGCCTTCCTCCAAATCCAACCACATTTTGGCCTGTGGCTGAAGACCTTCAATGTTAAACCAAAGGTGGTGGTCCGCCAGCAAGCGGAGTGTGGATGCGCCATGGTGGGCAAAATGCCCAACGTCACCTGGCTCGAAGGCTCCTATGTGGAGACCATAAAGGGGTGGCAATCGGGGTGGTTCTATATCACTGAGCCGCGCGACACCAACTGGGTGGCGGCCCCAAATTTCGATCCGGAATCCCCATGCGGCTCACCTCCTGGAAAGAGAAGGGCCTGTCCTGGGGTTCCCCGGTAGAGCTGACCGGACTCCAGAAATGCATCAGAAACATGATGAGCAAGAAAATCAAGCTCGTCAACGTGGTCCAGGTCATGCTCTTCCGCCGAATCCTCCCGTGTCAACGACGGGTATTCAATTTGTGGGAGTTCGACCCGGCCGAGCACCATACGCTGCGAGAGCTATTCGACATGACGCACAAGGACGTCTGGAAGGTGCTGTTCAAGGGCGCCGAGGTACCTCTTCCCCTCACCGAGGACTGCGGACTCAGCGCAAAGAGTCGTGCCAATCCGGTGTGTTTTTCATATCTCATAGGATGTTTATTTTCCCCAGTTTAATCATGTGCGGGATCTAAGCCTCCATGCTATTTAACAGGACTGCGTAGAGACAGCGGAGCAGATCGATTGCCCAGCCCCCCTGCCTGAAGATCCTGCAGATGCTCTCCTAATGGAGATGCTGGTTCCGGCGCCTTACGAGGTGTTGGTGAAGAAGGCCAATAAGAAGGCCACGGGGACCCGAAAGGGTCTCCGGCGCAGGGTTATATCGAACTCATCGTCCGAAAACTCCGAGGAGCACTCCTCCCACGAAAACGGAGGAGGAAGAGTAAAGTTCTCCCCCCCAGCCAGGGGGACAAGAAAAGGAAGGCCACCCCAACCGGGGAGGCCGAAGGGTCCAAGAAGGGAAGGACCCTCCTCCCGGACTGCTCCACGACGGCCGCCTACAGCGACGACGAGTGGTTGCCCAGGGACAAGCCCCTGGCGAAGCCGTAAGTATCCGGATTCCATAGTAATTAATGGTATGTTTTATTGCACTGTTCTCATCACGCCGAACATGATTACGCAGTCCATCCCGAGCCCATATCGACGTATCTTCGTCGGATGGTTCTTTGGACCCGTCGGATATGAATAGCGATTCACTTCCGACCGCCTCCACCCCTCGCCCTACGGACAACGTCGAGGTGTTGTCTCAAAGGGCACCGAGCTGAGGGGAGGTAGTCCCGGAGGCGCCTCAAGGCGACGTTCCGAACCCTGGGCGCAAGGGGAGCAAGACTCCCATGGGCTCCGAATTCAGCCCCCAGCCGAACACTGCGCCGGAACCTCCAGTGGTTCCGGACTCTGTCAGGCGACCCCTCGTTAAGAGGGGCAAGCCGCCTGTGCCGGTGGCCTCTGTCCATCCAGAGGCATCAGACAACTTGCTGGAAGCGCTTCACGGCGCTTCCATTGACGAAGAACACCGCACTATCATGAGTGCGGTGGTCAAGAAGCTTCAGTCTGCCAAGAGAAAACTGACTGAAGCCTGTGCCAGCCTCCTAACAGGCTTTGAGGTAAGTGACTAGATTATAAGAGAATGTTACCTCATAGACACTAGCCCCTGATGCTCTGTTCGGTGTTTGCGAAGAAAGGCAGAATTGAGGATCAAATAATAACTGCAGGAGTCTAATCAAAATATGTCTATGTGCATATGCGGGCTTCACTGCTAGCCGCTGCCGCACGTACTGCGGAGGACGCCGCACTAAAGCGGGACCTTGAGCGGTCCAAGGAAGAGCTCGGCCTTGCCAAAAGGCAGCTCGAAGAGAACAAAGGTAAGTTATACCCCGTCTGTATGTTGATAAGAAAAAACAAGGGTGGTTGCTTAGATCATAGGATCGTCATGAATTTTGCTAGGGGCCACGACGGAAGTGGCGACCCTGAAGAAGGCGCTGACCGAGGCCGAGGACAAGGCGACCAAGGAGCGCATTGAGCTGGAAAAAAAAGAGGCCCGGGTGGGCGAGGTGCAGCAAGAGCTCCAGGCTCTCGTCAAGAAACACGAGTCCTTGGAGCTTGACACTAAGACGCGAGATTCCGAGCTTGCGAAGGCCCTCAAAAGCACACAACACGCCAAGGCCGAAGACCAAAAGGCCCTCCAGGAAATTAAGGCAGTTAAGAAGATAGCGGTGGGTAAGGCATTCATTATGCAAAGCAAGCATGTGAAAGAAAATTTTCTTTTACTTACCCGAGTTCGGAGCTCTCCAGGAGTGTTCGCAGATCTGCCCCGCAGTGTGTCAGATGCCGCGGAGTTCTACCGGGCCCAGGAGGGGAGCTCGACGGAGAAGTTGTTCTGGTCTCAGTATACTGGGACCGAACACCCCATGACATTGAGCGACCAGCTGAAGCAACTGGTCGAGCTCCATAAGGCAGCCGAACAGGCCATGAAGGGTCTTATAGTCCGGATGTGGCCTAGCGATCCCCTGCCCGATAGCTACTTCGGCCTGGTGAGGCGGCTTGTGAATGCCTGCCCACGACTTGAAGTCATAAAGCGGTCCGTCTGCATCGAGGGCGCGCGCAGGGCTTTTGCCCGAGCAAAGGTGCACTGGGCGAAGCTGGACGCCGAGAAGCTGGTGAAGGAGGGGCCGCCAGAAGGCAAGGAGCATCGCCACCCCGAGATGTATTATAACAGTGTCCTGAAGGGTTCTCGCCTTGTGGCGGAGGAATGTACTAAGGATGTAATATTCGAATGAATGTACTCATGCGATCCTGTAATATGAAACGAGTTCATTTGTGCTATGCAACGCTTGTGAATTTAAAATATTACCTTCTGTGCGGCCGTTTATAAAATCTGAGAGTTGGACAGTCGTCGGCTTCTGCCCCCATGTAACTAGTACTGAGGTGTTCGGGATAAACCTGAGACTGTTTATCCCAATTTTGGGTCCTTTGAGGGAGGTGTTCAGCACAACGAACCAGGCAATCAGACTATAAGGCTTTATCACTCTCACTTAGCCATAGAAGTCTACAATTTTAAATTTTGGCGAAGCCCCTAGTATTCGAAAGGCCGAATTTGGGGCGCTATATACGCCTAAGTCGGGCAAGGCCGACTCCTTGCGCGAAGCGGAAAAAGTCTTTAAGGACTTGAGACCTCTCGAACAGCGACCAGCTCTCGCCTTATCATGACAGTTAGTTTTCGGCTTTCTCTACTGAGGTGCTCGTCCGGAAGAACCGGGACACAATCGCAGTAGTTCTCCCAGCGCTACCTTAGCCGATATTGCGGAACGTAAGGTACCAAAACATGGCAGCCGGGCAAACCCAACTATTGACCCAAGACATGATTCGGAGCTGATGCATATAATGCTATAAGTTCGGGGTGCCGCACTGTCGAAAGTGTTCGGACTTCTCACGCCATATTATGGGGTATACTGAAGCCCTGGCGTACTGGTCATACCAGAATGTACGGGTGCAAGTTGTCGTAAATAAACAGACAAGAAAAAAGAAGGGTAATGCAATTATAGACTAATGCTACACATTGTTAGTTAAATAATACGTCAAAGCGTACTGATATAAGTAGTGCAATAAGCAAAAAATAGGACCATTTGACATGTCCTATCCAAGGATAAGCTGCGTATGGGTATTAAAAATGGGTACTTCGATTGTTATCAGAGACCACTTGGGGATTCCCTTGTACGTCTTAGCTTCTTGCCTCCCTGGTTGTTCCTTCCCGTAATGTGTCCAGCAATCAGACTGCCGGAAAGGGCTTCCAGAGAGTAAGGTCCTGAAAGAGAGGAAATGATAAAGATATACAGCCCCTAGGGCGGTTGAGCCGCATTGTGGGACGTGCCCTGGTCGTGCCCCCGCCTATGCCCATGGTATTTTTAGTGCGTAATTATGTACGCGCGGCACATATTTCGTTGCTTGACTGGGACTAGGACGGGGGCCAAATTGCTAGGCAAGCTCTGAACGTCCCAGGCGATCCTGTTGCAGGTTACTCCGGACTCGCTTGAAGGTGTCCAGGGGATTTATCGCCGAATTGGCGGTTTGCCTTGAAAGGCTACTTTGTGCCTCAGCTGCGAGGTCCGCAGTGTGCTCCTTCGTGCGGAGCGAGTGTTCTGTGTTTCATTGACTGTTATAACCCCACGAGGTCCTGGCATTTTGAGCTTGAGGTGTGCATAGTGCGGTACCGCATTGAATCTCGCAAATGCGGTTCGCCCGAGCAGTGTGTGATAGCCACTGCGGAACGGGACGATATCGAAGATTAACTCGCTTCGAAAGTTGTCCGGAGATCCGAAGACCACTTCCAGTGTGATTGAGCCCGTGCAATGGGCCTCCACACCTGGGATGACACCTTTAAAGGTGGTTTTAGTGGGTTTGATCCTCGAGGGGTCTATACCCATTTTGCGCACTATATCCTGATAGAGCAGGTTTAAGATGCTGCCGCCTTCCATAAGGACTCGAGTGAGGTGAAATCCGTCGATGATGGGGTCAAGGACCAGTGCGGCAGATCCGCCATGACGGATACTAGTGGGGTGGTCCCTGCGGTCGATGGTGATCGGACGAGAGGACCATGGGTTGAACTTTGGGGCGACTGGCTCCATCGCATAGACGTCCCTTAGTGCATGTTTCCGTTCCCTCTTGGGAATGTGGGTTGCGTATATCATGTTCACCGTTTTCACTTGTGGAGGGAACCTCTTCTGTCCTCCTGTGTTCGGTGGCCGGGGCTCCTCCTCGTCATCGCTATGCAGCCCCTTGTCCCTATTTTCGGCATTCAACTTGCCGGCCTGCTTGAACACCCATCATTCTCTGTTGGTGTGATTGGCTGGCTTATCGGGGGTGCCGTGAATTTGACACGAGCGATCGAGTATGCGGTCCAAACTGGACGGGCCCGGATTGCTTCTTTTGAACGGTTTCTTCCGCTGACCGGATTTAGAGCCGCTGAATCCGGCATTTACTGCCGTGTCCTCGGCGTTGTCGCCGTTGTTGCGGCGCTTGTGTCTATTACGACGCGGTCTGCCGTTAGTATCCTTTGTATCTGAAGTGCCATGACTTCTTGATGTGTTGTTGCTGCGAGCCAGCCAGCTGTCTTCGCCTGCGCAAAAGCGAGTCATGAGCGTCGTGAGGGCTGCCATAGACTTTGGCTTCTCCTAGCCGAGGTGCCGGGCGAGCCACTCGTCACGGATGTTATGCTTAAATGCCGCTAAGGCCTCTGCATCCGGACAGTCGACAATTTGGTTTTTCTTAGTTAGGAACCGGGTCCAGAATTGCCTGGCCGATTCCCCTGGCTGCTGAGTTATATGGCTCAAGTCATCAGCATCCGGTGGTCGCACATAAGTGCCCTTGAAGTTGTCAAGGAATGCATCTTCCAAATCCTCCCAACTGCCAATGGAGTCTCCTGGCAAGCTATTCAGCCAATGCCAAGCTGGTCCTTTGAGTTTTAGTGGGAGGTACTTGATGGCATGTAGATCATCACCGCGAGCCATGTGGATGTGGAGGAGGAAATCCTCGATCCATACCGCGGGATCTGTTGTACCATCATATGATTCAATGTTTACCGGTTTAAAACCCTCTGGGAATTCGTGATCCATTACTTCATCAGTGAAGCATAGGGGGTGTGCGGCGCCTCTGTGCTGGGCTATATCACGACGCAGTTCATATGAGTCTTGTCTGTTGTATTCGGCCCAGCCGGATTTGCTTTTAGTGTATCCGGCGTGACGGTCATCGTCCCACGTTGGTGCGCGCCCCCGTGATCCGTAGATTGATCTTGCATGTTTTGTTCTGTTTTCCAATACGTCTCGCGGGTCCTGCATGTTGCCCCGGGCCTTGGTATTTTTGTTTGAGTGGCGGCGGGGTGCGGGCTGGACTTCGGGCTGATATGCCTCTCTGTCTCGGCCACGAGGTGGCCGATCTGCCGCATCATACGCTGGTGATGTATGTTTTAATGCTTCCTCCTCGAGTCGAGGTAGCAACCTGCGCTTTGGGTAACTCTTGGTTGGGCGCTCGAGTTCGTATTCCTCAGCTGCCAGGACTTCAGTCCATCTATCCGCTAGCAGATCTTGATCAGCTCGAAGCTGTTGTTGCTTTTTCTTCAGCCTGTTTGCTGTGGCTATAAGCCGGCGCTTGAAGCGCTCCTGCTCGAGGGGATCCTCAGGCACGACAAATTCTTCGTCGCCGAGGCTCACTTCGTCTTCGAAGAGAGGCATGTAATTGTCATCCTCTGATTCTCCGTTTGCTGCCTGTTCCGGAGGGCTAGCTTGTTCATCCTCCCGCTCGAGGTTTTGCTGGAGGGGATTATCGTCGTCTTCGGCACTATCCGGAGCGTTATTGTCTCTTGTGCCGGTATCGCTGCTTTTACTATGGCGGGACTTAGAGCGGCGCCGCTGACGTCGGTGCTTGGGTTGCTTCTTGGAGGGATTATCCTCTGTTGTCTTATCGCCATCCCCTTCTTTGGGGGTGTCCACCATGTATATGTCATACGATGAGGTGGCAGTCCAGCGCCCTGTGGGCGGTGGTTCTTGTTCGTCTCCTGCATCGTCGTCCATACCGTCGATGTCTTCGGAGCCGAAGTCGAGCATGTCGGTTAAATCGTCGACAGTGGCTACTAAGTGGGTGGTGGGTGGGTCGCAAATTTCTTCGTCGTCCGCATCCCATTCTAGCCGGACATAATTCGGCCAAGGGTCTCCTGACAGGGAGAGAGACCTTAATGAATTTAGCACATCGCCAAAAGGCGAGTGCAGAAAGATATCCGCGGAGGTAAACTCCATGATCGGCGCCCAATCAGATTCGATGGGCATGGACACAAGCGGCTCAAAGTCCGTGGCCGGGGACGAATCCAACGGTTCGGCAACACGGGTCTCGTAGGAGGTGAAGTCAGTATTCGGCGCTATCGCCACTGAGTGTGCGGCCTCTGTGGTGGGGTCCATCCACCCGTCTACAGATGGCGCAATTTGTTCCGGATTGAGGGCCGGAGTAGTTGCAGGTGTGATCTCCCGAACACAGTCCGATGGCAGAGCTAAATCATGCTCGTCGTGATTGTGCGGCGCACCTGACATGGACTCGAATCCGTCGAAGATCAAGTCTCCGCGGATGTCGGCAGTATAGTTCAAGTTTCCAAACCCGACCTGATGGCCAGGGGCGCAGCTATCGATCTGCTCCAGATGGCCAAGCGAGTTAGCCCGCAGTACGAAGCCGCCGAACACGAAGATCTGTCCGGGGAGGAAAACCTCGCCCTGGATCGCATCGTTGCCATCGAGTTGTCCGATGATCGAAGGATCCATCAAGCCTTGCGGTGACGGCACAGTGGAACTCTCAATGAAAGCACCAATGTCGGTGTCAAAACCGGCGGATCTCGGGTAGGGGGTCCCGAACTGTGCGTCTAAGGCGGATGGTAACAGGAGGCGGGGGACACAATGTTTACCCAGGTTCGGGCCCTCTCGATGGAGGTAATACCCTACTTCCTGCTTGATTGATCTTGATGATATGAGTATTACAAGAGTTGATCTACCACGAGATCGTAGAGGCTAAACCCTAGAAGCTAGCCTATGGTATGATTGTTGTTGTCCTATGGACTAAACCCTCCGGTTTATATAGACACAGGAGGGGGCTAGGATTACACAGAGTCGGTTACAAGGGAGGAGATCTACATATCCGTATTGCCAAGCTTGCCTTCCACGCCAAGGAAAGTCCCATCCGAACACGGGACGAAGTCTTTAATCTTGTATCTTCATAGTTCAACAGTCCGGCCAAAGGATATAGTCCGGCTGTCCGAGGACCCCCTAATCCAGGACTCCCTCAATGTGCAACAGTTAATTCGGTGTCAGATTGCTAGAAGCATACACTATACTAGTACTATTATTGTTGCACTTCCCGAAGAGGCGAATAGCCAAGCGCAAAGTTTACTAGTACTACTACTATAGTCTATAGAGGTACTATACTAGTACTAGGAACCGGATGGAGGAGCGTCTGCACTCTTATTATATTTTTAAAATGTGATAAAGCAATCTTCAACACATTTGGTTCTCTTCGAGGGTTCTCGCATGTGATAATGGAAGTTGATTGCATGGAACACTCGCCACAATTCTCGCTTAATTCTGGCTCATATCCTGTTACAAATAGGAGCGCTCGGTAATATTTCCTCTTTTTTTTTGTTATTCAGCATGTAAACAGGTCAGCAAACCTTGCGGCGCATCTTTGTGCGAACCGTGCTTGCTGCACTTTGAATGTGGCCGAGAGCTGGCTTGATGAAACACCTCGCTTCCTACTTCTTTTTTTATGGGGTACCTCGCTTCCTAGTGACCAGTGTCTTGGCTGATCGTCCTAAGAATGCCTATATATGAATAAAGCTCTCTCATTTACCCGCAAAAAAGATTAAGCCATATTAACCGGAAAGGAGGGAGTATGGACTAGTACTACTTGTTGGTGTGTCCCGTCAACTCGCAAAACGAGGAGAAGCTTGCAGGACAAGGTGAAGCTCGCTTACGCCTTTTGACTAATGCAACGTACCCTCGCCCAGGCGGTGGACATGCATCAGTTCATTCGGTGTCAGGTTGCCAGAGGCATACACTGTAGTACCGAACGTGCGGAGTACCATCATTGTTCGACTTCACGAAGAGGCGAAGAGGCAAGCGCAAGGTTTAGTAGTACGAGTAGTACTACTACTAGAACTGCATGGTGGAGCCTCTGTCCTCTTTATTTTCTTAATCTCTGATAAAGTACACATTTATTCCGGAGAAGGGCGGAAAACGGCAGCCCAACATGTAATGATGATATCGATCAACCATGCTCGAATATATCTTGGCCTCCGTGCGAGCCCGTCTGTGTGTTCTTGCTCCTCGTCTCTCTCAAGGAACGGCGGGTTGGCCATTTTGCCGTCAATTGAGATCGGTTTGCTCACACTCCAGTCCCACATGTCAGTGATATGCCAAGAGGAGGTGCGTTGACCGACTGGCCATACGCGTACTTGGTTTTGCACCTTCATACTACTCCTCCCTCCGTCACAGTTTACAGGGCGCGCTTCATTACGATGCATTTCTCTCAATGCATTTCCACCACCAGAGAGACTTTAGACGCGTTTGGTTTAATGCTCAATTAATTAGGGCGTGGTAACCGCAATTTTCTCTCGATGTAGTACTACGGAGTGGAGTAAGTGCATGCATGTGTGTACCCGGGGTGGAAGCACTGCATGCATGTGTGTATGCATTATTTCCTCTAGTAATAGACGTTGTGCTATAACTACCAATGCTATTTTTCAGGCCGATCGCTAGTCGCCTTGGTCCCAGAGATTTTCTCTTTTTCTGAAGCGCGCTCTATAAACAGTGACGGATGGAGTAGTATGAGCGGATTCAAAGAAGAGTGTATTGATGGTTGCTTTTTCCGAGCAACTTACAGTGGGAAAGGTGGGGCTTATGATTTGACTGCTCATTACTCACTATTAATGCGGCGCAATGACCGGTCTGAGTCTCCCATGCGGCTGCGCACTACCCCCTGGGTTCTTAAATATACTTCGGAGTATTTTTCTTTCTAGAGATTTCAACGAGTGACTACTCAAATATTTGTCTTTTTAGAGATTCAAATGGACTACTACATACGGATGTATATAGACATATTTTAGAGTGTAGATTCACTCATTTTGCTCCGTATGTAGTCACTTGTTGAAATCTCTAGAAAGACAAATATTTAGGAACGGAGGGAGTACACATACGAAGCAAAATGAGTGAATCTACACTCTAAAATATGCCCATTTGAAATTTGTAAAAAGACAAATATTGTCGATGACAGTTGCGACGACAAAAAACAAGCATATTCCTTGTCCTAAGGGAAGATAACAACACGGTTGTGTTTGTCTAAAACGGTGTGAGGACGAGATTGCAATATGGAAAGTACGCCGGACGAGCTACGTTTTGTGCAAAGAACTATGGAAGAACCACATGCAGCGACGTGGGAAGACGGGCAGTGGAGCAAGGCCGGAGGGGATACCTGGAGGTTGTCGGGATGTAACTAGGTGAGCGGCGGCAGGCGGAATCTGCCCATACTGCGGCAGCGAGCAGGTGGCGTAGGCCCTACCGCGCCGGAGCTTGGTCAGAGAGAACGGCGTGTACCGCAGATCGGGACGTGCTGCCTCGGCGCCGTCGAACAGAGAAACGGTGCACGTCCTCCCTTTCCGCCGGCGGACGGGATGCGGCCGGATCAGTGACCTACGGTGAGAGAGAGAGAGGCCACCGCAGCCTTGTGTGAGATACTCTGAAGAGAGACAAACCAGGCAGGGAGGCTCCATTGTATATAGTGGAGCAGACTACCTTTTTCTCCATAAAAATCGTTTGATATTCTGTGTACGTGCCATTGAGCGATATAACTTTATTTAAAAATGACGCGCCAACGCATCAAGTCGAACTTTGTTTCGTGCACGCGTGGTACACGACCTCCGTAGGTAAACAATCGCTACACGCGTTCAAATTAGCACGTGGGCTGCCATTTCATACAGAAATGAGCTCCACCGTGTACCCGCGCGGGTGTGGCTGGGCACGAAGCGTGAGTACGTGCACGGTGCACCTATTCTCTTCTTGTATACTTACACCACCTACGTGGGGTTGTGTGAGAGAGATACAAATGTAGAGAGATATAGTGTGTGGGTTTGTGAGAATTTTTTTAGGGGGGGTCAATCAAAAAATGTAACATATGCAATGTGTGTGAAACAGAGTCCTGGATATATCATATATATAGAGGGGGAGATCCACGAGAAGAGAGTGGAGGTATCATCGACTTGAGGTGTCCATAGAATCGAAGAGAGGGATGATATGTGTGTGTGTGTGCGCGCGCGGTCGATAAAGAGTGCCATCGAATTTCTGTGTGCCCACGTCAAAGATATAGAGTGGCTGGCCTACTAGAACGAGAGAGGGGACAGGTGCGGTTTGTCTCTGTGGCATGGATACCTACCTACAGCACTCGACTATCGGTGTGTGGTGGGGGGGAGGCCTAATTAACTATAGAGGTACAATGGCTGGTATATGTGTGGAGGAGGAAAGAGGCCTACCTCATGTATTAAGGGAGATCGATCTACCTCATGTATTAAGGGAGATCGATCGGCATCCATGCATATGTGTAGGAGAGGAATAAGGTTGGGAGAGAGACAAAGCTAGAGTGTTGGAGGGGGTGGTAGTGGAGTTGCTTCTAACAAATGGTGGGATAGGCTTGCTAGACAACCGGAGGGCACGCCTGCAATATCAATAAGAGAGGGGATGGCTGCCTATCTGTGCACGTGCGTGTGAGAGACGGGTCAGGAGGCATGCACGAATGATGAGGGGGAAAGATATGGCTGTGGTAAGCAGACATAACTACATAGGAAGATCAATCGGCCTTTGTCAGAGAAAGGAGAGACATAACTTGTGAGGTACGTCGATCGATGGGGGAATAGTTAAAGTCGACCTAGGTATATGTTGGGAGATCGATTGGTATACATGCATGTGTGTGTTAGAAGCAAATGAGGCACGGGGAGAAGGATAGAGAGAGAGAGAGAGGGGTGCATCTAGGAGGTGGTGCGAGAGTCATACTATATCGAGGGGGAGAAGTGTGCGAGTACGAGATCGATGAAAAGAGTGGTGGGAGTGAGGCATGGACCGTGATAAGAGAAGAGGGGAAGCTTGTGTTTTGTGCTAGGCACACCTGGCTAGAGAGGCATATCGTTTGATGTGTGCCGTAAAGAAGGAGCTGGGGGGCCTACACACAGCGTGGGTGAACGACCTAAAGTGAAAAGACGAATTTGCGCGATGGAGCTAGAGAATGCTGAGGGAGAGTTAGAGGGATGCAGGCGTCTACATGCACGAGAGAAATTTAGCGCTAGCTAGCTACAAAGATAAGAGGATTGTGTGGGTGTAAACGACGAATAGAGATCATACTTCATTATAAAAAGCGAATTCGGATATTTGAAGAATTTACCATAGTGTTTTAAACCGACGCATGTGTGAATATATATATAACAGTGATGCACATGGTGTGGTTATGAACATGTTATACTACATATAATATATTTTATCTCTACTCTTATAAAAAAACGGAGTTGTTGATGATGGTGCTATCCTGCAATATAGGCCGTCCGATTTATATCTGGCGGATAGGAAGGAAACTATGGCAATTTTGAAAAAAGATACCCACACCCCTCTCCATATTTGCAAATTAGGCCTCCCCTTGATCATGTTGATGTTCTGTGGAACGCATGGGCATCTTCCTAGTACTACGTATAACATATAGAACATTGATCATAATTTGGGCTAATGTGTGGCTTTTGCAGCTCAGGTCTAAATACTTGTCATAATGTAGGGGGCGGGGCACTATACTATGTGTAATAAACACGGTGTACACGTATGGAACATGGTTTAGATTATGAATATATAGTTAGTACATCAAATGTACTATTATTTGGAATCAACATCAAGTGTATTCAAAAAATAGAATTCGAGTTCATGTAGTACACATAGTTCATATCTATCTCTATAGTAATCATGTGGTGTGTTATTAAGGTAATACACGAATGATGGTTGAAGTTGGCAACAATCATGATTGTAGATTTGTTATTGACATAGAGAAACGAATTCAAATTCAGTTTGAATTGCAGCGGTAGTATAGACATTTGGAATGCACTAAAATGTTGGTATGAGTAGGTTACATGCATTATACAGCAAGCGAAAAAATTTAATTGGACATAACATGGATTCATACTACCGAATAGCATTTAATTGCACTAAATTGTTTGTATGAGTAGCTTTAAATAGCATTTTTATAAAAAAATGGGGCAAGACTCTCTCTTTGTGTGGTGTGAATAGTTTTATTTTTTTCATTTTGTTTTTGGTTGAGGGAAGTGCGAATTGATTTGGTACGTACAAGTACAATATTACACGTTAGGCTTGTCCCTAAAATTCAACCCGCGCCTTGTTATATCCCGAAAATTCAGATATCGTGCTCCCAAAACTGGCGCCTTCACAACCCGCGCCTTGCTATCCCGAAATTACAACGCGCGCGAAAACTCCCTCCAGCTGCCAAATACCGACACGCGAAATCCCCCTTCTAACCCTGAGCCGAAAGGACCGCTAGTTCAAATTGGTGCGGGGTACTTTTGTAACACACCCTACATTTCGGACAAACGCGTCCCTAAGTCATGGTTTACCCCCACCCATCGCCTCCTTTTTGCCATTCGAAATCCCAGGCCGCCATAACCTCTCCGCTCCAGCCGTGAAACCCCACCCTCCTCCGTCCACCACCTCACCGCTGCCCAGCCGGAGCCTCTTCCCTGACGATGTCGTCCACCACAACAGCTCGACGTCCCTCATCCACCTCCCCGGATGAGGATCCGTCGTCCATCTCGTCGTCCCGCCGGTTCAGCCGCCCCGTCCTCCACCTCCAAGGAGCTGCTCCGACGATCGCCTCGTCTATCGCGGCTGCTCCATCCCCACAACGCCGCTTAACCTGCTCCACTGGAACCGCAGCATCCTCACTAACTCCTCAGGCGAAGCCGAGGCCTACTCAGCGCCACCAAAGAGGTTGTACACTCATCGCATCGCACCTTCTCCTTAGCTCGACCTCCCGGCACTGACGGTGCTCCATCCCGCACCCCCATGGAGCGGCTACCTTGAAGCCGGCGCCGCGGGCGACATCTCCATGGCGGCTCTCCCCCAGTGCGAGGCCCCTTCGGCGGCGGCGTCCATACCAGCCGGATCTGCTGCTGCTGCTCCGGCTCTCGCTCGCGCTGCTGCTGCTCCGGCTCTCGCTCGATCGCTCGCTCGCCCAGCTGCTGCTGCTCCGGCTCTCGCTCGCTCGCTCGCGATGCTGCTGCTGCTCTCCCCCTCGCTCGTGCTGCTGCTCTGCTCCGATTTAGCTACACTTTAGTCGACTGAATCGACTTTTGGGTCAGTCGATTTTCAGGGGGGGGGGGGGCTCGCCGGAGTTAAGGAAGAACCACCCGCAGCGGGGACGGGGGCTCGCCGGAGAGGTACCCCATTATCTATCTTAGGGTTCAGGGTGGGGGCGGGGGGCCTATAGGGCTAGCCGGGGCGGCGGTGGACCGGCGGTGGACCGGCGGTGGGGAGTTGTTTCGGGGCGGCGAGGCGGCGCTGGGGCCGGCGGTTCGGCCGGTGGTGGCTGGCGGCTCAGGGGGTGCAGGTTGAAGATGAACTGCAGGCCCTCCCTAAACTACATGTCAAGTGCCTCTCTGCTACCACTGCGTTCAGTTTCGATAGTAACATTCAGATTCCATAGTAAATTTTAGTTTCGACAGTTAAGTTCAGAGTCAGCAGTTTTTACCTCATCTATTGTAGTCAGGTGGTTTTTGGTGATGTAAATTTTACATCATCTATTGGAGATGCTATTAGAATCCCACTTGAGATTGACGATGTCTGTCTTGTGCTGCTTCAGCCTTGACGTCTTACGACACATATCGAGGAAGCAATGAATAGTATCTCTGTCTAATATCTGGTTCACCTAGAGTATGCCTATGTTGTTCATCTTGGGTGGGCAACAAATAGTAAAGCAATCATCATCTGTCTTTTTATTACATTAAAGCAATCATCAGCCTGCTATCATTATTTTTGGATCCATCCACTGGTTGTTACCATCACTCTAAATTTCTGCATGCTCTCCTTACATAATCTCACCATATTTTTTTTCATATGCATGTCAGATATTGTACACAGTCATGCTGAACATGTAGAGAAAAAGAGAAGAGTTTTGCACGGCAATACAATGTCATGCAGACATTGCTCCATGGTGGGTTCAATGGCAAACCCTCCCCACCCCTCTACAGATTGTAATCCAGAGGAAGATATCTGTTCTGAGGCGGATTCAGACGCCGCCGACCACTCCTATTTACCCCCCAAGGTGTTTGCTATACCTTGGCTTGATGATGTTAGTCATATCATGCATATGTTGCCTTGCAGTGCCTACTTTTGACATCATATATCTCATCTGCTTAGTTTAGACATGTTCTGTAATGCCACCTGTTTAGTTTCTATATCATATATGGGAATTGTGCAGTCTCATGTCTTTTAGCCAGCCATAATATACGTGAAATGTGCGATGCCATCCTGTTTAACCAGGCATCATATATTTGAATGATATCTTGCCCATCCTTTTCTTCATTACATTTCCATTTGTCGACAATGTTTGTATATTAAACTACTCTTCCTGTGAATCAGCCATTTGGGTGGGAGATTGAAAAATCTGGAGTGAAAACAAGGCCTTCAGAGCAGACAGTGCTACCTGTCGAAGCAGATCTCTTGTTGGGTCCCGATAGCTCCTCAGAGATGGATTCAGAGACAGATGGCCAGTCCTATTCCCCCACCGAGGTGTATGCTCTAACTTGGCACGGTTATACTGGTCATATCATGCATATGGTGTCTTGCATTGCATAGATTAGACATCATATACACAATATTCAACACCATGTTCTTAGTGCAGACATCATATCTAATGCCCTCTGTTTAGCATATAAATCACATATGTGAATTAAATGATGCGATCCTTATTACTTAGATAACATGTTGGTGAATTATGTCATGCGATCCTGTTTAGTTATTCATCATATCTTTGAATTATGTTATGCTATGCTATACAGTTTAGATAGACATCATATATGTGAAATTATGTCATGCTATCCGTTTTAGTTAAACAATATACATGTAAACTATTTCATGCCCTCTTTTTTCCACACTATCTATTGCATCTGTCTCTCATACAATGTGTGTACATTCAACTATGTTTCCTGTTTATCAGCCATTTGAATTGGAGCGGGTGATGCCAGCCGTCCAGCGGACTAAAAACACGGTCTTCAAATAAAACAGTGCTACCTCTTGGTGGAGATAGCACCCCGGTTGTACATGCATGAGAACCAGCCCTACCACACATAACCCAAACTCTCGCAGATTGTACCCCTACTGCGATGGACAGAGAACCAACTTCACCCAATCTAACCCCAACCCCAGCAGATAGTAACCCAGTTCCTGTTGACACAGCACCATCTCCACCATAGAGCTCCCAGACAAGAGCAGTTAGTAAGGCAGCTCCAGTGCCCAAAGGGCCAGTACTACCACGGCGAACCCCAACACCACCAGTTAGTACGCCTATTCCTGTGGAGGAAGCACAACCAGCTAGTCGTAGTTTAGCATCTATCGCATTTGATGTTGTTAAATCGTATGTGCGTATCTTCCCATCTTGGAAATATTATACTGAAGATGAGGGAAAATGCCAGTTGCAGGTGTTTGTCCAGGAGTTATGTGTAAGTAATGTTATTCATGGCAATTACTTTGCTTTGTCCCATACATCCTACCTCCATGATGGTTATAATACAGCAAATTTTCCCATTTTTCTCTATAGAGAAGGACCGATTTGGAAACTCAGGATGAGGTAACCTGTGCTAATACCTCTGCTATCTTCAAGAATGCTTGGTGGCAGTATCGGAATTACTTGAAGAAAACGTACTTCACCGGCAAAGAAACTCATCAAATTCCCTTACGTTCTCATGAGACACATTTACTGGATGATGACTGGGAACGCCTTGTTCTGTACTGGTCCCGAACCAAGAATGTGGTAAGGTCTATGAGCTCATTTTCTATTTTTAGGTACTATATTCTTGCGTCTTACTGTACTCTGTTCATGTAGAACAAGTGCCTAAACCTGAAGAACAACTATTCTAATTTAAGATTCCATTGCTATCATAGTTCAAAAAAGCGCTAGGCGTTAATTGTGCGTTTTGCCACCGCCTTGCGCTTTACTGACCAAAGCGCATGCTTATGCGCAGTTATGCACAGATTAAGCGTAGTTATGCGCAATGCGTTTCGCCAACGCCTAGAGCCTAGGCGCGCTTAAGCGCTAGCTTAGGCGCGCCTTTTTTAACTATGATTGCTATCGTGCATACTGCTTTGCTCTTGTATCACTGTATTTACTCATACAAACTTATTTTTAAATTGAAGGATCCAATCGAAACTGCAATGGCACAGCAGGTATGTTCACGCATGTTTCTTTAACAGGCTTGCTCTTATCAATAGCTTTGTTGATTTCAATTTCAATTGTGTATACAGCTGACTTCTCATATCATGCACATTACTAGCATCGCAACAGAGCCAATAGTGTTGTTGTACATGTAGACCCGTGGCACCCATCTGAAATCTTGTTGTGCCGTGTAGTTTCCCACGCTTTGTATTCTTTCACTGCTGCTTTGTCTTGAACTGATATGATTTGAACCGTGTCTCTATTTTGATTTGGCAAGACAATGCAGTGACCATAGGACATAGATATATGTTTGTTTGATGCTTTTATTATGTACTAGTACTTGGCAATAGAAGACTTGGTAGTTTAATCCTGTCCACCTTACTAATGAACTGGTTCACCGAAATGAGTTTCATATACTAGTGCATGCTAAACTGTTATGTGTCTGCTTGTTTCTTCTTTTAGAATGCTGACAGAATATTGGGGAAGAGTGCCTTATTAAGCAATGGTAAAGGAAGTAATGCAGATAAGGTTCAGGATAGTGACACATCCTTGTTGGTCTCCAACAAAGCTGATAAAACAGCTAAGGAAGACTATCTCGAAGACAGTGAGACAACCCCAAAGTCCTGTCTTGGTTTAGTGTTGGAGTTACTGGCCACTAGCGCTTGCACAAGCTATTCAAACTCACTGTCTGAATCAGTTCAGTTTCTTGAGTCTCAACTACAAGCTGAAAGACATCGATCAGCTGTGCTGCGACAAGAAGCGGAAGGACTGCGGAAGTCCCTGGAGCATTCAGATGCATACTTTCTGGTGCAACAGCAAGCGTTGGAGGATTTTAGCGCCAAACAGGACAAAGCTAATAAGCTTGCTAAGCTTATTGTCAGCATGGTGGATACCACGTTTCTTGAGCTCTTCTGAAGTTGTTTCAGTTATGCTCTTGTTTTGCTGCCGTGTTTATTTGCACTGGTGGGCAATTTTGACGGCCAGTGTATGTAATATGCTGCTTTGTTCCCTATATTTGCACTGGTGGTGAACTTTGATGCCCAGTGGATGTAATATGTGTAATAGCGGTAATAGGTTAGCGTTAATTGCTTGCTTATTTATTTCCTTATTGTCTTGTTTAGTTGTTTGCTTGTAGTCACTGCAGTTCTTTTTCTGTGTTTTTCTAGTGGCCACAATAACCTATTTTTTGAAACTAGGCCAAAATAATCATGGCAACACATGGACTGTTGTAACCATGGGCCTCCCACGGGCCGTATGATCCATGGGCCTTCTACGGGCCATAGGATCCATGGGCCTTCTACGGGCCATAGGATCCATTGGCCTTCTATACGGGCCGTACGATCCATGGGCCTTATACGGGCCGTACGGTCCATGGGCCTTTTACGGGCCGTACGATCCATGGGCCTTCTACGGGGTGTATCATCATTTCGCCAATCATGGGTCGTACTATTCGTGGACAATAACGGGCCGTTTATCGGCCGTATTTGATAACTCTATGAAAATAGCCCAACGGGTTTTTTCGACATGAAAATGGCCCAACGTATTAACGAGCCACAAACGGGCCGACTATAACCACGGGCTGAATTTGGCCCACAAGCAGAAAATGACAGTAACGGGCCGTAAGTAACCGAATGCTGGAAATGAGCCCAAAAATAAATGGGCCCTGAGAAGGCCGAAAAATATCATGGGATGGAAACGGCCCAACGGATTAATGGTCCGTTAATGGGTGTAAAGTGATACACTGTTCATTACGGGCCAGTTTTACCACGGGCCGTTAAGGGGCCGAGGGTTACTAAGGGCCTCATATGGGCCGAAAGACATCATGGGCCATACATGGTCCGGAAGTTAAAACGGGCTGGAATTATATTGGATGGCCCAGATGACGCTATTGGGCCTAATTCGGATAGGCCGTAAACGGGCCCTGGGATAGCAGGCTATAAATGGGCTATATGCAAACAGGCCGTTAACAGGCTTGCCGTGGGCCGGCCCGCAACCATTTGACCAAGTCAAACGGGCTGGCCTTTTCACAGGAATGGGCCTCTATTGGGCCGTGCCATGTGTCTACGTATCATAGGCGCTTTGGGTCCAATGAGTGGATGACATCTGTCCCAACGGTGAGCCGACACGTGTTTCCTCCAGCCAATGATGATTTTACACGTGGAAAATCCCCATTGGTCGGGGCTGTTAACGGGTTATCAGATCCAAAACCGGACCCGATAGTTTAACGGCGTTCCGTTACGGTGGATGCCACGTGTTGGTCACCCTTGACGAAAGCACTTCCGTGACGCGCGATTTATCATCATGGAAGTGGACACTTCCGTGATGATAATTTTGGTAATGTCATGGAACACTTCTACGACAACACAGGTATGACTATCTTGATTCTGTCATAAATTTGTCATGGATGTACATGCATGACAGAAAACGTGACCTACTGTGACAAACACGTATCATCACGGAAGTGTATTTTTTTGTAGTGATAATTTGTAACGGGTAACAAGTAATGAAAGTAAATAAGGTGCAGCAAGGTGGCCCAATCCTTTTTGTAGCAAAGGACAAGCCTGGACAAACTCTTATATAGAGAAAAGCGCTCCCGAGGACACATGGGAATTATCTCAAGCTAGTTTTCATCACGTTCATATGATTCGCGTTCGGTACTTTGATAATTTGATATGTGGGTGGACCGGTGCTTGGGTGCTGTCCTTACTTGGACAAACATCCCACTTATGATTAACTCCTATTGCAAGCATTCGCAACTACAAAAGAAGTATTAAGGTAAACCTAACCATAGCATGAAACATATGGATCCAAATCAGCCCCTTACGAAGCAACGCATAAACTAGGGTTTAAGCTTCTGTCACTCTAGCAACCCATCATCTACTTATTACTTCCCAATGCCTTCCTCTAGGCCCAAACAATGGTGAAGTGTCATGTAGTCGATGTTCACATGACACCACTAGAGGAGAGACAACATACATCTCATCAAAATATCGAACGAATACCAAATTCACATGACTACTAATAGCAAGACTTCTCCCATGTCCTTAGGAACAAACGTAACTATTCACAAAGCATATTCATGTTCATAATCAGAGGGGTATTAATATGCATAATGGATATGAACATATGATCTTCCACCAAATAGACCAACTAGCATCAACTACAAGGAGTAATCAACACTACTAGCAACTCACAGGTACCAATCTGAGGCTTTGGGACAAAGATTGGATACAAGAGATGAACTAGGGTTTTAAAGGAGATGGTGCTGGTGAAGATGTTGATGGATATTGGCCCCCTCCCGATGAGAGGAGCGTTGGTGATGATGATGGCGATGATTTCCCCCTCCCGGAGGGAAGTGTCTCCGGCAGAACAGCTCCGCCAGAGCCCTAGATTGGTTCCGCCAAGGTTCCGCCTCGTGGCGGCGGAGTCTCGTCCCGAAAGCTTGCTTATGATTTTTTCTCGGACAAAAGACTTCATATAGTAGAAGATGGGCACCGGAGGGCCACCAGGGGGCCCACGAGGCAGGGGGGCACGCCCAGGGGGGTAGGGCGTGCCCCCCACCCTCGTGGCCAGGGTGTGGGCCCCCTTTGGTATTTTCTTCGCTCAGTATTTTTTATTATTTCCAAAAATAACTTCCGTGGAGTTTTAGGACTTTTGGAGTTGTGCAGAATAGGTCTCTAATATTTGCTCCTTTTCCAGCCCAGAATTCCAGCTGCCAGCATTCTCCCTCTTTATGTAAACCTTGTAAAATAAGAGAGAATAGGCATAAGTATTGTGAGATAATGTGTAATAACAGCCCATAATGCAATAAATATCGATATAAAAGCATGATGCAAAATGGACGTATCAACTCCCCCAAGCTTAGACCTCGCTTGTCCTCAAGCGGAAGCCGATAACGATAAATATGTCCACATGTTTAGAGATAGAGGTGTCGATAAAATAAAATACGGACATGAGGGCATCATGATCATTCTTAGAACAGCAACATATATGGATATTTTCATATGATTTCTTATGCTCAAGTAATAATCTATTCACAATGTCAAGTATGAATCAGAAACTTCATTGAGAACTAACAAACTATAACCTCAGTCATTGAAGCAATTGCAATTTATCATAACATCAGAAAGAGTCTATGTAAGAGCTTTTCAGCAAGTCCACATACTCAACTATCATTTAGTCTTTCACAATTGCTAACACTCACGCAATACTTGTGGTTACGGAGTTTTAATCGGACACAGAGAAAGATAGGGGCTTATAGTTTCGCCTCCCAACCTCTTACCTCAAGGGTAATGTCAACAATAACAGTTCATGCTAACTTACATCCAATTGGATATATATATATACCAGGATCTTTCCAACACACTGTGCTTGCCAAATGATAAAATGTAAAAAGGAAAGGTGAAGATCACCATGACTCTTGCATAAGGTAGAAGATAAAAGTAAAAGATAGGCCCTTCGCAGAGGGAAGCAGAGGTTGGCATGCGCTTTCAGGGTTGGATGCACATAATCTTAATGCGAAAGAATGTCACTTTATATTGCCACTTGTGATATGGACCTTTATTATGCAGTCCGTCGCTTTTATTTCTTCCACATCACAAGATCGTATAAAGCTTATTTCCTCCACACTAATCAATCATACATATATAGAGAGCAATTTTTATTGCTTGCACCGATGACAACTTACTTGAAGGATCTTACTCAATCCATAGGTAGGTATAGTGGATTCTCATGGAAAAAACTGGGTTTAAGGATATTTGGAAGCACAAGTAGTATCTCTACTTGGTGCAAAGAATTTGGCTAGCATGAGGGAGAAAGGCAAACTCAACATGTTGGATGATCCATGACAATATACTTTATTTCAGATATAAGAAAACATGACCCATTACGTTGTCTTCCTTGTCCAACATCAACTCTTTAGCATGTCATATTTTAATGAGTGCTTGTTGGGGATCGTTGCAGAATTTTAAAATTTTCTATGCATCACCAAGATCCATCTATGGAGTTTACTAGCAACGAGGGGAAAGGAGTGCATCTACATACCCTTGTAGATGGCGAGCGGAAGCGTTCAAGTGAACGGGGTTGATGGAGTCGTACTCGTCGTGATCCAAATCACCGATGACCGAGTGCCGAACGGACGGCACCTCCGCGTTCAATACACGTATGGAGCAGAGACGTCTCCTCCTTCTTGATCCAGCAAGGGGGAAGGAGAGGTTGATGGAGATCCAGCAGCACGACGGCGTGGTGGTGGAAGTAGCGGGGAACCCGGCAGGGCGTCGCCAAGCGCAAGCGGGAGGGAGAGGTGTTGCAGGGGGAGAGGGAGGCGCCAGGGGCTGTGTTTATGCTGCCCTCCCTCCCCCCCACTATTTATAGGGGTCCTGGGGGGGCGCTGGCCACCCTGGAGATCCCATCTGAGGGGGCGCGGCGGCCAAGGGGGTGGCTTGCCCCCCAAGCCAAGTGGGGCGCCCCCACCCCTAGGGTTTCCAACCCTAGGCGCAGGGGGAGGCCCAAGGGGGGGCGCCCCAGCCCACTAAGGGCTGGTTCCCTTCCCACTTCAGCCCATGGGGCCCTCCGGGATAGGTGCCCCCCCCCGGTGGACCCCCGGGACCCTTTCGGTGGTCCCGGTACAATACCGATAACCCCCGAAACTTTCCCGATGGCCGAAACTGGACTTCCTATATATAATTCTTCACCTCCGGACCATTCCGGAACTCCTCGTGACGTCCGGGATCTCATCCGGGACTCCGAACAACTTTCGGGTTTCCGCATACTAATATCTCTACAACCCTAGCATCGCCGAACCTTAAGTGTGTAGACCCTACGGGTTCGGGAGACATGCAGACATGACCGAGACGCCTCTCCGGTCAATAACCAACAGCGGGATCTGGATACCCATGTTGGCTCCTACATGTTCCACGATGATCTCATCGGATGAACCACGATGTCGAGGATTCAATCAATCCCGTATACAATTCCCTTTGTCAATCGGTATGTTACTTGCCCGAGATTCGATTGTCGGTATCCCAATACCTTGTTCAATCTCGTTACCGGCAAGTCTCTTTACTCGTACCGTAATGCATGATCCCGTGGCTAACTCCTTAGTCACATTGAGCTCATTATGATGATGCATTACCGAGTGGGCTCAGAGATACCTCTCCGTCATACGGAGTGACAAATCCCAGTCTCGATCCATGTCAACCCAACAGACACTTTCAGAGATACCTGTAGTGTACCTTTATAGTCACCCAGTTATGTTGTAACGTTTGGTACACCCAAAGCACTCCTACGGCATCCGGGAGTTACACGATCTCATGGTCTAAGGAAAAGATACTTGACATTGGAAAAGCTCTAGCAAACGAACTACACGATCTTTGCGCTATGCTTAGGATTGGGTCTTGTCCATCACATCATTCTCCTAATGATGTGATCCCGTTATCAATGACATCCAACGTCCATAGTCAGGAAACCATGACTATCTGTTGATCAACGAGCTAGTCAACTAGAGGCTTACTAGGGACACATTGTGGTCTATGTATTCACACATGTATTACGATTTCCGGATAACACAATTATAGCATGAACAATAGACAATTATCATGAACAAAGAAATATAATAATAACCATTTTATTATTGCCTCTAGGGCATATTTCCAACAGTGCTCACAATCATAAAAGATGTCCAAGATAATATATTTATATGTGAAACCTCTCTGTCTTTATTACTTCCTATTAATTGCAACGATGACCAAAACTATGTTTGTCAACTCTCAACAATTTTTAATCATCATACTCCTTATATGTGAAGTCATTACTCTCCATAAGATCAATATGATCTCTTTTTATTTCTTTTTATTCTTTCTTTTCTTTTATTCCCTCAAGATCATAGCAAGATAATCAAGCCCTTGACTCAACACTAATCTTTATTATATAGCTCACGGACTCGATTACATAGAAGGATCATAAAGCAAAACTCAAAACTAGATCATACCAAAAACTTTTATTCTACTAGATCAAGATATTACCAAAAGGATCGAACTAAAAAAAACGGTAAAGATAGGAGTGTGATGGTGATACGATACCGGGGCACCTCCCCCAAGCTTGGCAGTTGCCGAGGGGAGTGCCCATACCCATGTGATTATATCTCTTTCTTCGGGGGTGGTGATGATGGATTTGTTGATGATGTAAATTGTGCTTTCAGCTTCTTCATATTGTAATTGAGAAGAGCAATTTCCTCCTTTAAATCATCGACCTCCGATTCCATCTTCAAGATCTTGTCACATAAATCTCCTTTGCTTTTCTGCCGAAAACGAGAAGGAATAGATCGGTTGTTAGACAGTTTAGCCCTCTTAAGAAGACTAGACTTCTTGAACTTCACGTGCATATCCCCAGGTTGAGGTAGAGGGACATCCTCCTCCTCCGAGCTTGAATCATTGATCCTCATTAAATGAGCATCCTCCTCCTCATCCGTAGTTCGACCACAAGGAGATAGATCCCCATAGGTCTTTGGGTCAGCAATGAGGTGTGAGACATAGCTCTCTCCGTCGGAATCCTGAGATGACATCTTGCTCCAAATCTGCTACATAAACAACTTGAAACAAAAACAGAGGATATTTGCGTGATACGATGGTCAAAACCTTTGGGATATTATATAATGAATTTTTACCGACCAAAATAAGTATTGTGCAAGAAAACAGAGTCCGGAGAGCACACGAGGTACCCATGAGGTAGGGGGGCCCACCCAGGGGGTAGGGCGCGCCCTCCACCCTCGTGGAGGCCTCGTGTCCTTCCCGGACTGCTTCTTATTTTCCTATTTTTCTAAATATTCCAAAACGGAGAAAAATTGCCATTAGAACTGTTTTGGAGTCGGTTTACTTACCGTACCACGTACCTATTCCTTTTCGGAGTCTGAAACGTTCTGGAAAGTGTCTCTTATGTATTCCTCCGGGGTTACGGTTTCAATAACATTAGTTTCAACATTTATAGGATTACCTGAGATATAATGTTTGATTCTTTGACAGTTCACCACCTTCGGATTTGTGCCTTCGAAATTATTGATTTTTATGGCACCAGAACGATAGACCTCCTCGATAACGTAAGGACCTTCCCATTTAGAGAGAAGTTTTCCTGCAAAAAATCTTAAACGAGAGTTGAATAGCAACACATAATCACCTACATTAAACTCATGCTTTTGTATCCTTTTGTCATGCCATCTTTTAACTTTTTCTTTAAACAACTTGGCATTTTCATAGGCTTGGGTTCTCCATTCATCAAGTGAGCTAATGTCAAATAACCTCTTCTCACCGGCAAGTTTGAGATCATAATTGAGCTCTTTAATAGCCCAATATGCCTTATGTTCTAATTCGAGAGGTAAGTGACATGCTTTCCCGTAAACCATTTTATACGAAGACATACCCATAGGATTTTTATATGCAGTTCTATAGGCCCATAATGCATCATCAAGTTTCTTGGACCAATTCTTTCTAGACCTATTAACAGTCTTTTGCAAAATTAATTTGAGCTCTCTATTACTCAATTCTACTTGACCACTAGACTGTGGGTGATAAGGAGATGCAATTCTATGATTAACATCATACTTGGCAAGCATTTTACGAAAGGAACCATGAATGAAATGTGAACCACCATGAGTCATTAAATATCTAGGGACTCCAAACCTCAGAAAAATAACTTCTTTAAGCATCTTAATAGAAGTGTTATGATCAGCACTACTAGTTGGAATAGCTTCTACTCACTTAGTAATGTAATCAACAGCAACTAAAATATGTGTATATCCATTAGAGGCAGGAAACGGTCCCATATAATCAAAGCCCCAAACATCAAATGGTTCAATAACAAGTGAATAATTCATAGGCATTTCTTGACGTCTACTAATGTTACCAATTCTTTGACATTCATCACAAGATAAGACAAACTTACGAGCATCCTTGAAGAGAGTAGGCCAATAAAAACCGGATTGCAATACCTTATGTGTAGTTCTATCTCCAGCGTGGTGTCCTCCGTAAGCCTCGGAGTGACACTTGCGGAGGATCTGTTCCTGTTCATGCTCAGGTACACAACGCCTAATAACACCATCTACTCCTTCTTTATAAAGATGTGGGTCATCCCAAAAGTAATGTCTTAAATCATAGAAAAACTTTTTCTTTTGTTGGTATGTGAAACTAGGTGATATAAATTTAGCAACAATGTAATTAGCATAATCAGCATACCATGGAGCAGTACGAGAAGCATTTATGACATTCAGTTGTTCATCAGGAAAGCTATCATCAATAGGTAGTGGGTCATCAAGAACATTTTCTAACCTAGACAAGTTGTCTGCAACGAGGTTCTCGGCTCCCTTTCTATCAATAATATGCAAATCAAATTCTTGTAGCAAGAGAACCCATCTAATAAGTCTAGGTTTAGCATCTTTCTTTTCCATAAGATATTTAATAGCAGCATGATCAGTGTGAATAGTTACTTTAGAATCAACAATATAAGGTCTGAACTTATCACAAGCAAATATAACTGCTAAGAATTCTTTTTCAGTAGTGGCATAATTTCTCTGGGCATTTTCTAGAGTTTAACTAGCATATTGAATAGCATTTAATTTCTTATCAACTCTTTGCCCTAGAACAGCACCTACAGCATAATCGCTAGCATCACACATAATTTCAAAAGGTAAATTCCAATCAGGTGGTTGAACGATAGGTGCAGAGATTAATGCTTTCTTAAGTATTTCAAATGCTTCTACACAATCATCATAAAAAACGAAAGGTATATCTTTTTGTAAGAGATTAGTCAGAGGCCGAGAAATTTTTGAGAAGTCCTTAATGAACCTCCTATAAAAACTGGCATGACCAAGGAAACTTCTTATACCTTTGATGTCCTTAGGACACGACATCTTTTCAATAGCATCAACTTTAGCTTTATCAACTTCAATACCTCTTTCAGAAATTTTATGCCCCAAGACAATGCCTTCATTAACCATAAAGTGGCATTTCTCCGAATTCAAGACAAGATTAGTTTCTTCACATCTCTGCAAAACTCGATCAAGGTTGCTCAAGCAATCATCAAAAGAGGATCCATAAACGGAGAAATCGTCCATGAAAACCTCACAAATCTTTTCACAAAAATTAGAGAATATAGCCATCATGCATATTTGAAAGGTAGCAGGTGCATTACATAAACCAAAAGGCATACGTCTATAAGCAAAAGTACCTAAAGGGCAAGTAAAAGTGGTTTTTGCTTGATCATCAACTGACACAGGTATTTGAGAGAAACCAGAGTAACCATCTAGAAAGCAAAAATGTGTATGTTTGGATAATATTTCTAGCATTTGATCTATGAATGGCAAGGGATAATGATCCTTTTTAGTAGCTTTATTTAATTTGCGGAAATCAATTACCATCCTATAACCTGTAATAATTCTTTGCGGAATCAATTCATCTTTATCATTAGGAACGACAGTAATACCTCCCTTCTTAGGGACACAATGGACAGGACTTACCCACTGACTATCAGCAACGGATATATTATACCTGCCTCAAGGAGCTTTAATATTTCCTTTCTTACCACTTCTTTCATCTTAGGATTCAGCCATCGTTGGTGATCAATAACTGGTTTGCCGTCTTTCTCCAAATTTATTTTGTGTTGACATAGAGTAGGACTAATGCCCTTAAGATCATCAAGAGTATATCCAATAGCAGCACGGTGCTTCTTTAGAGTTTTCAATAATTTCTCTTCCTCATGCTCTGAAAGGTTAGCACTAATAATAGCAGGATATATCTTCTTTTCATCTAGATAAGCATATTTAAGAGTATCAGGTAATGGTTTAAGCTCAAACACGGGATCACCCTTGGGTGGAGGAGGATCCCCTAGGATTTCAACAGGCAAGTTGTGTTTTGGAATAGGTCCTTGTTTAAAGAATACTTCATCTATTTCCCTTCTTTCATTCAAAAACATATCATTTTCATGGTCTAGCAAATATTGTTCTAAAGGATCACTAGGAGGTACGACAATAGAAGCAAGACCAATAATTTCATCTTTACTAGGCAATTCCTCATCACGAGGTTGTTTACGAAATTTAGAGAAATTAAACTCATGAGACATATCATCCAAGCCAATAGTAACAACATCCTTTTCGCAGTCTATCTTAGCATTAACAGTGTTCAAGAAGGGTCTGCCAAATATAATGGGACAAAAGCTATCTTGTGGGGAACCAAGAACAAGAAAATTAGCAGGATATTCAACCTTCCCACACAATACTTCAAAATCTCTAACAATCCCAATCGGTGATATAGTATCTCTATTGGCAAGCTTAATGGTGACATCAATTTCTTCTAACTCAGCAGGTGCAATATCATGCATAATTTCTCGATATAAAGAAATAGGCACTGCACTAGCACTAGCACCCATATCACACAAGCCATGATAACAATGATCTCCTATTATAACAGAAATAACAGGCATGCCTACCACAGGTCTATGTCTATCTTTAGCGGAAGGTTTAACAATTCTAGCAGTCTCATCACAGAAGTAAATAACATGCCCATCGATATTATCAACCAAGAGATCTTTAACCATAGCAATATTAGGTTCAACTTTAACTTGCTCAGGGGGTTTGTGTGTCCTAATATTACTTTTGTTGACTACAGTTCAAGCTTTAGCATGATCCTTGATTCCAACAGGGAAAGGTGGTTTCTCAACATAAGCAGTAGGAACAATAGGATCATTATAAGTGATAGTCTTTTCTTCAACTTTAATAGGTGCAACTACTTTTACTTCAATGGGAGGATTATATTTAAACCACTTTTCCTTAGGGAGATCAACATGAGTAGCAAATGATTCACAGAAAGAGGCTACTATCTTAGAGTCAAGTCCATATTTAGTGCAAAATTTACGGAAAACATTGGTATCCATAAAAGATTTAACACAATCAAACTTAGGTGTTATACCTGACTCCTTACCTTCGTAGAGGTCCCAATCTTCAGAGTTGCATTTAATTCTTTCCAATAAATCCGATTTGAATTCAATAGTCTTCATCATAAAAGAACCAGTACAAGAAGTATCGAGCATGGAGCGATTATTGTCAGAAAGCCGAGCACAAAAAAATTGAATAATCATTTCTCTTGAGAGCTCATGATTGGGGCATGAATATAACATTGACTTAAGCCTCCCCCAAGCTTGAGCGATGCTTTCTCCATCGCGGGGCCAAAAATTATATATATAATCACGATCACGATGAACAAGATGCATAGGATAAAACTTCTGATGAAATTCCAATTTCAATCGCTTGTAGTCCCATGATCCCATATCATCACATAGCCTATACCATGTCAATGCATCTCCTTTCAAAGATAAAGAGAAGACCTTCTTATTGATAACATCATCGGGCATACCTGCAAGCTTAAATAATCCACAAACTTCATCCACATAAATTAAGTGTAAATCGGGGTGCAATGTTCCATCTCCTGCAAAAGGATTAGCTAGCAGTTTCTCTATCATACCCGAAGGAATTTCAAAGTAAACATTTTCATTTTCAGTAGGTTCAGTAGGTTGAGGAGCAACTCTTTGCTCTACTGGTCGGGGTGAAGATACCCCGAACAAGCCCCTCAAAGGATTTCTTTCCATAGTAACAAGTGACAGTAAATTTCAGCACACTATATAAATTTTTTCCTTACCAAATTCCACCTACCAAAGGCGCTTCACTCCCCGGCAACAGCGCCAGAAAAGAGTCTTGATGACCCACAAGTATAGGGGATCTATCGTAGTCCTTTTGATAAGTAAGAGTGTCGAACCCAACGAGGAGCAGAAGGAAATGACAAGCGGTTTTCAGCAAGGTATTCTCTGCAAGCACTGAAATTATAGGTAACAGATAGTTTTGTGATAAGATAATTTGTAACGGGTAATAAGTAATGAAAGTAAATAAGGTGCAGCAAGGTGGCCCAATCCTTTTTGTAGCAAAGGACAAGCCTGGACAAACTCTTATATAGAGAAAAGCGCTCCCGAGGACACATGGGAATTATCGTCAAGCTAGTTTTCATCACGTTCATATGATTCGCGTTCGGTACTTTGATAATTTGATATGTGGGTGGACCGGTGCTTGGGTGCCGTCCTTACTTGGACAAAGATCCCACTTATGATTAACTCCTATTGCAAGCATCCACAACTACAAAGGAAGTATTAAGGTAAACCTAACCATAGCATGAAACATATGGATCCAAATCAGCCCCTTACGAAGCAACACATAAACTAGGGTTTAAGCTTCTGCCACTCTAGCAACCCATCATCTACTTATTACTTCCCAATGCCTTCCTCTAGGCCCAAACAATGGTGAAGTGTCATGTAGTCGACGTTCACATGACACCACTAGAGGAGAGACAACATACATCTCATCAAAATATCGAACGAATACCAAATTCACATGACTACTAATAGCAAGACTTCTCCCATGTCCTCAGGAACAAACGTAACTACTCACAAAGCATATTCATGTTCATAATCAGAGGGGTATTAATATGCATAATGGATCTGAACATATGATCTTCCACCAAATAAACCAACTAGCATCAACTACAGGGAGTAATCAACACTACTAGCAACCCACAAGTACCAATCTGAGGCTTTGGGACAAAGATTGGATACAAGAGATGAACTAGGGTTTTAAAGGAGATGGTGCTGGTGAAGATGTTGATGGAGATTGGCCCCCTCCCGATGAGAGGAGCGTTGGTGATGACGATGGCGATAATTTCCCCCTCCCGGAGGGAAGTGTCCCCGGCAGAACAGCTCCGCCAGAGCCCTAGATTGGTTCCGCCAAGGTTCCGCCTCGTGGCGGCGGAGTCTCGTCCCGAAAGCTTGCTTATGATTTTTTTTCTCGGACGAAAGACTTCATATAGCAAAAGATGGGCACCGGAGGGCCACCAGGGGGCCCACGAGGCAGGGGGCGCGCCCCCCACCCTCGTGGCCAGGGTGTGGGCCCACTCTGGTATTTTCTTCGCTCAGTATTTTTTATTATCTCCAAAAATAACTTTCGTGTAGTTTTAGGACTTTTGGAGTTGTGCAGAATAGGTCTCTAATACTTGCTCCTTTTCCAGCCCAGAATTCTAGCTGCCGGCATTCTCCCTCTTTATGTAAACCTTGTAAAAGAAGAGAGAATAGGCATAAGTATTGTGACATAATGTGTAATAACAGCCCATAATGCAATAAATATCGATTAAAAAGCATGATGCAAAATGGACGTATCAGCCCACCTGGTGGCCCCCCTCTAGTAGTTATTGGCTCCAATATTTCTTATATATTCCATAAAAATCCCCGTCAAGTTTCAGCTTGTTTGGAGTTGTGCAGAATAGGTGGCCTGATGTAGCTTTTCCAGGTCCAGATTTCCAGCTGCCGGAATTCTCCCTCTTCGTGTGTACCTTGTAAATTATGAGAGAAAAGGCATTAGAATTACTCCAAAAAGCATTATTATGGATAAAAACAATATAAATAACAGTAAGAAAACATGATGCAAAATGGACGTATCAACTCCCCCAAGCTTAGACCTCGCTTGTCCTCAAGCGAAAACCGAAATCGAAAAACATGTCCACATGCTTTGAGAGAGAGGTGTCGATAAAAACAAAGTACGGACATAGAAGCATCATGTTGATTATTATAACAACAACAAAATTAAACATAGGACGTTTATCATAGAACTTTTATCATATACTTCTCATGAATAAGTAACAGTTCATCACATAATTAAAGTATAAAGCAAAAACTCTATTAGAAACAAACAAACTATGTTCTCAATCAACTTTGCAACTACAATTCATCATCTTTTCAGGAAGGGTCACGTGTCGGAGCCTTTAGGCAAGTCCACATACTCAACCATCATATAGTCTTCTATGATTGCTAACACTCACCTTGTACCCATGAGCAAAACATTTCAACTGGACACATAGAAAGATAGGGGCTTATAGTTTCGCCTCCCAACATGCTCACCTCAAGGGTGAAGTCAACAATAATAGCTCATGCTATCTATATTCAACTGGACATATGTGCCTACATCTTTCCTCGCCACATGATGCTTGCCAAAAGAGAAAATAAAAAAGGAACAGAAGGAAAACTTTGACTCTTTGCATAAAAGTAAATACATAAAAGTAAAAGATTGGCCCTTCGCAGAGGGAAGCAGAGGTTGCCATGCGCTTATTTGTTTGCATGCTCAATCCCTTAGTGCAAGAGAATGTCACGTTGTATTGCCCCTTAAGATGACAACCTTTATTATGCAGTCTGTCGCTTTTATTCTTTGTCATCCAAGTTCGTACAACGCTCAATTTTCTCTTACACTAAATGATCTCACATATTTAGAAGCAATTTTATTGCCTTTTTGTGCCGAAGACAACTTACTTGAGGGATCTTGCTCAATCCCTAGGTAGGTACGGTGGACACTTGAAAAAGATTTGGGTTTAAGGGTTTTTGGATGCACAAGTAGTATCTGTACTTAGTGCGGAATTTTGGGCTAGCAAAGATAGGGGCAAGCACCAAATGTTGAAGGATCTATGAAAATATGACTTCTATGTGAATATAAACAAACATAAACCATTAAGTTGTCTTCCTTGTCCAATGTCAATAATTTTGGCATATAATATTTTGATGAGGGCTCACAATCACAAAAGATTTCTAGGATAGTATATTTATATGTGAATCTTCTCTTCCCTTATTAATTTTTTCATGAGTTACATCATTGACTAATGCTATGATTGTCAATCTCTAATAAAATTTCCTACTTATACTTTTCCTTATGTGGTGCTATCACCTACCATAGGATTAGTATATGATTTTGTTGATTTATTTCCTTTCTCTTTTTCTTTCTTTATTTCTTTTCTTTATTTGCAACGCGAAAGTAAAGAAAGCAAAAACTCAAGCTAAACTTTATTATATAACTTGCACACGATTACAATGATAAATCACTAAACAAACTCTCAAAGAAAGGATCAAACTAAACTTTATTTCATCCAAAGCAAAAAGATCGAACTAAGATAAGTAAAAGCAAAAAGATAGTGGGATGATACGATACCGGGGCACCTCCCCCAAGCTTGGCGGAAGCCAAGGGGAGTGCCCATAACCGATACTCAGTTCTCCTTTGGTGGTGAAGAAGATGGTGGTGGTGATGGTGATGAAGCAATCCTATCCTTAAGGATCAAGAGATTCTCCAACCGACGGATCATGCTCCGGAGACAGGTGATATGCTCTTGATGCAGAATATTTTTGCGAGTGAGATACTTATTTTGTATGCGAACTATTTCAATGACGCGAAAAGCTTCAATCTCAGCAGGAGTAAGGTGAGTAAGGTAGGGTTTAAGGATATCTTCCTCCTCCTCCTCCTCGGCCAGCAGTGCTTGTGTTGCCACCGGGGATGGATCTACGATAGCTTCCTTGCCCTTGTCTCCATTGATGGCGTCCGTAGGCTCCTCCCTCTTTGTATCGATCTTCATCAGCCAAGCATCTTCTTCCATGTGGTTGGAGGAGCAGGAAGACATGATGCCTAGCTTGATAAATCTGACCGGAAACAGCAAGAAAAGAGAACAGAGGATTTTCTCCGCGATACGGTGGTTAACAGGTTCGGGAAGTGTATATAGATTTTTTATCTTGGAGGACAAGCATACAGGAGAAAAACAGAGTACAGAAGGTGTCCCAGGTGGGCACAACCCACCTGGGCGCGCCAGGCTGCCTGGCGCGCCCTGGTGTCTTGTGCCCACTAGGGGACACTTCCTGGTAGTTTCTTTATTTCCAAAATTCTAAAATATTCCAAAACTGATAAAAAATATGTTCACGAATTTTTCAGAGTCCGTTTACTTACCGTATCACGTACCTCCTTATTTTCACGATTCTGGAGTGTTCCGGAAGGACTCTTTTATGTGTTCTTCCGGTGTCAAAGTTTGGATAATATTACTTTCAACATTAATAGGTGTACCTGAGATATAATGCTTTATTCATTGTCCATTGACAACCTTCGGGTTAGTACCTTCGGAATTATTTATTTTGATGGCTCAAGACCGGTAAACCTCCTCGATGACATATGGGCCTTCCCATTTTGAGAGGAGCTTTCCTGCAAAAATCTAAAATGAGAGTTGTACAAAAGAACATATTCTCCGACTTTAAACTCACGCTTTTGGATTCTTTTGTCATGCCATCTTTTAACTTTCTCTTTGAATAACCTTGCATTTTCATATGCTTGGGTTCTCCATTCATCTAATGAGCTTATATCAAATCACCTCTTTTCACCAGCAAGTTTGAAATCATAGTTGAGCTCTTACATTGCCCAAAATGCTTTATGTTCTAACTCAAGAGGCAAATGACAAGCTTTTCCATAAACCATTTTATAAGGAGACATACCCATAGGATTTTTATATGCTGTTCTATAGGCCCAAAGTGCATCATCTAATTTCTTAGACCAATTCTTCCTGGACCTATTGATAGTCTTTTGCAAAATTAATTTTATTTCCCTATTGCTAAGTTGAACTTGACCACTAGACTGAGGATGATATGGTGATGCAATTCTATGGTTAATGCTACCTCTTCAGCACTGCGTTGGTTTTCCCTTGAAGAGGAAAGGGTGATGCAGCAAAGTAGCATAAGTATTTCCCTCAGTTTTTGAGAACCAAGGTATCAATCCAGTAGGAGACCGCGCTCAAGTCCCACGTACCTACACAAACAAATAAGAACCTTGCAACCAACGCGATAAAGGGGTTGTCAATCCCTTCACGGCCACTTGCAAAAGTGAGATCTGATAGAGATGATAAGATAATATTTTTGGTATTTTTATGATAAAGATAAAAATTAAAGATTGCAAAATAAACGGCGCCAGAAATAACTTGTTGACGGGAGATTAATATGATGGAAAATAGACCCCGGGGCCATTGGTTTCACTAGTGGCTTCTCTCAAGATAGCATAAGTATTACGGTGGGTGAACAAATTACTGTCGAGCAATTGATAGAATTGAGCATAGTTATGAGAATATCTAGGTATGATCATGTATATAGGCATCACGTCCGCGACAAGTAGACCGACTCCTGCGTGCATCTACTACTATTACTCCACACATCGACCGCTATCTAGCATGCATCTAGAGTATTAAGTTCATAAGAACGGAGTAACGCTTTAAGCAAGATGACATGATGTAGAGGGATAAACTCAAGCAATATGATATAAACCCCATCTTTTTATCCTCGATGGCAACAATACAATACGTGTCGTTTCCCCTACTGTCACTAGGATCGAGCACCGCAAGATTGAACCCAAAGCTAAGCACTTCTCCAATTGCAAGAAAGATCAATCTAGTAGGCCAAACAAAACTGATAATTCAAAGAGACTTGCAAAGATAACCAATCATACATAAAAGAATTCAGAGGAGATTCAAATATTGTTCATAGATAATCTTGATCATAAACCCACAATTCATCGGATCTCGACAAACACACCGCAAAAGAAGATTACATCGAATAGATCTCCAAGAGAATCGAGGAGAACTTTGTATTGAGATCCAAAGAGAGAGAAGAAGCCATCTAGCTAATAACTATGGACTCGAAGGTCTGAGGTAAACTACTCACACATCATCGGAGAGGCTATGGTGTTGATGTAGAAGCCCTCTGTTATCAATGCCCCCTCCGGTGGAGCGCCGGAAAAGGCCCCAAGATGGGATCTAACGGGTACAGAGAGTTGCGGCGGTGGAAATAGGGTTTTGGCTTATCTTCTGATGTTTCCAGGGTATATGAGTATATATAGGCGAAAGAGGTCGGACAGGAGAGCTACGAGGGGCCCACGAGGGTGGGGGCGCGCCTCCCTACCTCGTGGCCTCCTCGTCGATTGCTTGACGTCCACTCCAAGTCCTCTGGATCACGTTTGTTCCGAAAATCACGTTCCCGAAGGTTTCATTCCGTTTGGACTCCGTTTGATATTCCTTTCCTTCGAAACACTGAAATAGACAAAAAAACAGCAATTTGGGCTGGACCTCCGGTTAATAGGTTAGTCCCAAAAAAATATAAAATTGTATAATAAAGCCCATTGAACATCCAAAACAGATAATATAATAGCATGGAACAATCAAAAATTATAGATACGTTGGAGACGTATCAGTTAACATCATACTTGGCAAGCATTTTACGGAAAGCACCATGAATAAAGTGCGAACCACCATCAGTCATTAAATATATAGGGACTCCAAACCTTGGGAAAATAACTTCCTTAAGCATTTTAATAGAGGTGTTGTGATCAACACTGCTGGTTGGAATAGCTTCTACCCATTTAGTAACATAATCAATAGCAACCAAAATATGTGTATACCCATTAGAGGAAGGGAAAGGTCCCATGTAATCAAATCCCCAAACATCAAATGGCTCAACAGCAAGTGAATAATTCATACGCATTTCTTGACGCTTACCGATATTACCTATTCTTTGACATTCATCACAAGATGAGACATACTTACGGGCATCCTTGAAGAGAGTAGGCCAATAAAATCCAGATTGCAATACCTTGTGAGCAATTCTATCTCCAACATGATGCCCTTCATAAGCCTCAGAGTGACATTTCCGTAGGATTTGTCCCTGTTCATGCTCAGGTACACAACGTCTAATAATACCATCTACTCCTTCTTTATAAAGATGTGGGTCATCCCAAAAGTAGTGTCTTAAATCATAGAAGAATTTTTTCTTTTGTTGGTATGTGAAGCTAGGTGGCAAATATTTAGCAACAATGTAATTAGCATAGTCAGCATACCAAGGAGTATCATCAGCAACATTTAGTGTAGCTAACTGCTCATCAGGAAAACTATCATCAATAGGTAGTGGGTCATCAAGCACATTTTCAAGCCTAGACAAGTCATCAGCTACGGGGTTCTCAGCTCCTTTTCTATCAATGATATGTAAATCAAATTCTTGTAACAAGAGAACCCAACGAATAAGTCTAGGTTTAGCATCTTTCTTTTCCATAAGATATTTAATAGCAGCATGGTCTGTGTGAACAGTTACTTTGGAATCAACAATATAATGTCTAAATTTATCACAAGCAAACACCACTGCTAAGAATTCTTTTTCAGTAGTAGCATAATTTCTTTGAGCACTGTCTAGAGTTTTACTAGCATAATGAATAACATTCAATTTCTTATCAACTCTTTGTCCTAGAATAGCACGAACAGCATAATCACTAGCATCACACATAATTTCAAAAGGCAAGTTCCAATCAAGTGGTTGAACAATAGATGCAGTAATTAAGGCTTTCTTGAGTGTTTCAAAGGCTTCAAGACAATCATCATCAAAAACAAAAAGGAATATCCTTTTGCAAAAGATTAGTGAGAGGCCTAGAAATTTTAGAAAAGTATTTGATAAATCTCCTATAGAAACTAGCATGACCTAGGAAACTACGAATACCTTTGATGTCCTTAGGACATGGCATTTTCTCAATTGCATCAACCTTAGCTTGATCCACTTCAATACCTCTTTCAAAGATTTTATGACCCAAGACAATGCCTTCATCAACCATAAAGTGGCACTTCTCCCAATTCAAGACAAGATTTGTTTGTTCACATCTCTGCAAAACTCGATCAAGATTGCTTAGACAATCATTAAAAGACTTCCCATAAACAGAAAAGTCATCCATGAAAACCTCAACAATCTTTTCACAAAAGTCAGAGAATATAGCAGCCATACATCTTTGAAAGGTAGCAGGTGCATTACATAAACCAAAAGGCATACATCTATAAGCATAAGTTCCAAAAGGACAAGTAAAAGTGGTCTTTTCTTGATCAGGTTGAGATACAGGTATTTGTGAAAAGCCAGAATATCCATCAAGGAAGCAAAAGTGTGTGTGCTTAGATAATCTTTCAGCATTTGATCAATAAAAGGCAGAGGGTAATGATCTTTTCTAGTTGCTTGTTTAATTTTCTAAAATCAATTACCATTCTATAGCCTATAACAATTCTCTGTGGAATAAGTTCATTCTTATCATTAGGAACAACAGTTATACCTCCTTTCTTAGGGACACAATGAACAAGACTTACCCATCTACTATCAGCTATAGGATAAATTATACCTGCTTCCAGAAGTTCTAATATTTCCGTTCTTACCACCTCTTTCATCTTCGGATTTAACTGACATTGGTGATCAACAACGGGTTTAGCATCAGGTTCCATATTAATTTTGTGCTGACATAGAGTGGGACTAATGCCCTTTAAATCATTAAGAGTATATCCAATAGCAGCCCGGTGCTTCCTTAGAACTTTCAATAATCTTTCTTCTTTATGTTCTGAAAGGTTAGCACTGATAATAACATGATATATCTTCTTCTCATCAAGATAAGCATATTTCAAAGTGTCTGGCAATTGTTTTAATTCAAACACAGGATCACCTTTAGGTGGAGGTGGACCTCCTAGAGTTTCAATAGACAAATTGTGTTTAAGTAGAGGACGTTGTTCAAAGAAAATCTTATCTATTTCATTTCTTTCATGCATATGTAAAACATTTTCATGGTCTAGCAAATATTGTTCTAAAGGATCAGTAGGTGGCACAACAATAGAAGCAAGACCAATTGATTCATCCTTACTAGGCAATTCTTTTTCATGAAGATTTCTACTAAACTTGGAAAAATTAAACTCATGAGACTCATCACCAAAGCTAACACCAACAGTTTGTTTCTTACAATCTATCTTAGCATTAACTGTGTTCAAGAAAGGTCTACCAAAGATAATGGGACAGAAGTCATCTTGTGGGGAACCAAGAACAAGAAAATCAGTTGGGTATTTTATTTTCCCACACAAGACTTCAACATCTCTGACAATCCCAATTGGTGCTATGGTGTCTCTATTAGTAAGTTTAATAGTAACATCTATTTCTTCTATCTCAACAGGTGCTATGTCTTTCATAATTTCTTGATATAAAGTGTAAGGAAATAGCACACACACTAGCACCCATGTCACATAAACCATGATAACAGTGATCTCCTATTTTAACTAAAATAATAGGCATGCCAACAACAGGTCTATGTTTATCTTTTCTATCAGGTTTAGCAATTCTAGCAGCTTCTTCACAGAAATAAATAACATGCCCATCAATATCTTCTTCCAAGAGATCTTTAACCATAGCAATGCTAGGTTCTACTTTAATTTGTTCATCAGGTTTAGGTGTTCTAATATAGCTTTTGTCAACCACAGTTGAAACTTTAGCATGTTCCTTTATCCTAACAGGAAAAGGTGGTTTCTCAATATAAGCAGAAGGAACAACTGGATCAACATTATAAAGTATAGTTTCTTCTTTAACTGGTACCGGTTCTTTAATTTCTTATTTAATAGGTGGGTTATATTTAAACCACTTCTCTTTAGGGAATTCAACATGAGTAGCAAATGATTCACAAAAGGAGGCTACTATCTCCGAGTCAAGTCCATATTTATTGCTAAACTTTTGAAAAGCATCGGTATCCATAAAAGATTTAACACAATCATACTTAAGTTTAATACCTGACTCTTTACCTTCGTCGAGTTCCCAATCTTCAGAGTTGCGTTTAATACTTTCTGAAAGATCCCACCGGAATTCAATAGTCTTCTTCATAAAAGAACCAGCACAAGAAGTATCAAGCATAGTTTGATCATTACGAGAAAGCCGAGCATAAAAATTCTGGATAATAACTTCTCTTGAGAGCTCATGATTGGGGCATGAATATAACATTGAATTAAGCCTCCCCCAAGCTAGAGCGATACTTTCTCCTTCACGGGGCCAAAAATTATATATATAATTCCGGTCACGATGAACTAGATGCATAGGATAATTTTTTTGGTGGAACTCCAATTTCAAATGATTCCAATTCCATGATCCAATATCATCGCATAGCCTATACCATGCCAATGCTTTTCCCTTCAAAGATAAAGGGAAAAGCTTTTTCATCACCTCATCTTCGGGTAAACTTGCAAGCTTAAACAATCCACAAATTTGTTCCACATATATCAAGTGCATATCAAGATGTTCTGTTCCATCTCCTGCATAAGGATTATCTAGCAGTTGTTCTATCATACCCGAAGGAATTTCATATTCAATATTTTCAGTAGGTGCAGTAGGTTGAGGGGTAGCTAATTGTGGTTCCGGACGAGGTGAAGATACCCCGAACAAACCCCTCAAAGGATTGTTTTCCATAGTAACAAGTGATAATAAATTTCAGCACACTATATAAATGTTTCCTTACCAAAGGCGCTTCTCTCTCCGGCAACGGCGCTAGAAAATAGCCTTGATGACCCACAAGTATAGGGGATCAATTGTAGCTCTTTTTCGATGAGTAAGAATGTCGAACCCAACGAGGAGCAGAAGGAAATGACAAGTAGTTTTCAGTAAGGTAGTGTCTGCAAGTGCTGAAATTGTAAGTAGCAGAGTAGTTTGATAGCAAGATAATTTGTAACGAGCAAGTAACGATAATAGTAAAAAGTATGCAGCAAGGTATCCCAATCCTTTTGAGGTAAAGGACAGGCCAAAACGGTCTCTTATGATAAGCAAAGCGTTCTTGAGGGTACACAGGAATTTCATCTAGTCACTTTCATCATGTTGGTTTGATTTGTGTTCGCTACTTTGATAATTTGATATGTAGGTGGACCGGTGCTTAGGTGTTGTTCTTACTTGAACAAACCTCTTACTTATGATTAACCCTCCTGCAAGCATCCGCAACTATGAGAAAAGTATTAAGAATAAATTCTAACCATAGCATTAAACTCTAGGATCCAATCGGTCCCTTACGGAATAGCGCATAAACTGGGGTTTAAGCTTCTGTCACTCTCGCAACCCATCATCTAATTGCTACTCCACAATGCATTCCCTTAGGCCCAAATATGGTGAAGTGTCATGTAGGCGACGTTCACATGACACCACTAAGGGAATAACAACATACATACTATCAAAATATCGAACACTTATCAAGTTCACATGATTACTTGCAACATGATTTCTCCCATGAGCTCAAGAACAAAAGTAACTACTCACAAATGATAAACATGCTCATGATCAGAGGAGTATTAAATAGCATAATGTATCTGAACATATAATCTTCCACCAAATAAACCATATAGTAATCAACTACAAGATGTAATCAACACTACTAGTCACCCACAAGCACCAATCTATAGTTCCGGTAACAAGATTGAATACAAGAGATGAACTAGGGTTTGAGATGAGATGGTGCTGTTGAAGATGTTGATGGAGATTGCCCTCCCCAAGATGGGAGAGTTGTTGGTGATGATGATGACGATGATTTCCCCCTCCGGGAGGGAAGTTCCCCCGGCGGAATCGCTCCGCCGGAGGGCAAAAGTGATCCTGCCCAAGTTCCACCTTGAGACGGCGGCGCTCCGTCCCGAAAGCCTTCTCTCTATTTTTTCTAGGTCAAAATGACTTATGTACCAGAAGATGGGCGCCGGAGGTGGGCCGAGGAGGCCACGACCCACCAGGGCGCGCCCAGGTGGGTTGTGCCCACCTGGTGGGCCCCCTTTGGTAATTATTGGCTCCAATATTTCTTATATATTCCATAAAAAATCCCCGTCAAGTTTCAGCTTGTTTGGAGTTGTGCAGAATAGGTGGCCTGGCGTAGCTTTTCCAGGTCCAGATTTCCAGCTGCCGGAATTCTCCCTCTTCGTGTGTACCTTGTAAATTAAGAGAGAAAACACATTAGAATTACTCCAAAAAGCATTATTATGGATAAAAACATTATAAATAACAGTAAGAAAACATGATGCAAAATGGACATATCACCCTCCCACGAAGCTTCGGGGGTGACTTTTGTTCCAAAAAAAACCGTCAAAAAGTTTCAGCTCATTTGGAGAACTTTCATTTCTGCACAAAAACAACACCACGGTAGTTCTGCTGAAAACAACGTCAGTCCGGGTTAGTTCCAAAAAATGATATAAAGTTGCTATAAAATGATTGTAAAACATCCAAGAATGATAATATAAGAGCATGGAACAATAAAAAATTATAGATACGTTGGAGACGTATCAACATCCCCAAGCTTAATTCCTGCTCGTCCTCGAGTAGGTAAATGATAAAAGCAGAATTTTAGATTTGGAATGCTGCCTAACATGTCATCTCATATTCTTTTCTTTATAGCATGGACATTTGGACTTTTATATGGTTCAAAGCAATAGTCTAGTTTTGACATGAGGACTTAAATACTCAAGCATACCAACAAGCAACCATGTCTTTCAAAATATCAATGCTAAAATAAGTTATCCCTAGCCCATCATGCTCAATCATTGATCCATTCATGAAACACATTCGCATATTAGCTACACCTAATGCTCAAGTGCGATCGTAGTGCCCCCTAGTTGGTGCTTTTATAAGAGAAGATGGAGACTCAAATTAAAAAATAAAAATTGCATAAAGTAAAAGAAAGGCCCTTCGCGGACGGAAGTAGGGATTTGTCGAGGTGCCAGAGCTCAAAGCGAAAATTGAGAGATAAAAACATTTTGAGAGGCATACTTTTCCCACCAACGAAAATGACATAGAGCTCCCAACACTTTCCATGCTAGATATATCATAGGCGGTTCCCAAACAGAAAATAAAGTTTATTCCTTTTTCCACCATACTTTCACTTTCCATGGCTAACCGTATCCACGGGTGCCCTCCATATCAATACTTTCCAAGGAATTTATTATTTGACAACATAAAGTAAATTCATTTTTCATTTCGGGGATGGGCATCCCTAATACCTTTGCCTTACTCTCGTGCAATGACAAGTGAATAAACACTCATCGCAAGAATAACAGCTAATTTTTTTAAATAATACAATTTTTTTATTAAATTACAGAAATATTACGCCGAAAAAATATTTTTCACAAATAATACACCGTCGGCCCGCAGCGGGCCGACTGGACCTAATCGGCGGACAGCAGGCCGATCGGCTTGCTGCTGGCCGACTGCTGGCCCGACTGGCACGCGTCGGCCTCGGATTGGGCTGGCCACGTCGCGAGGGGGAGGGAGGGAGCTGTCGGCGCGGGCGCGCCCCTGTCGGCCTACCGCGGGCCGATCGGCCTGCTGCTGGCCGACAGGGTGCGGCCCCACCTCGCGCGCGGCTGGCCGGCTCCCTACGGCCTTATCCTCCCCTTCTTCCCTTCTTCTTATGTTCTTACCTTCTCCTCTCTGTACACAAAAATGCCACCAATTTATACACCTAAATGAGCAAGTTTTTCGCGATTTTGGCACCGTGAATGGATTCAACTCAGTTAGGGCAGCCAAAAGAGGTCTCGATCTACTGATGGGGTAGCTCGTGGTGGTCGTGGTGAGCATTTTGGTGGAGGTGGTGGTGGTGAAGTTGGGGCAGTGTGGTGGAGGTGGTGGAGGTGAAGCTCGTCGTTCGTCGTTCTTCGTTGGAGGCGGAGCACCGGCAGTTTGGTGGCCGCCGTTCGTCGTTCTTCGTTCGCACGCACGCTTCAAGGGTATATTTCAGCAAACATTTTTTTTCGTAGGTGCTCCGGTAGTATTTGTTAATATGTTTCGATGTGAAACAAATTAGGTGTGTGATTATTGTTATTTGCTCCGGTAGTATACGTAAATATATTTAGATGTCAACTAATTAGTTGTGTAAAAATGTGTAGTTGCTCCGGTAATATTCCGTACTATATGTGGATGTCAAGTATTTAGGAGTGTCAGTATTTGTAGTAGTTCCGAAAAAGGTCCGTAATATAGGCAGTCCAGTCAAATATATTAATCTGTCAATATTTGTAGTTGCTACGGCAAATATTCATAATATACTTGTAGGTGTGTGAATTGTATTAGTTGCTCCGTTAATATTCTGTAATATATAGCTAGCTAATATATAGACATGTCTAATATTTGTTAGTGGGGGTATATTAAGTTGTTGCTTAATACTTGTATTTCGTTGTTGAAAAAAAAATAGGTGAGTCGAGATGTCCGATGTAGTGAAGTTCAGATTTTACTACGGTCCTGGTACTGTCCAAACAACTGAGATGGGAGCAGATCTGAGTGAATTTACTCACATAGAGGTGCCAATGAGCGCACCACAAACATGGTCTGTCAGTCAGTTGAAAGAATGGATTGCGGCAAGTTTAGGTCTTGATACTGAAACACACACCGTCGGTGTTCATGCATTGTGGACACGGTCAAGTTCAATAATTTACTTTTATTTGAGGCCAATAGAGGGAGACTCCGATTGGGTGCGGTGGTTACAAGGTTGTGAACGAAGGGGATGCAATCATGTTGCTTTAGTGCTTCCCGTCGTGAAGGAGGTCACTGCACATGAAGGCAAGGGTGGCTACGAAGGACAGAGCAGTCAGGTAGAAGGAGGAAATGCTTATGGTTACGAACAAGGACAGAGCAGTCAGGTAGAAGGAGGAAATGCTTATGGTTATGAACCAGGGCAGAGTAGTCAGGTAGAAGGAGGAAATGCCGATGGTGATTACAATGGCGAGGTGGACGCTGACGAGGTAGATGGGCACATGCAAAACCAGATGGAAGAAGAAGACACCGATGTTGAAAGGGGTCATGCTGATGATTCTGACGAGTCAGATGAAGAAGAAAATGCAGAGGAGGTCCCGAATCCTGCATCGTGGAATCATGACTTCTCATCTGCAATGACCGTGAATGATGGACATGATTCAGCCTGGCAATATCACCAGAACAATATTGCGACGGGTGCTATGTATCCGAACAAGCAAGCCCTGAAGGATGCAATAATTAATTGGGCAATGTCCACGCAAAGGGTTTTCACAGCTCAAGTGTCCAGTCAGAAATTCCTGACAATGGTATGCAAGAACGCAGATTGTCCCGCCAGGGTGCACGGCTTTCTCCCTAAGTATGGCACAAGTTGGGTGATAAGTGACTTAGTTAATCACACTTGTCTTATTCCCTGCATCCCTCAAGATCATGCTAACCTTTCATCCATGCTTATTGCTCGATTGTTTTATGATGAGATAGTGCAGGGCAAAGCTATGGAAGTGAAGGCAGTCCAGACAAAAGTCTTCGCCAGGTTCAAGTACAGAATTTCTTATGGCAAGACTTGGAGGGCTAAGCATGCGACGCTTGAGAGGAGATTTGGTTCTTATTTTGATGCATATGACTCTGTTGTCCACCTCCTCCACACCCTGCAGCAGCGGAATCTAGGCACCTATATCGATATCCAAGACATGTTCATGCCAGAGTTCCCAACTGTGAGGGTGTTGCATCGTCTCTTCTTCTCTTTCGGTGTATGCATCGAAGCTTTCAAGCATTGCCGACCGGTGATATATGTTGACGGTACTTTTCTCACAGGCAAGTACAAGGGTCAGATCCTGACAGCCATAGGTCAAGACGGCCAAAATCAAGTCGTCCCACTGGCATTTGCTTTTGTGGAGAGTGAGAACATTGAAAGTTGGACATGGTTCTTCAGGCAGTTGAAAATATCAGTTGTGAAGGAGAAGCCCAATGTGTGCATCCTTCATGACAGGCATGTAGGTATACTCAGTGCAATAAGGACACTGACAAACCCAGGCCCTGAGGAACAAGTTCCATGGCAGGACTTGCAGAGCCGTTGGTGCATGCGCCATCTGGGGGCTAATTTCTTCTCGCGGTTTAGAAATAAGAACCTGATGAATATGTTCAAAAAACTCTGCAAGCAGAACCAGTTATGGAAGTACAATTTGATACGCGACAGACTTAATGTGTGCACGCAGAGACACGTGAGGGACAGGGAAGCTGCAAGAGATGCAGCGGTGAGGGCACATGTTGAAGCAGTAGCTGCACAATTGGCAACAGGAACAGCGGCCGTGGAGGAGGAGCCTGTTGGGCTATGTGACCTGCCAGGCTTTGACCCACCTGGTACTAGGAGAAGGCTCGGGAGGTCGATTAAAACCTTCGAGCAGTGGATAGAGCATGAGCCTCTGGAGAGGTGGTCTTTGCTACATGACACACATGGAGCAAGGTACGGTGTCATGACAACGAACCTCGCGGAAACATACAACTTTGTCCTCAGAGGAAACCAGGCATTGCCACTTACAGCCATCGTTGAGGGTATTTTCTATGGCACCGTCAAGTATTTCAGAGATAGACGTCAGAAAGCAGAGCAGCATATCTTGAACAACCCAAATACACGGTACTGTGAAAGAGTCACGAAGTACATGGACAACAAGATGCAAAAAGCTAGGTCACACACTGTAGTCGCCATCGGTAATCAAGAAAGAAGGTTTGAGGTCCGCTTAGCCAACAACAAATTCGGATGTGCAAATGAGTTGAGGACGCATGAGGTGAAAATTGGCAATGAAGCCTGGCCAACGTGTGAGTGCACATGCAATAAACCGAAATTGCTTCACCTACCTTGCTCACATGTACTTGCTGCTTGCGGGCAGCTTGGAATGGACGCAATATTGTTTGTGTCTCCATTTTTTCTGAAAGAGTCTGTCCTCAATACCTGGACAGGTGAGCTGATGGGTTTTCGATCAATGGGTAATTTCAACAGCGTCAACCCCGCCGAAAGGCGTTACATTCCAAACCCAGAGCATATGCGTACAAGTAGAGGCAGACGGCAGTGTCAGCGCATCCGGAATGATATGGATGAATCTGAAGCAGGAGGTCCGACTAGGCAATGCATTCTATGCAATGAATTTGGCCATAGGGACACTAATTGTCCCACTTTCGTCACTGGGCGTGGACGAGGCAACCGGGGAAGAAGAGGAGGTAGAGGCAGTAGAGGAGTAAGGGCGAGAGGAAGAAGCTAAGCTAGCAGCACTATGTTCTGATTTGTATTAAGTGTGGCACTATGTTCTGAATTTGTATTAAGTGTGGCACTATGTTCTGAATTTTTATTAAGTGTGGCACTATGTTCTGAATTTGTAATAAGTGTGACACTATGTTCTGAATTTTTATTAAGTGTGACACTATGTTCTGAATTTGTATGCATGCGGCGCTTGAGAGGAGATTTGTATTAAGTGTGGCACTATGTTCTGAATTTTGTATGTGCAGGAATGTCGGGATTGTGGTTGCTGAATGGGGACATTGATAGGGGTCATCGTGCTGCGATATGGTATGAGCGCAAGCTTGAGCCTCTGGTCACTCGCACTCCTAAGGAAAACTGGATGATACACTCAGGATGGCTTCAGCGGTACGTGCTTTATTAATTTGCACACTGACATGCATATTAATGGGAGACACTAACTGAAATGTTCTCTGATGAAGGTTGAAATGGGCCGGCCTTTTACCTTTCGCGCGTCTGGTTGAGTCTATCCCGGGTGAGAAACGCCTCGCCATCGATGGGTCCTTACTGAGCTGCTTAGTGGACCGTTGGAGGCCAGAGACCCACACGTTTCACTTCAGATGGGGAGAGATGGCTCCTACTCTGGAGGATGTGTCACTTTTGCTCGGACTACCGTTGGCAGGTCATGCCGTAGGACCGTTGGACGCACCGGCTGGTTGGGAGCGAGCTCTTACACAACGTTTTCATGGTGTTTTTCCGGATGCTCCGGATCCGGTATGGGAGCATCACGGACCTAAGTATGAGTGGTTGCTAAATTTCCGGGTAATTTCCCCTACCTATTATCTTCAAGTTATCGTGCATACAGTTTTACAGAAAATAATTGCGGCTTACTAAAACTTTCTCTTCGCTTAATGCAAATCCAGAACTTCCGGGCGCCGTTGACTGCGGAACAGATCACTCGGAGCCTGGAGGCCTACTTAATGTGGCTTTTCGGCAAGGTGATGTTCACGGAGAACCATGTCACCACTATTAGTGCGCTCTACATTCCTATGGCACTCGAGATAGCGAGCGCTCAGACGGCGGATCAGATCAGACAGAGGAGTTGGGGTTCAGCGGTCTTAGCGGCTACATACCGAGGTATGTGCAACGGTTGCCAGCTTACATCGAGAAAGCCATCCCTTCTTGGACGCCCTCTATTCCTACAGCTGTGGTCGTGGGAGAGGTTCTCTATAGGGCGACCAGATGTACGTGTTCATGAGCCTATAGACGCCATGTTTGATGTTGACGGCATCGACATGCCTACTTTCGGTCTGTGTTGGACACGTCGTGAGGTATGCACCGTGTTGTAGTTTAATGCAACTTTTTTCTGCACAAGAGATAGTTCGATGCTAGCGGCTACTAACTTTTCTTCTCTGCAGAGACGCTTTGCTAGTGATCAGACCAGGAAGGCATACACAGCATTGAATGAGCAGTTCGATGCGTACACCGGGGTCATCTGGCAGCCCTACACGGAAGCAGCCATACAAGCGAGATACCCTGGTGGTATGTCTGTGCTATGCACAAGGGACCGAGATTACTGGATGACAAAATCTAAGATCATCTTCGATGTCTTCGTCGAGGAGATGGCACAACAGAGGGTTATGAGGCAATTTGGTCTTCTGCAGTTGGAGCTACCTCCCCCTATAGAGAATCCGGTGCCAGCACACATCCACAGGTATTAACCAGTTTTTCATTGTTGCATTATCTTTCATAGTACTCCATTCGAAGCTTTAGGTAATTGTTGAACACACACCACAATTTTAGGATGACAAGGAAGGGCATGACCAGGACAACTGCTGACTGGCTACAGCCCTTCTTGGAAAGAATTCAGAATAAGATACGGACTGTGTACGAGGCTATCACGTGCACCCGGAGAACCGATGTTGTTCAGCACCAGCAGCAGCAGCCGCGTCACTCCATGCACCGACATCAACCACGTCCACGTCTAGCACATCAGCCGACAACCAGGCCACCCCGTCCTGACCAACCTGGCAGTTCTACGTGGCACCCGCAGCACTATGGTCCCACGTCGAGCTTCGTGTTTTCTCCACAGCCACAGCAACACGGTCCCTCATCGAGCTTCGTGTTATCTCCACAGCCACAGCAGCACGGTCCCTCGTCCAGTTTCGTGTTTGAGCCAGAGCAGCCGTCACAGCCAGCAGGTATGTGTCTTCATATTTATTGTTTTCAATATTAATTGACGCGACCTCATTCTTCATGATGAAACGTTCCATCGCGTAGGAGCCTACGGATATCAGGCGTTTATGTCGGCATCACATGATACGTGGGGGAGTGATCAACATCCCAAGGAGAACATACAGGCTCAGATGTCGCAGCACACCCAGTGGATGAACATGTTTTCGACTCCTCCACCAGGCCCCACACAGGATACACAGCATGACCAGGGAGAGTCTGAGATTCCTCCTCGTCACATTAGGGCACCCGACAGGTGGGGATGGTCGCCGCTTCCAGATCCGCCTCCCCGCCAGGCCAGACGTCGTCACTGACGCTTCTATCTATCAGTAGAGACATTACCATCTATTTCTGTGTGAGACTTATGTCTATTCTATGTATGAGACAAATGACTATGTACTTATGTATGAGACATATGCCTACTCTATTTTAGTACTCTGTTATCCGAACTACAAGATCATATTTAGATAGAACATAATACTCATACAACAAGACATTACAAACAACTAGATAGAACTACATCTAAATTAAATGGTACGTAACTGAACTCACAACATACAGCATAAAAACTACATGAAGTCATCATCGTCATCCTCGATCGATGCAGAACTCTTGCCCTTCGACGATGAAGAACTCTTGCCCTTCGACGATGCAGAAACCTTGCCCTTCGATGATGAAGAACTCTTGCCCTTCAACGATGCAGAAACCTTGCCCTTCGATGATGCAGAAACCTTGCCCTTCGATGATGAAGAACTCTTGCCCTTCGACGATGCAGAACCCGGAAGCGGCGGCATGAAGATATCATCTTCGTCCTCGCTCTCCTCAGTCCATAAACATGGATTATTTGCTGCAGTCCTTCCGAAAGTTTCACTCTTCGGCACCACTACCTTCTTCCACCTGTCATGCAACCTAAGAAGTTCTTTACGGACCTCCTCATAGGTCCTTTCAGGCCACCCAGACCTACGTAATTGGTGAGCCAACTCATTCATTATGGTGTCACTACCGGTGAGTTCGTCCCATGGAACTATCCTATTATCCATCCTGAAATCGGTAGCTAGCCTCAGAAGAGTCCTGCTCATCCCAGGGTGAAAACTACGATCGAAAGGATAATGGGACATCTCAACTACACTACACTGGAATGCTTATCCACCTCCGTCTGAAGGGGGTTTTATGGGTAGAGAGGAGAAAATGGCGGGAAAGAACGACTGCGTTATGGCGGGAAAGGGTTGGCGGGAAATGGGTGGCGGGAAACGGGTGGCGGGAAATAGTTGGCGCGAACATATGGTGGGAAAGAGTTTGCGGGAATATATGGCGGGAAAGGGTTGTGCGGAATACGTCATAGTTTAAAAAAAGGGGGATCGTTCGGGAAAAAAATGGTGGCATGCACCAGTCGGCCCACAGCAGGCCAATTAGTCCTTGTCGGCCCACTGCAGGCCAATTAGTGCCTGTCGGCCAACTGCAGGCCGACTGGACTTGATCTGGTGGCCGACTAAGCAGATAGGCCACCAGTCGGCCTGCTGTGGGCTGACTAGGCTCAGTCGGCCTGCAGCGGGCCGACGGTGTATAATTTTTGAAAATTATTTTTTCAGCGTAATATTTCTGTAATTTAATAAAAAAATGTATTATTTAAAAAAAAATAGCAGAATAACACATCTAGCATGGAAAATATTGGCCACCCCTCACCGCCTCGCGAGCGGTACGAGCACACAAAAGAGAAATTTACTTTTGAAAATTAGAGATGGCACATACAAATTTGCTTAGAATGGCAAAATAATACCGCATATAGGTAGGTATAGTGGACTCATGTGGCAAAGCCGGTTTAAAGGGATTTGGATGCACAAGTAGTGATCATACTTATTGCAAAATGAAGGCTAGCAAAAGATTGAGAAGCGACCAACCAAGAAACGAATAATCTCATAAGCTAGCATTGAGCATAATTAACACCGAATAATGCACCACAAGTAGGATGTAATTTCATTGCATAACTATTGACTTTCATGCTTGCATAGGGAATCACAAACCTTAACACCAATATTCTTACTAAAGCACAATTACTCATCAACATGACTCACAATCACATCATCATATCTCAAAACTATCACAAGGAATCAAGTTTATTTTGTCCACTGATCTTCATGAAAGTTTTTATTATATCCTTCTTGGATATCTATCACTTTGGGACCAATTTTCATGTGTTGCTTTTGATAAGCTCAAAAAAATATAAGTGAAGATCATGAGCATAATATTTCTTTCTCTCAAATTAATTTAAGTGAAGCAAGAGAGAATTTCTTCAAAAATACTAAAGCACACCATGCTCAAAAAGATATAAGTGAAGCACTAGAGCAAATGACAAGCTACTCCAAAGAAGATATAAGTGAAGATCAAGCGAGTAGTTAAGTAAATAGGTAGCTATGTGAGGACTCTCTCTTATTTAAAAAACTTTTTGATATAAGTATTTTATTAAAACAGCAAGAAAAATGAAAATAAAATGACATTCCAAGAATAGCACAACTCAAGTGAAGAAGCAAAAACTTAGGATCAACCGATACTAACCGATAATTGTTGATGAAGAAAGGTGGGATGCCTATCGGGGCATCCCCAAGCTTAAATGCTTGAGACTTCTTGAAATATTATCTTGGGATGCCTTGGGCATCCCCAAGCTTGAGCTTTTGTGTCTCATTAATTCCTTTTATATCACGGTTTCCCTAAATCATAAAAACTTCATCCACACAAAACTCAACAAAAACTCGTGAGATAAATTAGTATAAACCAATGCAAAAACCTTATCATTCTCTACTGTAGCAAATCACAAAAATCATTATTCAACATTGCATACTAAATGTATCTGCATATTCAATACTCCTATCCTCAAATAGAATCATTAAACAAGCAAACATATGCAAACAATGCAAACATATCAGCAATCTGCCAAAACAGTACAATCTGTAAAGAATGCAAGAGTATCAATACTTCTTAAACTGAAAAAATTATGAAAACTTTACCACACTGTAGAAAATTCATCAGAGCTTATTTTGCAAAAGGTTTCAACATTTTATCACATTCTGACTTTTCTAGGGAATTTTTGCAACATCGATAAATTTTCTGTTTTGAAACAGCAACTCATATACTTGCAAGATAAGCATGGTGAAGGCCATCCTTGACACTTTTATTGAAAAAAAAAGATGTAAAACATTACTATAAATAACAGCAAGCAAATGCTAACAAAATAAAATGACGCTCCAAGTAAAACTCATATCATGAGACGAATGAAAATGTAGCTCCAAGTGAGGTTACCGATAATGTTGGAGACGAAAGAGGGGATGCCTTCCGGGGCATCCCCAAGCTTAGTTGCTTGGATCTTCCTTGAATATTGCCTTGGGGTGACTTGGAAATCCCCAAGATTAGGGTCTTGTCACTCCTTATTCTCCTCATATCGACATCTCACCCAAAACTTGAAAACTTCAATCACATAAAACTTAACGGAACTTCGTGAGATAGGTTAGCACGATAAAGAGCAAACCATTTCACTTTGTTACTATCAATGAAAACATTCATAATTGTTTACACAAAATTACTACTGTAGAATATCATTTTCCACAATTTATATTGAGCAATATAAGCCATAGAAACTAGGAAACAAGCAAACTATGCATTGAAAACAGAATATGTCCAAAACAGAACAGTCTGTAGTAATCTGTACTCAAACCATACTTCTGCTACTCCAAAAATTATTAAAAAACTAGGAACACGTGAGAAATTTGTATATTAATCTTATTCAAAAGGAATAACCACAAAATCATTCTTCTGTTAAAAATCAGAATTATTTTCGTGAGCGCAAAAGTTTCTGTTTTTCAGCAATATCAAAGCAACTATCACCCAACATGATCCTAAAGGCTTTACTTGGAACTTTATTGAAACAAAAGCAATAAAACATGATAAATACAGTATAATAATCATGTGAACACACAAAAAATTAGGTAAAAGTGTTAGGTTGTCTCCCTACAAGCGCTTTTCTTTTATGTCTTTTAAGCTAGGCATGATGATTTCAATGATGCTCACATAAAAGTAAAAAAATTGAAACATAACGGGAGGATCATGAAGCATATGACTAGCACATTTAAGTCCAACATACTTCCTATGCATAGGTATTTTGTGATCAAACAACTTATGGGAACAAGAATGAACTAGCATAGGAAGGCAAAACATGCATAACTTCAAAACTTTCAACATAAAGAGAGGAAACTTGATATTATTGCAATATGTAAAAGCATATGTTCCTCTCTCATAATAATTTTCAGTAGCATGGCGAATGAATTCAACAATATAAATATCACATAAAGCATTCTTTTCATGATCCACAAGCACAAATTTTTTATTACTCTCCACATAAGCAAATTTATTCTCATGAATAGTAGTGTGAGCAAACTCAACAAAATAACTATCATGGGTTTGAAAATTAAAATCATGATGACAAGTTTCATGGTTATCATTATTCAATATAGCATACATGTCATCACCATAATCATCATAAATAGCAACTTTGTTATCATAATCAATTGCAACCTCTTCCAAAATAGTGGATTCATCATTAAATAAAGTCACGACCTCTCCAAATCCACTTTCACCATTATAATCATCATAAATAGAAGGCATGCAATCATTATAACAAATTTGCATATCAAATCTTGGGGGACTAAAAATATCATCATCAAACATAGCATCCCCAAGCTTATGGCTTGGCATATCATTAGCATCATGGATATTCAAGGAATTCATACTAACAACATTGCAATCATGCTCATCATTCAAATATTTTGTGCCAAACATTTTATTGACTTTTTCTTCTAGCAATTGAGCACAATTTTCCAATCCATCATTTTCAAGAAAGATATTATAAAGATGATCAATAACTTGATGCAGCCTCAATGACATTTTTTAATGTAGGTTTCTTTTATAAACCAAACTAGTGATAAAAAAAGAAACTAAAAGATTCAACTGCAAGATCTAAAGATATACCTTCAAGCACTCACCTCCTCGGCAACAGTGCCATAAAAGAGCTTCGTTGACGGGATGTGAGTGCCGCTTACCTAGCCTCCCCGGCAATGGCACCAGAAAAGAGCTTGATGTCTACTACGCAACTTTATTCTTGTAGACACGTGTTGGGCCTCCAAGCGCAGAGTTTTGTAGGACAGTAGCAATTTTCCCTCAAGTGGATGACCTAAGGTTTATCAATCCGTGGGAGGCGTAGGATGAAGATGGTCTCTCTCAAACAACCCTGCAACTAAATACAAGAAATCTCTTGTGTCCCCAACACACCCAATACAATGGCAAATTGTCTAGGTGCACTAGTTCGGCGAAGAGATGGTGATAAAAGTGTAGTATGGATGGTAGAAATATATTTTTATAATCTGAATAAATAAAAACAGCAAGGTAGCAAATAGTAAATGGGCACAAAAATGGTATTGCAATGCTTGAAAATGAGGCCTAGGGTCCGTACTTTCGCTAATGCAATCTCTCAACAATGATAATATAATTGGATCATATAACCGTCCCTCAAAGTGCGATGAAGAATCACTCCAAAGTTCCTATCTAGCGGAGAACATAAGAAGAAATTATTTGTAGGGTACGAAACCACCTCGAAGCTATTCTTTCCTCTATCCAAGAGTTCATACTAAAATAACACCAAATAATTTCAGATTCATAATACTCAATCCAACACAAAGAACCTCAAAGAGTGCCCCAAGATTTCTACCAGAGAAACAAAACACGAGAACGTGCATCAACCCCTATGCGTAGATTACCCCAATGTCACCACGGGAATCCGCGAGTTGAATGCCAAAACACATATCAAGTGAATCAATATGATACCCCATTGTCACCACAAGTATTCATGTGCAAGACATATATCAAGTGCTCTCAAATCCATAAAAGTATTCAATCTGATAACAATGAAATCTCAAAGGGAAAAACTCAATTCATCACAACAAGATAGAGAGGGGAAAACACCATATGATCCGACTATATTAACAAAGCCTGCGATACATCAAAATCGTGACATCTCAAGAACACGAGAGAGAGAGAGAGAGATTAAACACATAGCTACTGGTACAAACCCTCAGCCCCGAGGGTGGACTACTCCCTCCTCATCGTGGTGGCCGCCGGGATGATGAAGATGGCCACCGGAGATGATTCCCCCTCCGGCAGGGTGCCGGAACGGGGTCTAGATTGGTTTTTGGTGGCTACAGAGGCCTACGGCGGTGGAACTTCTGATCTAGGGTTATTTCTGATGGTTTCTCTATTTATAGGATTTTTGGCGTCGGTTTCACGTGAAGATGGGCCTCGAGGTGAGCACAACCCACCGGGGCGAGCCTGGCCCTCCCACGAAGCTTCGGGGGTGTCTTTTGTTCCAAAAAAAAACCCGTCAAAAAGTTTCAGCTCATTTGGAGAACTTTCATTTCTGCACAAAAAAACAACACCACGGTAGTTCTGCTGAAAACAACGTCAGTCCGGGTTAGTTCCAAAAAATGATATAAAGTTGCTATAAAATGATTGTAAAACATCCAAGAATGATAATATAACAACATGAAACAATACAAAATTATAGATACGTTGGAGACGTATCAAGAAGTGAGTGGGAGGAAAGTAGAACTTGATGAGGTAATCGTACCTTCTCTAAAATTGGAAAGTAGCACATCAGAGAAATTCGTTCCCGTGATGCCTACACCAACTAGAGAGGAAGCTAATGATGATGATCATGAAACTTAGGATCAAGTTACTACTGGACCTCGTAGGTCGAACAAAGCACGTTCTACACCAGAGTGGTACGATAATCCTTTCCTAGAAGTCATGTTACTAGACCATGGCGAAACTACGAACTATGAAGAAGCTATGATGAGCCCAGATTCCGACAGATGGCTTGAGGCCATGAAATCTGAGATAGGAACCATGTGTGAGAACAAAGTGTGGACTTTGGTGGACTTGTCCGATGATCGGCAAGCCATAGAGAATAAATGGATCTTCAAGAAGAAGACTGACGCTGATGGTAATGTTACTATCTACAAAGCTTGACTTGTCGTAAAAGGTTTTCGACAAGTTCAAGGGGTTGACTATGAATAGACTTTCTTACCTGTAGCGATGCTTAAGTCCGTCCGAATCATGTTAGCAATTGCTGCATTTTATGATTATGAAATCTGGCAAATGGACATCAAAACTGCATTCCTCAATGGATTTCTAAAAGAAGAGTTATATATGATGCAACTAGAAGGTTTTGTCAATCCTAAAGGTGCTAACAAAGTGTGCAAACTCCAGCGATCCATCTATGGACTAGTGCAAGCATCTCAAAGTTGGAATGTACGCTCTGATGAGGTGATCAAAGCATACGGTTTTATACAGACTTTCGGTGAAGCCTGTATTTACAAGAAAGTGAGTGGGAGCTCTGTAGCATTTCTAATATTATATGTAGATGACATATTGTTTATTGGAAATGATGTAGAATTTCAAGATAGCATAAAAAAGGATACTTGAATAAGAGTTTTTCAATGAAATACCTCGATGAAGCTGCTTATATATTGGGCATCAAGATCTATAGAGATAGATCAAGACGCTTAATGGGACCTTCACAAAGCACATACCTTGACAAAGTTTTGAAGAAGTTCAAAATGGATCAGTCAAAGAAAGGGTTCTGGCCTGTGTTGCAAGGTGTGAAGTTGAGTCAGACTCAAAGCCCGACCACTGCAGAAGATAGAGAGAAAATGAAAGTCATTTCCTATGCCTCAGCCATAAGTTTCTATCATGTATGCTATGCTGTGTACTAGACCTGATGTGTGCCTTTCCATAAGTCTGGCAGAGAGGTACCAAAGTAATCCAGGAGTGGATCACTGGACAGCGGTCAAGAACATCCTAAAGTACCTAAAAAGGACAAAGGATATGTTTCTCATTTATGGAGGTGACAAAGAGCTCGTCGTAAATGGTTACGTCGAATCTAGCTTTGACACTGACCCGGGTGACTCTAAGTCACAAACCAGATACATATTTATATTAAATGGTGGAGCTATCAGTTGGTGCTGTTCCAAGCAGAGCGTCGTGGCGGGATCTACATGTGAAGCGGAGTACATAGCTACTTCAGAAGCAGCAAATGAAGGAGTCTGGATGAAGGAGTTCATATCCGATCAGGTGTAATACCTAGTGCATCGGGTCCAATGAAAATCTTTCGTGACAATACTGGAGCAATTGCCTTGGCAAAGGAATCCAGATTTCACAAGAGAACCAAACACATCAAGAGACGCTTCAACTCCATCAGTGAACAAGTCAAGGAAGGAGACATAGAGATTTGCAAAATACATACGGATCTGAATGTAGCAGACCCATTGACTAAGCCTCTTCCGCGAGCAAAACATGATCAGCACCAAGACTCCATGGGTGTTAGATTCATTGCAATGTAATCTAGATTATTGACTCTAGTGCAAGTGGGAGACTAAAGGAAATATGCCCTTGAGGCAATAATAAAATTGTTATTTTATATTTCCTTATGCCATGATAAAGGTTTATTATTCATGCTAGAATTGTATTAATCGGAAACCTTAATACATGTGTGAATACATAAGCAAACAACGTGTCCCTAGTGAGCCTCTACTAGACTAGCTCGTTGATCGAAGATGGTTAAGTTTTCCTAACCATGGACATGAGTTGTCATTTGACAACGAGATCACATCATTAGGAGAATGATGTGATGGACAAGACCCGTTAGCTTAGCATAATGATCGTTAAGTTTTATTGCTATTGCTTTCTTCATGTCAAATACATATTCCTTTGACTATGAGATTATGCAACTCCCGAATACCGGAGGAATGCCTTGTGTGCTATCAAATGTCACAAAGTAACTGGGTGATCACGAAGATCCTCTACAGGTATCTCCGAAGGTGTTTGTTGAGTTGGCATAGATCGAGATTAGGATTTGTCACTCCGATTATCGGAGAGGTATCTCTGGGCCCTCTCGGTAATACACATCATAAGCTTGCAAGCAAACGACTAAGGAGTTAGTCACTAGGTGATGTATTATGGAATGAGTAAAGATACTTGTTGGTAACGAGATTTAACTAGGTATGAAGATACCGATGATCGAATCTCGGGCAAGTAACATGCTGATGGACAAAGGGAATTACGTATGTTGTCATAACGGTTCGACCGATAAAGAACTTCGTAGAATATGTGGGAGACAATATGAGCATCCATATTCCGCTATTGGCTATTGACCGAAGAGGTGTCTCGGTCATGTCTACATAGTTCTCGAACCCGTAGGGTCCGCACGCTTAACATTCGACGATGATATAGTATTATATGAGTTATGTGATTCGGCGACCGAATGTTGTTCAGAGTCCCGCATGAGATCATGGACATGACGAGGAGTCTCGAAATGGTCGAGGGGCAAATATTGATATATAGGACGATAATATTCGGACACCGGAAGTGTTCCAAAGGGTACCGGGTACATATCGGGCCACCGAAAGGGGTTCCGGGCAACCCCGGCAAAAGATATGGGCCTTATGGGCCAAGAGGGAAAACGTACCAGCCACCAAGGGTGGTGCGCCCCCCATATGGGCTGAACCAGGGGAGAAGGAAAGAGGGGAAGAGAAAGGAAAGGGGGGATTCGGCCTTTCCCTTCCCTTTCTCCCCCCTCCTCTTTCCTTCCCCCTCCGGCTAATATGGAAAGGGGGGCGCGGTCAAGGGGGAACCCAAGTAGGATTTGGTCCTACTTGGGGCGCCTCCTAGCCTCTCCCCTCCCCCTCCCACCTATATATATGTGGGGGCGCCCCTAGCACACACCAGACAATTGCCTAGCCGTGTGCAGCGCCCCCCTCCATCGTTTACACCCCCGGTCATATTTTCGTAGTGCTTAGGCGAAGCCCTGCGGAGATCACTTCACCATCACCGTCACCACACTGTCGTGCTGACGGAACTCATCTACTACCTTGACGTCTTGCTGGATCAAGAAGGCGAGGGAAATCAACAAGCTGAACGTGTGCAGAACTCGGAGGTGTTGTACGTTTGGTACTTGATCGGTCGGAGCTAGAAAAAGTTCAACTACATCAACCGCGTTGTTAAACGCTTCCGCTTACGGTCTACGAGGGTACATAGACACACTCTCCCCCTCGTTGCTATGCATCTCCATGGATAGATCAGTGCGTGTGCGTAGAATTTTTTTTTGTTTTCCATGCAACGATTCCCAACACGTTGTTGTGACCTTCGTCGTCAGAGGAGGATAGGACAACGACGTACAGTCCCTCGCCTTCCGCCTCAACGGCGTTCTCTGCACACAGAGTCACCGCCCTCCTCTGCTCTCGAGCTGCGGCCTCTTCTTCAGCCGCCCGTCACCTGACAGCCTCTGACTGCGCCGTGGATAGACGCGGCTAGTACCACCTGGTCGAGCTGCTGCTGCATCGCGCGTAGGGCCTCCTCGACCTAGGGAGTGAGCACGCCAGCATCGTACACAGGAGCCGGAACGTCTTCCTCGGCCTCATCCTCCACACCGTGGATGTCGAGGTGCTCATGCATCGCCTCGAAAGCCACCTCCTCCTCAGGCTCCCTGCGGTTACGAGATAGCTCGGACAGCGTGGGCTCGAGCTCAGAGTAGTTGGAGTTGGAGCCCGAGCCCACCGAGGCAAGACCACGCCAGAGTTGGAGCCCACCCCGAAGTTGGAGCCCGTCGCCGCTCCGGAGTTGTAGCCGCTGCTGGTGCCGAGCACCGGCACCCTGGGGCAAAGACCTCCCGTGGAGATCCTTGCGGTCTATTGCTGCCTCGCCATGGCGGCTGAACCAGATTTGGATTGCGCGACGCGTGGAAGCAATGGAGTGACGTGTCGGTGAAACGATGTCGGACACCGGTATTTAATCAAGGGAGTGCAGGGAGTGAAGTGTCAGTGGCGGGAGATTGTTTTCACGACATCTAGAATTGGCGAGACTGCCCGGTGGCGGGAAGGGTAGCGGTGGTGGCAATAGGGCACCGCCGCGTGGCTTTGCCCTCTTAATGGCAGGCATACGGGCGGCGGCGGAGTAGAGAGAGCTGCAACTTTTGCAAAAGACCCCTTGTTGACTAAACAATACATAACAAGAGCCTAGATAGACTGGTTACTTTTCAAATAACCCCCTGGTTGTGAAGTAAGTGCCTGAAATAAGTTATAAAATTGGGTCCTGCCATTTTTCATCCAAAGTAGACCACATTGGATGCACACTGCCCAAGTTTCATGAATTACCTAGTTTTATTTCTATATTTCTTCCATTTACTGAATTTTTAGAGATTGATCAGAACTTGCTCAAATTTGAACTACATGTGGCATGTATCTTGGTCTTGAAAATTGGCAAAATCATGTTTAGCTTTTGAATTGGTGGTGTAGGCACTGGGCACAACCAAAGTTGAAATTCCCAACCATCTGGCAGGATTGGTCAACCTAGCAAGTTTGACCAAATTTTGAAAAAAATCAATGAAAATGGAAAAAACCTAAAAAATGAAATTCTTGTGCATGGAGCCCTTTTGTGTGAACTAGTTACTAGGAAAAATCGTAGACTTGCAATACCACAAGTTTGAAAAACATACCTTCACAAAATGGCCTATGTACTATGAACTTGTATGGATTTCAAGGCATATGTTGCTACTTATGAGCTGCGTTGGGATTTCCGCGAAGATGAGAGGATGATGCAATACAACAGAGATAAGTATTTCCCTCTGTTAAGAATCAAGGTTATCAATCCAGTAGGAGAATCACGCAAGACCTCGTGAACATCACCTACACAAAAGAAGAAATACTTTCACCCAACGTGATCAAGGGGGTTGTCAATCCCCTTGGCGGTTAATTGCAAGGATCAAGTGTGATAATGGTAGATAGATAAACAAAAAACACAAAATAAAATAACGGTAAATAAATTGTAGCAAGGTATTTTTGGATTTTAATATATGATAAAAATAGGCCCGGGGCCATAGTTTTCATACATGCTTCTCTCGAACAAAAAGCATATAGTGGGTAAACAAATTGTTGTTGGGCAATTGATAGAAAAGCGCATAGTTATGACGATATCCAAGGCAATGATCATGTAAATAGGCATCACGTCCGAGACAAGTCGACCTACTCCTGCCTGCATCTACTACTATTACTCCACACATCGACCGTTATCCAGCATGCATCTAGAGTATTAAGTTCATAAAGAACGGAGTAACGCCTTAAGCAAGATGATATGATGCACACAAAGTAAACTCAAGCAATATGAATAAACCCCATCGTTTTATCCTTAGTGGCAACAATACAAATACGTGTCTTGTCCCTTTCTGTCACTAGGATATAGATCACCACAAGATTGAACACATTACAGAGCACCTCTCCCATTGCAATATAAATTAAGCTAGTTGGCCAAACCAAACAGATAGATCAGAGAGAAATACAAAGCTATAATAATCATGCATAAAAGAGTTCAGAGAAGACTCAAATAATATTCATAGATAATCTAATCATAAACCCATAATTCATCGGATCCCAACAAATACACCGTGAAATAAGATTACATCGAATAGATTTCCAAGGACATCGAGGAGAACATTGTATTGAAGATCAAAGAGAGAGAAGAAGCCATCTAGCTACTATCTATGGACCCGTAGGTCTGTGGTAAATGTTGGGGAATGTAGTATTTCAAAAAAAATCCTACGATCACGCAAGATCTATCTAGGAGAAGCATAGCAACGAGCGGGGAGAGTGTGTCCACGTACCCTCGTAGACCGAAAGCAGAAGCGTTTAGTAACGCGGTTGATGTAGTCGAACGTCTTCACGATCCAACCGATCCAAGTACCGAACGTACGGCACCTCCGTGTTCAGCACACGTTCAGCATGATGACGTCCCTCGAGCTCTTGATCCAATTGAGGACGAGGGAGAGTTCCGTCAGCACGACGGCGTGGTGACGGTGATGATGAAGTTACCGGCGCAGGGCTTCGCCTAAGCAATACGACAATATGACCGAGGTGTTAACTGTGGAGGGGGGGCGCCGCACACGGCTAGGAACAATTGATGTGTGTTCTAGGGGTGCCCTCCCCACATATATAAAGGAGGGAGAGGGAGGGAGGCGGCCTTGGGCGCGCCCAAGTAGGAGTAATCCTACTTGGGCCCCTAGTCCAATTCGCCCCCTACCATATTTGGACAAGGGGGAAAGGAAGGAGGGGGAGGGGAAGGAAGTAGGAGTCCTACTTCATACTTTCCTTTTCCTCCTCTCCTTTTCCTTTCTCCCCACGTGGCTGCCCCTACACCATCCCCTTGTGGGCTGGTGTGTTCCCTTACTTGGCCCATTAAGCCCATATCTTTGCCGGGGGTTGCCCGGAACCCCTTCCGGTGACCAGGTATCACCCAGAACACTTCCGGTGTCCAAATACCATCGTCCTACATATGAATCTTTACCTCTCGACCATTTCGAGACTCCTCGTCATGTCTGTGATCTCATCCAAGATTCCGAACAAACTTCAGTCATCAAATCACATAACTCATAATACACATCGTCATCGAACGTTAAGCTTGCGGACCCTACGGGTTCGAGAACTATGTAGACATGACCGAGACACATCTCCGGTCAATAACCAATAGCGGAACCTGGATGCTCATATTGGCTCCTACATATTCTACGAAGATCTTTATCGGTCAAACCGCATAACAACATACGTCATTCCCTTTGTCATCGGTATGTTACTTACCCGAGATTCGATCGTCGGTATCATCATACCTAGTTTAATCTCGTTACCGGCAAGTCTCTTTACTCATTCCGTAATGCATCATCCCGCAACTAACTCATTAGTCACATTGCTTGCAAGGCTTATAGTGATGTGCATTACCGAGAGGGCCCAGAGATACCTCTTTGATACATGGAGTGACAAATCCTAATCTCGATCTATGCCAACCCAACAAACACCTTTCGGAGACACCTGTAGAGCATCTTTATAATCACCCAGTTACGTTGTGACGTTTGATAGCACACAAGGTGTTCCTCCGGTATTCAGGAGTTGCATAATCTCATAGTCAGAGGAACATGTATAAGTCATGAAGAAAGCAGTGGCAATAAAACTCCATGATCATAATGCTAAGCTAATGAATGGGTCTTGTCCATCACATCATTCTCTAATGATGTGATCCCGTTCATCAAATGATAACACATGTCTATGGTCAGGAAACTTAACCATCCTTGATTAACGAGCTAGTCTAGTAGAGGCATACTAGGGACACTTTGTTTTGTCTATGTATTCACACATGTATTAAGTTTCCGATTAATACAATTCTAGCATGAATAATAAACATTTATGCATGATATAAGTAAATAAAATAATAACTTTATTATTGCCTCTAGGGCATATTTCCTTCAGTAAACTACTCACACATCATCGAAAGGGCGGCAAGATTGATGTAGAGGCCCTCCATGATTGATTCCCCTCCGGCAGAGTATCGAAAAAGGTCTCCACATGGGATCTCCGAAGAACAAAAACTTGCGGCGATGGAAAAGTATTTTGGGTTGATCTCTGTTGGTTTCCTGATTTTAGAGAATTTATAGTGGTGGAATTAGGTCAAACGGATCCACGACGGGCCCACAAGGCACTAGGGCGCGCCTAAGTGCCTTGCCGTCTCCTTGTTTCTCATCCGGTTTCCTCCCGAAGCTTCTAGATCTCTTTTGTCTAGAAAAAAATCATCAAAAAGTTTCATGGCATTTGGACTTCATTTGGTACTAATTTCCTGGAAAACCAAAAGCGGGCAAAAAACAGGAACTGGCACTTGGCACTAAGTTAATAGGTTAGTCCCAAAAAATGATATATAATTGCATATAAAACATACAAGATTGATACTATAATAGCATGGAATAATAAAAAATTATAGATACATTGGAGACGTATCAAGCATCCCCAAGCTTACTTCCTTCTCTTCCTTGAGTAGGTAAATGATAAAAATAGGATTTTTGATGTGGAATGCTACCTAACATGTTCATCATGTAATCTTTCTTTTATGTCACAAATATTTATATCCGAATGATTCAAATCAATAGTCTATATTTGACATAAAAACATCAATACTCAGGCATGCCAACAAACAGTTATGCCTTTAAAAATATCAATGCTAAAGAACGCTATCCCTACAAAATCATATAGACTTTTCATGCTCCATCTTCTTAACACAAAGTATAAATCATGCACTACCCAGTGTCAGCCAAGCGATTAGTTCATACTTTTTAATGTGCTTCAGCTTTTTCAACCCCCACACAATACATGAGCGCAAGCCATGGATGTAGAACTATGAGTGGAATAGAGTATGGTGGTAGAGATGATATGGAGAAGACAAAAGATGAGAAAGTCTCACATTGACGCGGCTAATCAATGGGCTATGGAGATGCCCATCAACTGATGTTATTGCAAGGAGTAGGGATTGCCATGAAACCGATGCACTAAGAGCTATAAGTGTATGAAAGCTCAAAAAGAAAACTAAGTGGGTGTGCATCCAACTTGTTTGCTCTAGAATACCTCGGGCATTTGAGGAAGCCCATCATTCGAATATACAAGCAAAGTTCTATAATAAAAAAATCCCATTTGTTACATGAAAGTGGCTACATAGGAGACTCTCTATATGAAAAACATCGTGCTACTTTGAAGTACAAGTGTGGAAAAAGATAGTAACATTGCCCTTCTTTCTTTTTCTCTCAGTTTTTTGGCGGACTCTTTTTGGCCTATTATTATTATTATTATTATTATTATGTCCTCACTTGGGACAATGCTATAATAATGAATAATGATGATCATCACACTTCTATTTACTTACAACTCAAAATTACAACTCGATACTAGAACAAATTATGACTCTATATGAATGCCTCTAGCGGTGTACCAGGATGTGCAATGATCTAGCGTAACATGTATAAAAAATGATGTACGGTGGCTGCGCCACAAATACTATGTCAGCTATATGATCATGCAAAGCAATATGACAATGATGATGTGTGTCATAATAATGGAACAATGAAGATGCATGGCAATATATCTCGGAATAGCTATGGCAATGCCATAATAGGTAGGTATGATGGCTGTTTTGAGGAAGATATAAGGAGATTTATGTGTGATAGAGCGTATCATACACTGGTGCAGAGACGTGCTATACAAACGGGTTTAACCCCCTTTCCGTGACAGAGTTTTAAACCGTCGCTTTGCTGGTGTGGGCGATAGGGGGGGTCCTTCCCACATGACCCAAAAACCGTCGGGGATAGGTCCTCCGGTCACACACGCTGGGCAAAATGAGCTCGTGTGCGATCGGGCGAGGCATCAGAGACAATTATGCAGGTCCAATCGTTTCCGTTCATATGTACATCCCACATAGTGAATCCCAGAAAAACATTTTCGTTCGTATGTATATCACACATGATTTTTTATGTGCAAACGTTTGTGCAAGGTGGCCTAACACAAACAGTTCTTTGGCCGAAGTCGTGTGTGATTCTTCATTGATCCAACACGCCTACTTTCTAAAAACCGTGTGGGTTGTTTGAGTTCATCGCCCACGGTGTTATCTGAGAAACCGTCTGCAATAGAAAGCCCCAATAAGCAAGCTAATTGGCTTATTACTGATAATCCATTTAGTAATCAAATTGATATTTCTTATAAGACACACCATATATTTCATATCCGTCTTACGACAACCAGGATTTCATTATTGAATTACATCTGATAGCTTTAGCACTCAGTTACACCACACACATACATTTATCAAAGAAAATCAAAGCACACACCACCAAATGTGAAAGGAATTATATGAGTCCAAGCCTAATTTGTGCGCCATGCATTGGATGTAGTGTTACCACGGTATATGGCGCATGAGTATAGGACGGGGCAAGCACGAAGTCGAAACGTTGAAGGATCATGCAAATCGCCATCTTGGCCTCAGCAAGCGCAAAATTCTGGCCGATGCAAATCCGTGGTCCCCAGCCGAATGGAAGAAACGCGCCTGAATTCCTGGACGCTTTGGAGATCCCCTCAGCGAACCTCTCCGGCTTGAATTCATGCACATCGCTTCCCCAAATGTCAGGGTCATGGTGCATGAGTAGTACGGAGAGCTCAATCATCATGCCAGCTGGGTACCTTTTGTCTCCGATTAGCACCTTCTTGCATGTCTTCCGGCTAAAATGAATGCTTGGAGGATACAACCGAAGAACCTCATAGAGGATCATGGTCACCTGAATGCAAATTACAAACATATAAGACTAGGGGGGCTTATACCTTCAATAGGGAAGTTGGTGTCATCATATAAAGGATCAAAAAATGAAGTACTTCTGGCAATTAAATATTTACCGTTTTAAGTCGATTTAGACCTTCATATCCAGGTTTGTTTTTCCCAAATAAACTTAGGACCTCCTCCCTTGCACGGTCCTGCCACTCCGGATGCATGCTTAGAACGATCATGGTCCACATGAGTAGTACCGATGTTGTCTCCATTCCTGCAAAGTAGAACGTCTTGCACTCCTCGATGACATCTTCATTTGTCATCCCCATGCTGGATTGACCATTGTCATATGTGTGCCTCATGTTTGACTCTAGCAATAACCCAAGTAAGTCATCTTTGGTGCTTTCTCCTTCCTTGATCGCTTTAGTTCTTTTCGCAATTAAACCGTGTAGAATCGATTCAACCTCGTTGTTGACCTGATACATCCTTTTATTGTTTGGGGTTGGCAAAGATCTGAAATATAGCATGCACTACCCGTTACAAAGAATGTTCCTCGTTAAGTTATTACTCCCTTCGTCCGAAAATACTTGTCATCAAAATGAATAAAAAGAGATGTATCTAGAATTAAAATATGTCTAGATACATCCCTTTTATCCATTTTGATGACAAATATTTCCGGACGGAGGGAGTACAAGTGTAACTGTAATTTCAGTTCCCCGCATAAAGAAAAAAGAAAACTGTAAATTCAGTTGGTAGTAACTCACAAGTAGCCGGGAATAAGAATCCTCCGAATGTTTGCGATGAGGCGCTCTGCTTGCTCGGTTTGCAGCTGAAATATCTTCATTCCTTCAAGGTAGCTGCTGCCGAATGCGGTGCGGGAAATGACATCTCCGGCCAGGTTTTTGAGCTCTGGCCAAATATCCAGCTCGTGCATACCTCCACTGGAGCCGATGGACTCCGTCCATCTGCCCACCAACTCTTCGCAGCACGCCGAAAACTCTGGCAGCATGCACTGCAGAGTCGTATTCCATTCCACATGTCAATTGTATAGCAGTAAATGGTTCTCGGAGAATATGCACTGAAACTGAAACTGAAACTGAGACTGGTACCTTGATCTTCTCCAGATGGAAGGCAGGGTTGAGGAGCCGCCGGTGCTTGACCCACTTCTCGCCCTCGTGGTTCAAGAGGCCGTTGGCGAGCAGCTTCCACAGCGCCGGGAACTTGGGCTTCTCGAAGTGCCCGGACTTGTCGGACAGCACGCTCTTGGCAAGCTCGGGGTCGGCGATGGTTACCTTGGGGATCGGGCCGAACCACGAGAGGCTCACCTTGCCGTGCTCCCGGACGGAATCGCAGAGGAGTGGTGCCACGCGAGGGGCGATGTCGTGGCACCGCAGCGGCAGCGGCCTCGACCAGGCGTCCTTGTTCCGCCGGCCCTGTTCCCTGAGGTCGCCGGTGAGGAAGCGGTAGGACGTGCCGCGGAGGCCCTTGGACCGGAGCTCCCGCTCGAGGCACCGCGGCCGCCACCACAGCCGGTGCAGCAACCGGCAGAGCTGCCACAGGAGCGCAAGGGTCGGGAGCAGGAGGAGGCTCCGTCTCCATGGCACCGAGGCTGCAGTTGCAAAGAACGCTCCAAGAACCATAGCTCTCAAGTCTCGACTCGGGCGAAGAAACCCAGTAATGGAAGCTGATGTGATGCTGCACATAATGCACGGTATAGGCATGAGGTTATATATATAGATGGATGGAGCTGCACATGTGCGCCATCAACATCATTTGACTAGCAAGAGAATAATGCTATCACCTTCACTATCAATACGACAATACCAAAGCTGTCGCAGTCTCATCTGGACTTTGACTTGGTGCTATGGCGAAAAGACACACAAACCATTCTACCCATCACCGTGCTTGCCACGGAGCCAAATTAGATTCACGTTCCATGATTGGCACCTTTGACCTGAATCTGCCTCAGTTCATTATCATGGCACGAAATTGTTATGTTTGCCAGCTAAATTTATCATCTTCACCTCAACATAAATTGCCATAAAAAACATTGAATTGCCATGCCCAAAAATCTGACATTCCGCTCTTTTTTCAAGATTATGGCCATATCTTTGACAATACAAACACTAGTGCGTAGTGCCTAGTCTTAGAAAATACTCCGGCAACTACTCCACGCGCTTCGCCTACGACGTCCAGTTCGAAGACCACCCGGCGCTTGACTTCACAGCAATCATCTGGAAGGCTTGGGCCCCTGACAAGATGAAAGTCCTTTTCTGGCTGCTGCACTTAGATCGCCTATGGTGCAACGACAGACTCCAGAGACGTGGATGGACCAACAACTACTTCTGCCAGCTATGTCTCCGCAACCTCGAGACTTCGTCACATCTGTTTTGGGAGTGCACCGTTGCCATTCAGGCCTGGAACGAGGTGGCAACCTGGCTCGGCTGTCATTCCTTCAGCCAGTCCACCTGGAGCACGGGGAGATCCACCGCCGAGAGGGTTCGTGTGATCATCGACGGAGCCAACCCAGGCACGAGGAAGGGCACCAGATCGCTGCTCACATTGATGGTCTGGCAAATCTGGTTAGCATCACTGTGGCCTGCCGCCGCGACATGGAGCAGTGGAGGATCGCCGGAGCCAAATGCATAGCGCACCCCTTCGGGGACGTGCCGTGAAAATAGCGAAATCAGACCCTCCTCGCCAGCTTACACACTCGTTAGGCTGACTATGTAATCTCTCCTCCATTCCACGGATCACTTGATTAGACTATGTATTTTTCCCGCTCTCTCCTGCTATGAAATGAAAGCCAGAAATGGCCACTTTCAAAAAAAGAAAATAAATTATACAAAATCAGCGACACTTAGTTTGAAATTAGGCAAGTAGTAGCTTAATAATTTGGTTGATTTGACCAGCCGCAAGGGAATTGAACGATGACCGCCGTCGGAGCAACCCGTAAACGACCACATTGCCTTATTTTGGCTTCCATATTTAAATTGTCTTTAAGATGATCACAAATAAAAAACGAAAACACAATCCGCCCGACGAATGAAGTTACACGCGTTTGATCGTCTCCGCGGGCGTCGGATTTGTTTTTTATCGGACGGTTGGCCGTCATTGCCATTCTATTGCAACTCGGACCCTATTGCAATCCATTCAACCGCAACAAGGGTCGAGCCGCCATCAGTTCGTCCCCGATGCATAATCTTGAGCGCCACCCCGTGCACGTGCCACCGTCCGATGGTGACACCCCGCGCCCGCCTCATCTTCCTCTTCTCCTCCCTCTCCCTCTAACCTCGCAGCCCCCTCTGCCCCTTTGTAGGTCGCGCCCATGGTGCCCACTCTATCTGAACTCGCGCGGGAGGCCACACTTTGCCACCACTCATCAGCTACCGAAACACTTCCTCTGCCATGCTTCTTCTCCACCCAGCGTCACTGTCCTTGCGAGACTCTGCGTCGTCGTTAGCAACCCCAACATCGCTCGCGCCCAACATTTGTCTCCGTCGCCAATGAACCTTGAGACCCCTAGCCGTCGCCTGGATCCCGAGCTGCGACAATAGACGCAGACGAGTCTCTCTGTAACAACGGCGGTGAACGACGGAGTGCTCACAGAGGTGACTTTTTTGCAGTATAACCTTTGTTGCAAAGAAAGATTTCTGCAATATCATCCATGTTGCGAAGTGGTGCTCAGCAGACGACGATGTTTTTGCAACGTCACCTCTGTTGCAAAGGTTTATGCAACATCGCCTTTGTTGTGATTATCATGGGCGCTTGGTCGCTTGATGGCGTCAGATATGATGGCTCGCGACCCAACTAATACTTAAAAAAACAGCGGACCAACACGTAGCATACCCCAATAGAAAAAAGTGCAATAAAGTTGTGAATCTTTGGAGCCGAACAACTTAGATATTAGATATTTGGATCATCTTAATCTATAATGTCTGTACACGACAACCAACATGTAATTGGATGATCAAGACTGTTATGGTACCCCATTCCGTCAAGGATAAGATTAAGGTCTTTCGCTTTGATATCTCATAAATATATGCATGTTTGTGAGCGTTTATGTTCGTACTGTGTTTATAGAAAAACTTTGTATGCCGATAACTTTTGGCATGCATAAAAATCAAAGGCGGAGGTTGCTTAGGAATAACATGCAACTATTTTAGGCAAAAAAAGGCCTAGAGATTTCAGGCTATGTCCAGGCTTGATAGTGTCGGTTTTGCGCAAAAACTGGCATGGGGATTTGACATGACATTGAGAGAACAGAACATGGAATTTGTGTGTAAGATTTACCATGATGTGCATACAATACGTACCATCATGCTCTAAAAAGTACACATCATGGCAAATATGAGGATTTTGTTCTTTTGAAAAAAGATGGAGAATTTAGGAAATTGAATCAACAATTAATTATGATCTAATCGAGACTAAATTTACCAACAAAGCTACTATCCAATAAACTTGCAGTGAAGCTGGTAACGGGAAAGACTAGTTTTGACATCACACAAAACAAAATACTAATGTTGCAGAGAACAACAGGCCAGAAAACTTACCTTGTTATGCTGCAAAACAACCCGGTAACATTGAGCAACGGAAGGCGAAACCCCCGAAACCCCTAGCAAGCTCTTACTTACAAGCAAGAGAGAGTGTGCTCATCGGAGAGGGCCGCAGGTGGAGAAGGTGTGAGTATGCAGGGGGCGGTGGAGGAGTCAGTGTTGCTTGTGCTGGTATTGGGGTTCGTGTAGGGCTAGGGCTAGGGCTTCGACTTGTGCGGGTGATGACGAGGGTGACGGAGGAGAGGTTGGTGATGGGTAGCCGCTTCCACCATGACTGTGGGCGCTGCAGCAGCAACTCGTCGCCTCCCCGGGCTCCGGTGACGGCAACCATCACCCACCCCACCCACATTTGTCTCCCACTCTCTCGGCGAAGCACCAGATGACCCCTTGCGACCCCTCCCATGAATGGGCACACAGCTGAGGCAGCGACCGACGTGTTGGCCTGTGATGGGGCGGTCAACGATCACTGTAGCCCGCAGAGGCGCAGCTCCAGGCCCAGCTTGTTCCCCCGTGCCTCCTCCCACGATTGGGGTGAGGGGAGGAGGCCTTGCCACACGCGAGTAGGACGCACAGCGTCACCCTTCGCTGCTTCGCCGACGTGGGCCATCTGAACAGACCAACCAAAGCCCCCCTTCTAGTTCTCTGATGAGGTCCTCCCGTCGCCACATCCCCTGCATTCGCGACGCCACATCAACCCCGACATGCTGTCATCTTCTTCAGAGGTCTCTCGCTCGCGAATGGATAGAGGGGAATGAGACAAGTGGGTGAGGGGCGGTGGGTTAAAAGAAAGACCTTCGCGTTGTCCGCATAGGGGGCGAACAATTCAAGGAACGTGACGCGGATCCAAGATCCGTGCTCGTCATGGGACGGCTAGCAACGCATTCGCGCGAGGAGGTCAGAAAACTGACGTTCGCGCTTTAACATTTCCAGAAAAAAAAATCATTCGTTTTGGGAAGCGTTCGCCTGGTCCGGCTGGGGCGCAGCCCGGGTCAAAAGCCGACCACAACCAGAGGCATGCGCAGCACGGCGGCAAGCTTTCTCCTCCAAATTCGATTCGAGTCAACCGCGAGGGCGAGGGCACGGGCGGGCGCATTCGTCGGCCGCTGGGGGAAAACACCGCGGCGCACCGGACCGCACGCATCGGCGGGTTTCCTCTCCGCCGCACGCCCGCACCCCCGATCGACCCGAGGAGGAGGCGGAGGGAAGGCGACCGGGACCCATGTCGTGGCTCCGTAATGCGGTGCACCGCGCCGTCGAGGCGGGCGGCGGCGGCATCTCCCTCACCACCCGCACCGTCCGGACCGGTCTCGGCTACGCCGGGCAGGCCGTCGTCGGCGGCGCCAGGCTCATCAACGGCATCGTACGGCCCCGTAACACCAATACCCCCGCCTTGCTCGCGAATCAGCCGCTTCTGGTCATCGTGATTATTTATTGTCGTGCCTGCGACGCAGGGGAATCGCTACTACAAGAGCTTGAAGCTGACGGCCAAGAGGCTGGAGGAGGACGCGCTCTCCTGCAGAGGGGAGGAGAGGGTGCAGCTGCTGCGTCAGTGGCTCGTCGATCTCAAGGAGACGGAGCGCGCCGCCTCGTCGATGCCTGCCGATGGTCCCAATCAAACCGCGCCAGTCTTGGTGAGAATCTCTGCTCTGCTTTGAGTTTGACCCCACGTTTTGGACTGCATTGCGTGATCGCGTAGGAAACTGTGCGCGCTGCAGGATCTGTACGTGGATTACGAGAAAGCGGATGAGCCCATGACTTTTTTCCATGTCTTCCTCTACAGTCAAGCGCTCGAGTGCATTGTTCCGTCCATGGTGGGTTCCGTTTTGCGCAGTTCGATTACGCCAATGTGTCAGTTTCTGCCATGTAGCTTACATGGGTTAGTACAGTAATTTCAGGCAATTAACTCATTTCTATGGATCAGATTCATGAAGTTCCAACTGAGGAAGAAGTTTCACTACTCTCGGAAATTTTCGGGCATGTTCTTGACTAGTTACTTGTTATACATACTACTCAACTCTGTCCTTTTTTGGGGCTTGAAGGATAATCTGGAAGTTTTCACTCACATACTATTATGGTCTGTGGATGCTCCCTGCAGAATGTGTCTTAACGGAGGGGAGGATGTGCACAATACACTTCTGAGCAGCATATGTGACTTGGCAGACTTATTTTCATGTTACAGTGATGAAGTATTGGTGCGTTCCTGTCTTATTCCTCTCAAATATTAGACCATAGACTCGGGCATTAAACTAGTACAATAGTAGACCTTACAGTCGCAATTCGACATAGTACCTCATTTCAAAATATAAGGCAAACTTTGTTTCTTAAGACAAGTTTTGACTAAGAATCTCTTTGTTAATTAGTGGTTTGTGTCACATATGGGTTCATATAATAAGTAATTTATGCGGAAAAAAGAACATATGTGCATTACGAGTTCATGTTTGAATGATATGTACTTCTCTGTTATCTTCTTTTCAGGCAAAACGTGATGAACTGCTTCAGTTTGCTCAATGTGCTATCTCAGGAGTAAAAATAAATTCCGAAATAGCAAGGTTAACAAATTTGTTTGGGGAAATTGAGGAAGGGGCTGTTTCGGTCTCAACATATACGTGCTCCCTAATCTTAATTTGTTCTTAATTCCAGATTGGATAATGAGATCATGCAGCTGCAACAAGAGATAAATGCAATTGATGCTGTGCGAGCTAACACAACCAGGAACCGTAATAAAGCATCTCCGAGGGACCCTGAGGTAGGCCTTAATTTTGAGCACTTTCCCGTTGTACTTATGTTGCTAATATTAGCATTATGTTTTAAGAAAGCAATTGATATGGCTACCTTTCAGTTGTGCTAGCTGATTCTTTTTAGTGTGTGTGCTCAACTCATCTGGCCCGTGAAAACAAGAGAAATATAGCCTAAATTTTTCATGTGGTTGATTCGTAAGGTGGACTTTTTTCTGTTAAATTTTTCATGTGGTTGAAATGGAATGTTCAAAGATGATAAATCTTATATTTGCGCAAACACGTAACCTTTTATTATTATGACCATTGGTAAATTCATGTTCGCTTGTTCTTTGGTTCCTTCTAAAACCATGTATGTGAGAATATGGCATACGAAAATTGAGATAATTGCCTATTGGATGAAATATTAACCATTCCTCAGCAAGAATACAGTTTCTGGTGTAGGCAATGTATGATCACATATTAAGTGCATGTTTTCTTAAAGAAGTGCATATAGTCTTTTGTGCATAAATTCCGAAATCCTAGGCCCTCAAGTCTTCAGCAGCTCACTGAAGTTATGTGTTCCATACTTTCATCCCATTAAGTACAGGTTGTCTTATACTATTTCCATTCCTCAATTATATACTCTTCATAGGACTAGATTCAGTGATTCGTTTCTAAATTCTGATACTCTTCATAGGACTTCAAAACTGCAGTTGCTGAGGTTCGTCTATGCTCCAGAATGGAAGACCTTGTATTAAAGAAGAAATCAATACACCCTGGCGACTCATTGGAGACTCATTTTCAGAAGGTATGATACTTCAATTAATTTGCCTTCCTGTTTTTGTTTTTTCCCTTTCTATTTTTGCTTCAGTTTCATAAATCTGGAATTCAGATTTAACACAGTAGAATATTTGAGCTTTTTTTATTTGTCTGAAGGCAAAACATCTCTCCTTGTGCTCCTTTTTGAATGACACATGGTTAGTGTCCCAATATTCTTTCCACAAAACATTGCAGGTCGATAAGCTGAAGGTTTTGTCAGAATCCCTTGCAAATTCGTGCACCAAAGCAGAAAAGCGTATAATGGAAAATAGGTTTGGGTCTTGAGCATTATCTGTGTTTTATATTTATTTATTTTCAGCAACTTAGCACATATTCATTTGGCAGAATGCGAATGCAGTGAAAGTATATTTGACTAATCTAGTAAGCCATAATTGCTATTACTTGAAAAGATATGTCAAACACTAGAAGATAAATTCAGAATGCGGGTGCACTGAAAAGTTATTTGGAAAAATCTAGTAACATTGCTGTAGTAATCAAGGCGCATTTTTACCTTCTTCATTTATTACAATATTTTTCTTCATGTTAAAGACACAGTTATATTACTTCATTGTACTTCTTTGAAATGAGCCTGTCTGCTTTATAGTGAAAATTTGTCGCCCTATGATTCACAATGCAGGCTGCAGAGGGAAGAATCTCTTACCTTCAAAGTTACGAAAACAAATGAAGTTAGTATAACTGAAAAGGTAACTTCGTTAGTCATCATTTAAACTATTATGGTACTTCGTGTACAATGAACTGTTTAAACGAGCCAAGAAGGAATTTATTGTGCATCCTGATGAACAAAGTTCTCTGATTTCCTCCCAAGTACCAAAAGTAATATTTTAACTTCACCATTAATATACATCAAACTGTTCTTGCTAAGGATAAACAAAGAAGGACATCTCACAAGCTCTAATATTTGTCTTCAATAGTCTTGTTCTGGTCATATGGATGGCCTTGTCTGATTTATTTTTTTGTATTTTTGTAAAAGGAATTAGAAGGTGAAATCTCTGGACTCCAGAAGCGACGGGGTCAACTTGAGGTAGAACTAAGCAAAGTATGACCGCCCTTTCCTTTTCCACTTTAATAAAATAATAGTCGCAATCCAGTTCTTTCGATCCATTTCAGTAATTTGCGGAACAAAAAATTCTGGTAATATCTTGCTTAAGTTTGGAATTCAGTAATTTTTGTTTCATTTTGGAGAGGTAAACGAATATGTAATTCACCTGGCAGAGTCTGTTGGGTCTGGAATTGTCTATTCACGTTGACCTATTGCACCAGAAGCTGCATCAACTCAAAATGGATCACATTAAACTATTTTAATTATTCTGTGATGATACATTAGAGATAAAGTTAATTGTACCTTTATACTGTACAGATCTTTTATGAGAAGATATCACGAGGAGATTTTTAGGGCTTAAAAATGAGCTACAATTGGATTGCAGCTTTGAATTATGACTTGCTATCTTAGTAGTATCCCACAAATGTAATTATTTTCTGGCATCTCAGACATAATAATGAGCAACATAATTGGTGGATCTATCTAATGATTGTGCTCCTTATACAATACGTTAAGTATAAATAATACATCTAGGGTCCTATTTCTCTTATATAACTAAGTAGGTGGTCCCCACAAACATATTTATCTCAACATGCAGCTATGCCACCTCAATAGACAACCATGCATGGGAAAAAGCCCACCATAACATGCAGCTATGCATGAAAAAATGCTCAATGTTTTAGTTGTATTATGCTGCTTATATTCAATAAATATTAATAATTACACAATAATCATATGTATTTTAGCTCTCGTTTACCTTATTTAGAAGTAAAGTTTAATGTTCAAATTCTAGGCTGATTGAAGGCTCCACAGTTTTTCGTCTTTGCTTATTAGGTTTACTCTTACTGTTCTGTAGAGGCTTAGGCTCTGATTCCATGAGAAGCTTATTTTTAAGAGTGATTCTGAAACTCAGATTACAGGTAAATACAAAACTGAATGCGACTATCGTGAAGCTTAAAAAAACTAGAGAGGAGAAAGACCAATTTGATGAAGCCAGCAATCAGATAGTGCTACACTTGAAAGCAAAGGTTTGGCAACTTTTTCTTTGTGAGTTTCTAGACTAGAAAATGCTTTAGGGAAGTAAGGCTTTTCACTTGCTCAGTGTTTCTGCTATACGCTTACTTTAGGAAGATGAACTATCAAGATCTGTTGCTTCCTCCAAAGTAGAAGCAAGCACTGTCCGAGCTTGGATCAACTTTTTAGAAGATACATGGAAGGTGCAGTCCTTATATGAAGAAATAAAGGAAAAACAGGCCAAGTATGTCGGCTCTTTCACTGAAAATCCCAATTGATGATTTGTGTGTACAAACATTTATTGACACAAGTTTGTTGCTTTGAATATTTGCTGATTGCAGTGATGAACTGGATAGATGTGGAGTCTGCTTTGTGAATTTGATTAAGCACCATGTTTCCGCATGCGTGGTACTCTTGACTTTTACTTTGAAAAGAAGTGATATGCAATGGAAAAGGGCCTTTTGCTACTACTTTTTTCATTTCATATTGTGTCTCAACTGGTTGTTTCTTTTGGTTCTCTATATAGGACGAGCTGAATACCTCTGTAGATTGTATAAAGACCTTTGTTGACAACTTGAAAATTTTCAGTGACAGGTATAGTTGTCATTCGTTAATCTAGTTTTGTTGTACAAGGGTGAAGATACCTGTTTTGCTTATGCTATTAGTTGCGTGAACAGATCAGTATCAACGGATGATGGAGCTCTGTCAAAGCAATCAAACCCACGTAAATACCTCGAGGAAGAATATTTGGAAACTGAGAAAAAGGTGACCATTCTTTACCCTGCTTCCTGAGACAGAAGATTCTAACAGAGGACAACAAGATCTCTAGTTACAGCTGACATCCAGAACAGTGTCTTTACGTTTATAAAAATTTCATTCCCTTGTGCTTTTGCTTCAGGTGGTAGCTGCATTCAGTTTAGCTGATAATATCAGAGCATTGGCATTTTCAGATCCAGAGCGTAAAACCAGGTAATTGATGTTCATCAAGAATCAAGATAATGACCTTGTTCTCAGAATCGAAAAAAGCCCGGCTCTCTAAACATGTCTTCAACTTCACTCCTGCAACCACACTAAAAAAAGCAGTGCCAAACATGTATGCAGGCTAGATGATCCTGAGGTGAAAAATCTGTTTGCCAGCATCGACAGGCTGCGGGTCGAATTCGAGTCGGTTCCACGGCCAGTACTGCAGATCGAGATCAACGAAAAAGAAGAGGGATCGAGACGAACCCGATCGCCCTCCTCCAAGGGCGGCGGCGGCACGCCAACCCATTCAAGAACCGAGTCCCCGATCGCCGCTCAGCTCAGGACGCGGCTACCGTCGGAGTCGGACTCGGAGCCGGGGAAGTTCGACCAAGATTACAGGGAATACGGGGCGGACGACATCGGCGGATGGGAGTTTGATGATCTTGAAGGCGAGCTGCGGTCTGGCTTCTAGCAAAGGCCCGAATAGTTGATGTACAATCATTAGCACTGAAGATCGGGGTATGTATGTGATGTGTAGCACATAGTTGTCGTGTACATTATGATCTGCTTCATTTTCTCCTCGAAGACTTGTTCGCTGCACCCTGTGAAGGTCGCGTTGCCATCTGCACTGCACTGCACATATGTTGGGAGAAGAGCCGTTTACGATGTTTGATGCGTCCACATCTCCAGTGAAATTGACCATACTTGTAGTACGTACATCTCCAGTGAAAAGTCAACCTCCCCCTCTTTTACCCGTCTGCGTCTTCCTCCTCCTTTCAAGGCTTTGTTCTTTTCACCAGCTTTAGTTGACAGCGGAAAGACCAAAGATGCCGAAGATAATGGAAAGAAGAAAAGAAGCTCTCCACCCTTTCGCTGCCTGCGCAAAGGCGCTGCTTTTGCTTTGTCAACCTCTCTCGACTCACTTTTGTGTTGTTATTCATCCATACGTGCTCTTTTTCTTCAAAGAGTAAATAGTACTCCCTCCGTTCCTAAATATAAGTCTTTGTAGCAATTCCACTATAGACCACATACGGATGTATATAGATGCATTTTAGAGTGTAGATTCATTCATTTTGCTCCGTATGTAGTTTATAGTGAAATCTCTACAAAGACTTATATTTAGGAACAAAGGGAGTACGTACGTAGGTAATAATTCGTCTCCTCAGTTTACTATGCTTCATCCTGAGTTGAGTTCCTGACACCGTTTGCGGCAAGGGCCAAGGCACTGGTAGCTTTATTCATGCACACTTTGATCCAGAACCTGCTCAAATCTCTCTACCCTACTACCTTTGGCAATATACGCAGGCACGAGTACATACATCTAGTTACTGTTTTTTTTTTTTGACATCTAGTTACTGTTTGCTTTGCTCCGTGTGAAGCGTGAATTGTACTCTACTACGTACATGATACTGCACAGGAGTACCAGCAAGTGTACTACAACTTCAATACACACCCACATAACAGTACAGCACACATACAACCACGGACGAAGGTCATCTGATCTACTAGGAGTAGGAGGGAGGGAGAGTGAGTGAGCACAACTGCACAAAGACAATCCCTGGGACTGGCTGGAATCAATCAGCCTCCAAGACAAGGGGGCCACCACCCCCAACCCCATTCTGTTTTCTTGGATTCCTCCCTGCCCTGCCACTGCCACTGCCCCTGCCATCGCCTTGCCCATAATTTTTGTTCAAACTCCTGACACTGCCCCCCTTCTCCCCCGTCCTCTATTAACTCACTCCCCCTTCTCCCCCCTCCTTGCGACCGTCGGAGCAAGCCAAGCCATTGCTTGACCAGCTTGTTGAATTTACCCCCCAATGTGCCCTAGAGCGCACGGCGGCGCTGCGATGGTGAGAGCGAGAGCGAGCAGTGCTGCTAGCGCGCACTCGTTTGCGGAGGAGGAGTACATCGACCTGGATCTCAGCTCCTGCGGGGAGTACCAGTTCCGGGTGTGCCGGAGCAAACCCGCGGCGCCCTGCCCGTGCCCGGACGAGCTGGTCCGGCGGGCCAGGCAGCACAAGGTGGCGCCGAGGCCGGGGGGCAAGCTGCTTGACGCGGACGCCGGCGCCGCAGGCGGCTGCGGCAGAAGGGGCACCGCCACGGTCGCGCCATTGCAGCACTCCTCGCATGCTCCACCGCACGCGGGCCGGCGCAGGAAGCCCGGCAAGGCCATGCAGGCGAGGCTGCAGGCGTCGCGGGCCTTCCTCCGGTCCCTGTTCGCCAGGACCTGGTGCTCCGACGAACGGTGCCGCGGCGTTCGGTCCGGGAGCAGGGCCACGCATGACAGGGACAAGGGCGTCGGCGTCAGCGGCAAGTCGGCGTTTGGGCAAATCAACAAGAGCTACGTGAGCGGCAGCGCGGCCCCGACGACGCTGAGGAGCAGCATTGAGCGGGAGAAGCTGATGGAAGAGGAGGAGCACGTCCGGCAACGCAAGTCCTTCTCCGGCGTGATCAAGTGGCGACCGACGACAGCGGCGTCGTCGGCGCGGAGGAACTCGTGCGGGAGCGCCCCGGCCCTGAAGAGGAGCAGCAGCTGCCGGTCGGAGTCGGAGGGGCTGATCCAGGGCGCCATCGCCTACTGCAAGCGGTCGCAGCAGCAGCGCGTGCTCCTCGCCAGGAAGAGCGTCAGCGACGCCGCCCTCTGCTCCTTCCGTGCCCCTTCCTAGTCCTCCTCCTGTAGCCCAATTCCTTCCCGTCAGAGCTGTGTAGTACGTGTGCATGAAAAATGACTGATCATAATATGATAATAGTGTCAAGTGTCGCTTTCATTCTACGTATTGCATTATCGGCGTCAATTATATATGTTTCCTCTTCTTCGCGTGTCTATCCGTCTCAAAATAATTGTCTCAACTTTATACAAAGCAGCATAAAATTGAGACAGTTATTTTGAAATGGGGGAGTATTTGTTTCATAGAAACAAAAAACACCAATCCGAGACAAAGACGGCGGCCAGCCCGTTTGGTCGGCCAAATTATGACCGCCCAGAATTGTTTTCTGGTCAAGTGCCGGTCGCTCATTTTTTTTGGAGGGGCCGGTCGCTCATTTAGTGGTGATTAAGGAGGCTGCCATCCACCCCTGAACCCAGCAGAGCGCGCTGCCCACCAACACCGGCAACACGCCCTCAAATCCAAAAAAAAAAACCGGGAACACGAGCTGTATTGCGATATGTGGTGCTGATCTGTACGTCGATATGTGCTGCTGATCTGCTGTGACGCCAAAACAAAACCTCCCGGTTTCCTTAAAAAAAATGGATCGATGTGTTGGAGTATCTCGCCGCGGATGATGCGGCCGGGGTGGGCTGATTGAAGGCATGATGGGCGCGCGGGCGATCGGAGGAGGGAAAAGCCCGGGATTCGATAGGCCGGCGAGAGCGAGCCAAGGTCGGCATCATTAAAGGCCAAAAGGGGGCGCGCGAGGTGAGACGAGTGTGAGTGAAGGTGCGCAACCACCCGCACTCGCGAGCCTCCTGCTGTGTCGTGGGGGTGGGGGTGGCCGGGTGGGGGCGCGCACAGGACACGACTCGACCGCCGGTTTTGGTCTTACCTTACCGGCAGGGAAATCTGGTTGGTACCAGCAGCAGGCAGGCAGGCAGTACCACTCCTACGAGCTGCTGGTCTTCATTCTTGCTTTGACCTCCTCCCCTGATGCGATGCCATGCCATGCGATGCGACGACACCAACGGTTTGGTGGTGTCTTCCTCCCCTGCTCCGTTGCATTTCCCATCTAGTATTAATTATTTTGTAGTACCAATTTTCAAACGTAGGCGTGCGAGTGAGTGTTAGGGCGCTGTCTAGCGCACCACGATTATGCCAAGCAAGGCTCGACACGTCCGGTCTCTCGAGCAATCAACTAAAGAAAGAAATTAGAGTCCATGGTTATCTCTCCCACCCTCCACCCTATCCTATCCTACAACCTAGGCCGATGTTGCAGCCAGGAGCACGTGGTAGAACAAGAATCGCCAAAGGCAATGCTATTGCTAGCTTTGGAGGCGAGGCCGGGAAAGCTTCTTTTACGTCGGCAACTTGGCGGGCTCTCCTCCCCGCCCCGCTGTTTTCTCCAGGCACTCGGAGCGCGGCCGCAAAAGAGAGCGAAATTCAAAAGGCCTTTGCTTAGCTTAGGGCGCCACGTCCACGTGATGAGGATACGAGATGAGCTCGGCTCGGTGGAAAAACAGTAGCGGCTGGCTATCATGGCAACTTTTGGTTTTGTGATAGAGATGAGACGACACGGCCCCTAGGCCCGACCCTGGTTGCGAGCGTAGCGTGTGGTGTTTGCGTGTGTGCATGCATGCATGCATGCACGCATGGGTATGCACGTCAACACCTTTCACTGTTTTCCACAGCCTGTGCTGAAACAAAGGCGATGGCAACTGGACGACGGCGTAAAATTACAAGATTTTACTCCCGGCGCAGAGAGAGGGCAAATTTGACAATTTTAACCTGGAAACGAAATAAATTCACAGACTGAACTGGGTGCGAAACTATTTCACACCCCTGACCCTTTTGTGTAGCGCCCGCCACGCCGGCGACACACCCTACGGTGCAGCGCCTAGCTCCGGGGCGTTGCACCTCTGTCCACCGTGGCAGCCCATGGGGCCGCACCCAGCAGTGCAACGCCTCCGAGCTAGGCGCCGCACGTGTAATGTGCAGCGCCTAGCCGCTAGGCGCTGCACTGTGACTTATGCAGCTACTTGGCCGGGGCCCCCTCCCCCCCCCCACCACACACTCTCTCACTCTCTCCCCGAGCTTTGCCCCCTCTCCCCCCTCTCAAATCTTCTTTCAAATCTTGCAAATTTGAAGAATTTGTCCGTGGATTTCGAAGTCAAACCCTCCCTCAAGGTAATAATCTCCGATCCCTTTTTTTGATCGAAATAAAGTTCTCCCATTGCTCATTTGTTGGTAGTTTGGGGAAACCCTAGTTTTGTTTGGATCTAGAGATTTGCATGAAGATGTGAGATGTTTGTTTGCCAATTTCTATGATTAGGATTTGTTAGTATGCTAGGGTTATTCTTATGGGTGTTCTTATGTTGGTGCTAGGGTTAGGTTTAGGGCTAGGGTTATGGTTAGGGTTATGGTTATGGTTAGGGTTATGGTTAGGGTTAGGGTTGTTGTTTCATATATATATTAGGGTTTGTATTCGGTGTTAATCCATGGATTAGTACTCATGGAAGCAATGTTACCTTGTGTTCATTGCTTATAGGGATGGGAAGAACATGTGTGTTTGTTCATCATGGGGACAAAGACGCCTTTTTGAAAGGCAATAAAGAACCGGACCCGGATGAGTTTGACATGGTGTTTGGTAGTAGTCCTAGCTATGCGGAGCTCTTGCAACAAGTTAGGAAAGATTTGAATTGGATGGACCCTAGTGATATCATTGAGTTGGAGGGAAGGCATAATGTTGGTTTTGGAATGCACATCCGTTGGAAGACAATGCGTGTAAACTCGGAGCAACGTTGGGTTGCATACAAGGAGACGGTGGCCGAATCACTAGACAAGGCTCTTGAGTTATTTGCAACGAAGAAGGTTGATTCAAGTTTGCATTTGGACTTGAACCGGAACCCCTCCCCTTTGGTTGCTAGTAGCCCCCCATCCTTGAAGCGAGATGAAATTGTTGAACCTCTTTTGACCCAAGAAGTGAGGCCAACATTGAGCCCTTATAGAAACAACCAAGATGAATCTTTGCAAGAGGACAATGATGAGTATGCGGACGATGACAATGAAGTTGATCTCCATGACAACAATGTGGGTGATCTCGACAAATATCATTTGCAAGAGACAATGGACCATTCCATCCCTTTTTCCCGTGCATATGCATCGGACTCGGATGACGATGGTCCCGATGAACAAGTTGATGCGGAGGGGTTCACGGTGAAGGAGGCCGAAGCTTTCGAGAAGGTATTTGGTCGGGATCATCGGACTACATTGTTCAAGGATGTTAGTCTCGCGGATGAAGCCGTGGTAGATGGTGGCCAATGTGTACCTCTTGGGGTTAGGCCAAGCTCTCACCGTGATTTGGTAGACGACAAGAACCGGATTGCTAAAGGTTCTAAGTTCGACAGCTTGTTGGATTTGAAGATGTGGCTCGACAACTACTCGGTTACGCATTATCGTCCACACAAGGTGGTGCACTCGGACGTCAATGTGCGCTACACGGTTGCATGTGCATGTGAAGATGAAAAGGAGGTCCAACTTGGACTTACAAGAGGCCGTGGTGGTGGTAGAGGTCGTGGAAAGGAGGTCCAACAAGGAGTGGCAAGACGCCATGGCGGTTGTCCGTGGATTGTGCGTGCAAGACCATGGAAAGGAGGTCCTACTTGGCATGTAGTGAGTTGTGTGCCAACTCACATGTGCCAAGGCAAAAGGGTGGATGGCAAGATTGTGTCCGAAGACCACAAGCAACTCACGTCCGAGTTCATCGCTTACAGGCTCTCCAACTCAATATCCACACTTCCAACAATGAGCGTCCAACATGTCATTGACCTTGTGAAAGCCATCTTTCATTACAAGGTGAAATACGGCAAGGCATGGAAGGCGAAGCAAGCCGCATTTAAGATGTTGTATGGTACATGGGAGGAAGCATACAACCGAATCCCTAGGTTGTTGTTAGCCATGGCCGCGACAAACCCGGGCATGGTTCATGTGGTCGAGCCTCATGGGCACCAAACAACGGTTCATGAAGGAAGGAAAGTCAGAGTATTTGGCCGTGCTTTTTGGGCGTTCGAGCAATGTGTGAGGGCTTTCGAACATTGTAGGCCGGTCATCGCAATTGATGGCACGTTCTTGACCGGACAATACAAGGGCACCTTGTTGGTTGCGATAGCAAGTGATGCCAATAACCGGGTGTTGCCATTGGCATTTGCTTTGGTTGAGGTGGAAAACAATGACAACTGGGAGTGGTTTCTGCATCTTTTGAGGACGAAGGTGTTACCCGCTCAAAGGGAAATTTGTGTCATAGCGTACGACCGGTGTTGTTTGTCCCAATGATCATCGAGAAGCCAAACCATCCTAACAATTTCAACAAAGCATTCTTGTCAACACGATTATCTTTTCAATTCAAAAAAACTAAAGTAGGCCTACTACATGCAAGATTCAAAGCATATGTATCCAAAGCATTTTGCTCAATACGAGTATAATTTTAGTACAAATAAACTAAACTAGGCCTACTTCATACAAATAACTTCTCCATAGAAATAACATGCCAATCTATGTATCCAAACTATATAAATAACATGTCAACCTATCTATCCAAACCACATTCTAATCTAACAAGGGTTCCCCAAATCTAATATATGCAAGATTCAAACAAAAGTTGCCCAAATCTAATACATGCAAGATTCAAACAAGGGTTCCCCAAATCTTCAAAATATAATATTTTCTATGGATAGAAAGAAGGGGATCGGAGGAGAGTACCTTCTACGATGGATTGGTGAAGAAATGCACGGACCAAATCGTCGGACCGGAAGGATTTGGGAGAGGGGATTGAGAGGGGGAGTGCAGATGGCCGCCGCCCTGTTTTTCTGTAACTGCCAATGGGGAGGGTGGGGGAGGAGAGGGCTGGCGCGTTTGCAGATAAGTCACAGTGCAGCGCCTAGCGGCTAGGCGCTGCACATTACACGCGTAGCGCCTAGCGGCCAGGCGCTGCACATTACACGTGCGGCACCTAGCTCGGAGGCGTTGCACTGCTGGGTGCGGGCCCATGGGCTGCCACGGTGGACAGAGGTGCAACGCCCCGGAGCTAGGCGCTGCACCGTAGGGTGTGGCGCCGGCGTGGCGGGCGCTACACAAAAGGGTTAGGGGTGTGAAATAGTTTCGCACCCAGTTCATTCTGTGAATTTATTTCGTTTCCAGGTCAAAATTGTCAAATTTGCCCAGAGAGAGTGCTTACTTTTTTGCTCGACTTTTGTGTATACCGATGCGTAGGGCCACCGATGGAGAAGTGTGTCCGCAAGGGCGCTGCTAGAGACGGGAGGGGCAGGCTTTACGTGTGTCCGCTCGAGACCGTTCTGGCAGACGAAAGAAGCCGTAGCAGCTGTGCGCCTGCAACGATGTTCTGCAAGGTCAACTCGTCCTCGGTGGCCCAAGAATTTTGTCTCTCTGCAGAATAGAGAATACGGTGTCTTCGGTACACTGTTCTCTTCATTTTTATTTACTACGAATGTTAGGGCATCTCCAACGGGGCGTGTTTGGCAGCCGTACTCACTGGGCCTGGCTAGCTCAAGTCAGGCTGACATGAGCCTGGTTGAGCAAATGCAATCTCTAAACCAACATCTGCAACTTGTTTGGTTGCCCGCATTTAGTTCTCAGGCATTAGGGCTAGCTTAGCGCGCGGTGTTTGGTTGTCCACATTGTCTGAACTCACACATAAGCTCGCTGTTTGGTTGCATGCAACGCCTGTTGTCTGATAACCTCCTCGGTGTGGTTGTGATTACCAACACACATCGGCGTCAGGAAGAATAGACACAACAAAACATAGTAGTACTAGTAGTTATAAATATTGTGCACACATAAACGGACAAGTTCAAACGTAAATCAGTTCGATATTAAACTAAAGCAACTGGAGCATACGAGGGGATGTCCTAGGCGTTTACGGTGAAGGCGTCGTCGTGCCTCCCGCACCTTGTCACTGCTTCAATGCCATCGTCATTGAAGACGATGACCTTCAGCATGTCAGGAGTCAGTAGCTTGAAGGTCATCATGAAGCCTATCTTGATCTGATGGATGGCAGCGAAGGTGGAGCAACCCTGATCAAGGGTGACCCTACCGTTCAACAGTCGGACAGTGACCCTCCAAAAGTAGCCGGTGTTCGTCTTCAGCTTGAACTCCTGCGGCATAGACGGGAAGTGCCTCGTGATGTCCAACGACATAGGTATGGCCTCAAGCGGGGGGGGGGGCATGATCACCTTGCAGAAGGTGGTTGGCCCTCCCACCTCATGGTAGTGGTCGTAATTCCGGCGCTTGTCGGTGGGGGGCACCTCGAGCATGTCGTCGTCCGTGCCCGGGCTCTGGACGGGCGTCATCTCTGAGGGCGGCACCTCGTCCTTGCCCTTGTCCTGCTCCTTCGATGACACCACCTCCTTTCCCTTGTTCTCCGTGTCGAACTGCATTATGAAGAGGTTCAAAGGCTGGGTCAGCATATGCATTATGAACGTTGCAACATCACCATTAAAACATATGCTCGTGTGCCCCTTTATTAACCCACCTTGCCGGTCACCACTTACCCAGTATCTCACTCTTCCTCCAACCTAACGCCATGGACCCCAACCCCAACGCAACCCCTTCCCTTGGGGCATTGGATGGAGGGCTTTCTTCCTAGGGTGCTCGCTGGGTGACCGCACCAAGTTCGAGAACACCATGGAAGTGTGCTCAAACTTCAGCTGCATGGAAGAGCTGCACAAAGAGTCAGATGTTGTGGTGAAGAAGGCTACGTCGGAGGAGTTGAAGACACTGATTCCTGACCCAGCGAAGGGCGCTATGTCAGTCGACATACTTCGCTCGGCCATGAATCAGGCTGAATCCGACAATGCTGGACAGAGAGCAAGGTGGGCCAAGTACAGACAGTGCCGGCGTCCTCATGACCATCGTGCCGTCGTGTACTTCACCACAAATACTATGTGAAGGAAATATACCCTAGAGGCAATAATAAAGTTGTTATTTATATTTCCTTATATCATGATAAATGTTTATTATTCATGCAAAAATTGTATTAACCGAAAACTTAGTACATGTGTGAATACATAGACAAACAGAGTGTCCCTAGTATGCCTCTACTAGACTAGATCGTTAATCAAAGATGGTTAAGTTTCCTAGCCATAGACATGAGTTGTCATTTGATGAACGGGATCACATCATTAGAGAATGATGTGATGGACAAGACCCATCCATTAGCTTAGCACTATGATCGTTTAGTTTATTGCTATTGCTTTCTTCATGACTTATACATGTTCCTATGACTATGAGATTATGCAACTCCCGAATACCGGAGGAACACTTAGTGTGCTATCAAATGTCACAACGTAACCGGGTGATTATAAAGAGACTCTACAGGTGTCTCCGATGGTGTTTGTTGAGTTGGCATAGATCGAGATTAGGATTTGTCACTCCGATTGTCGGAGAGGTATCTCTGGGCCCTCTCGGTAATGCACATCACTATAAGCCTTGCAAGCAATCTGACTAATGAGTTAGTTGCGGGATGATGCACTACGAAACGAGTAAAGAGACTTACCGGTAATGAGATTGAACTAGGTATGATGATACCGACGATTGAATCTCGGGCAAGTAACATACCGATGACAAAGGGAACAACGTATGTTGTTGTGCGGTTTAACCGATAAAGATCTTCGTAGAATATGTAGGAACCAATATGAGCATCTAGGTTCAGCTGTTGGTTATTGACCGGAGAAGTGTCTCAGTCATGTCTACATAGTTCTCGAACCCGTAGGGTCCGCACGCTTAACGTTCGATGACAATTGGTATTATGAGTTTATGTGATTTGATGTACCGAAGGTTGTTCGGAGTCCCGGATGAGATCACAGACATGACAAGGAGTCTTGAAATGGCCGAGACATAAAGATTGATATATTGGACCATGTTGTTCAGACACCCGAAGTGTTCCGGAGAGTTTCGGCTAAAACCGGAGTGCCGGAGGGTTACCGGAACCCCCCCGGGAAGTTAATGGGCCACCATGGGCCTTAGAGGAGAGAGGGCCGGCCAGGAGGTGGCGCCCCCCTAAGTCCTAATTGGACAAGGGGTGGGGGCGGCGCCCCCTCCTTCCTTCTCTCCCCTTCCTCCTTCCTTCCCCTCCTTGTTGGACTAGGAAAAGGGGGAACCTACTCCTATCCCCCCCCTTGGGCGCGCCCCTTGAGGCCGGCTGTTCCCCTCCTCCCCTCCTTTATATACGGGGGAGGGGGGCACCCCATAGACACACAAGTTGATTTCTTAGCCGTGTGCGGTGCCCCCCTCCACAGTTTTCCACCTCGGTCATATTGTCGTAGTGCTTAGGCGAAGCCCTGCGTCGGTAACTTCATCATCACCGTCACCACGCCGTCGTGCTGATGAAACTCTCCCTCGGCCTCAGCTGGATCTAGAGTTCGAGGGACGTCACCGAGCTGAACGTGTGCAGATCACGGAGGTGCCGTGCGTTCGGTTGGATCGCGAAGACGTTCAACTACATCAACCGCGTTACTAAACGCTTCCGCTTTCGGTCTACGAGGGTACGTGGACACACTCTCCCCGCTCATTTCTATCCTTCTCCTAGATAGATCTTGCGTGATCGTAGGATTTTTTTGAAATACTATGTTTCCATTAGTGGTATCATAGCCAGGTCTATGCGTAGATGTTATATGCACGAGTAGAACACAAAGAGTTGTGGGCGATAATAGTCATACTGCTTACCAGCATGCCATACTTTGATTCAGCGGTATTGTTGGATGAAGCGCCCCAGATCGACATTACATGACCGCGTTCATGAGACTGGTTCTACCACCATGCTTTGCACACAGTTGGCTAGTGGGTGTCTGTTTCTCCAACTTTAGTTAAATCGAGTGTGACTACGCCCGGTCCTTGTTGAAGGTTAAAACAACACACTTGACGAAAAACGTTGTGGTTTTTGATGCGTAGGTAAGAACGGTTCTTGCTAAGCCTGTAGCAGCCACGTAAAACTTGCAACAACAAAGTAGAGGACGTCTAACTTGTTTTTGCAGGGCTTGCTGTGATGTGATATGGTCAAGACGTGATGATATATAAATTGTTGTATGAGATGATCATGTTTTGTAACAGTTATCGGCAACTGGCAGGAGCCATATGGTTGTCGCTTTATTGTATGAAATGCATTCGCCATGTAATTGCTTTACTTTATCACTAAGCGCTAGCGATAGTCATGGAAGCAATAGTTGGCGAGACGACAACGATGCATCGATGGAGATCAAGGTGTAAAGTCGGTGACGATGGTGATCATGACGGTGCTTTGGATATGGAGATCAAAGGCACAAGATGATGATGGCCATATCATATCACTTATATTGATTGCATGTGATGTTTATCCTTTATGAAACTTATTTTGCTTAGTACGGCGGTAGCATTATAAGATGATCTCTCACTAAATTTCAAGGTATAAGTGTTCTCCCTGAGTATGCACCGTTGCTACAGTTTGTCATGCCGAGACACTACACGATGATCGGGTGTGATAAGCTCTACGTTCACATACAACGTGTGCAAGCCAGCTTTGCACACGCAAAATACTCAGGTTAAACTTGACGAGCGTAGCCTATGCAGATATGGCCTCGGAACACTGAGACCGAAAGGTTGAGCGTGAATCATATAGTAGATATGATCAACATAGTGATGTTCACCATTGGAAACTACTCCATCTCACGTGATGATCGAACATGGTTTAGTTGATATGGATCACGTGATCACTTAGATGATTAGAGGGATGTCTATCTAAGTGGGAGTTCTTAAGTAATATGATTAATTGAACTTTAATTTATCATGAACTTAGTACCTGATAGTATTTTGCATGTCTACGTTGTTGTAGATAAATGGCCCGTGCTACTGTTTCATTGAATTTTAATGCGTTCCTAGAGAAAGCTAAGTTGAAAGATGATGGTACCAACTACACGGACTGGGTCCGTAACTTGAGGATTATCCTCATTGCTGCACGGAAGAATTACGTCGTGGAAGCACCGCTAGGTGCCAAACCCGCTGCAGGAGCAATACCAGATGTTATGAACGTCTGGCAAAGCAAAGCTGATGACTACTCGATAGTTCAGTGTGCCATGCTTTACGGCTTAGAACCGGGACTTCAACGACGTTTTGAACGTCATGGAGCATATGAGATGTTCCAGGAGTTGAAGTTAATATTTCAATCAAATGCCCGGATTGAGAGATATGAAGTCTCCAATAAGTTCTACAGCTGCAAAATGGAGGAGAATAGTTCTGTCAGTGAGCATATACTCAGAATGTGTGGGTACCATAATCACTTGACTCAGCTGAGAGTTAATCTTCCAGTTGATAGTGTCATTGACCGAGTTCTTCAATCACTGCCACCAAGCTACAAAGGCTTCGTGATGTACTATAACATGCAAGGGATGGAAGACAATTCCCGAGCTCTTCGCAATGCTAAAGGTCGCGGAGGTAGAAATCAAGAAGGAGCATCAAGTGTTGATGGTCAACAAGACCACTAGTTTCAAGAAGAAGGGCAAAGGGAAGAAGGGGAACTTCAAGAAGAACGGCAAGCAAGTTGCTGCTCAAGTGAAGAAGCCCAAGTCTGGACCTAAGCCTGAGACTGAGTGCTTCTACTGCAAAGGGACTGGTCACTGGAAGCAGAACCGCCCCAAGTATTTGGCAGATAAGAAGGATGGCAAAGTGAAAGGTATATTTGATATACATGTTATTGATGTGTACCTTACTAATGCTCGTAGTAGCGCCTGGGTATTTGATACTGGTTCTGTTGCTCATATTTGCAACTCGAAACAGGGGCTACGGATTAAGCAAAGATTGGCTAAGGACGAGGTGACGATGTGCGTGGGAAATGGTTCCAAAGTCGATGTGATCGCCGTCGGCATGCTACCTCTACCTTCGGGATTAGTTTTAGACCTGAATAATTGTTATTTGGTGCCAGCGTTAAGCATGAACATTATATCTGGATCTTGTTTGATGCGAGACGGTTATTCATTTAAATCAGAGAATAATGGTTGTTCTATTTATATGAGTAATATCTTTTATGGTCATGCACCCTTGATGAGTGGTCTATTTTTATTGAATCTCGATAGTAGTGATACACATATTCATAGTATTGAAGCCAAAAGATATAAGTTTAATAATGATAGTGCAACTTATTTGTGGCACTGTCGTTTAGGTCATATTGGTGTAAAGCGCATGAAGAAACTCCATGCCGATGGGCTTTTGGAATCACTTGATTATGAATCACTTGATGCTTGCGAACCATGCCTCATGGGCAAGATGACTAAGACTCCGTTCTCCAGAACAATGGAGCGAGCAACAGAATTGTTGGAAATAATACATACTGATGTATGCGGTCCGATGAGTGTTGATGCTCGCGGCGGGTATCGTTATTTTCTAACCTTCATAGATGATTTGAGTACATATGGGTATATCTACTTGATGAAACATAAGTCTGAAACATTTGAAAAGTTCAAAGAATTTCAGAGTGAAGTGTAAAATCATCATAAAAAGAAAATATAGTTTCTACGATCTGATCATGGAGGAGAATATTTGAGTTACGAGTTTGGTCTTCATTTGAAACAATGCGGAATAATTTCACAACTCACGCCAGCCGGAACACCACAGCGTAATGGTGTGTCCGGACGTCGTAATCGTACTTTATTAGATATGGTGCGATGTATGCTGTCTCTTACTGATTTACCGCTATCGTTTTGGGGTTATGCTTTAGAGACGGCTGCATTCACGTTAAATAGGGCACCATCTAAATCCGTTGAGACGACGCCATATGAACTGTGGTTTGGCAAGAAATCCAAGTTGTCGTTTCTTAAAGTTTGGGGCTGCGATGCTGATAACCCACAAGTATAGGGGATCGCAACAGTTTTCGAGGGTAGAGTATTCAACCCAAATTTATTGATTCGACACAAGGGGAGCCAAAGAATATTCTCAAGTATTAGCAGTTGAGTTGTCAATTCAACCACACCTGAAAGACTTAATATCTGCAGCAAAGTATTTAGTAGCAAAGTAGTATGGAAGTAACGGTAACAGTGGCAAAAGTAACAGTAGCAGTTTTTGTAGTAATCGTAACAGTGGCAACGGAAAAGTAACTAAGCAAAGATCAATATGTGAAAAGCTCGTAGGTAATGGATCAATGATGGATAATTATGTCAGATGTGATTCCTCATGCAATAGTTATAACATAGGGTGACACAGAACTAGCTCCAGTTCATCAATGTAATGTAGGCATGTATTTCGAATATAGTCATACGTGCTTATGGAAAAGAACTTGCATGACATCTTTTGTCCTACCCTCCCGTGGCAACGGGGTCCTATTGGAAACTAAGGGATATTAAGGCCTCCTTTTAATAGAGTACCGGACCAAAGCATTAACACTTAGTGAATAAATGAACTCCTCAAACTACGGTCATCACCGGGAGTGGTCCCGATTATTGTCACTTCGGGTTGCTGGATCATAACACATAGTAGGTGACTATTGACTTGCAAGATAGGATCAAGAACTCACATATATTCATGAAAACATAATAGGTTCAGATCTGAAATCATGGCACTCGGGCCCTAGTGACAAGCATTAAGCATAGCAAAGTCATAGCAACATCAATCTTAGAACATAATGGATACTAGGGATCAAACCCTAACAAAACTAACTCGATTACATGGTAAATCTCATCCAACCCATCACCGTCCAGCAAGCCTACGATGATATTACTCACACACGGCGGTGAACATCATGAAATTGGCGATGGAGGATGGTTGATGATGATGACGGCAACGGATTCCCCTCTCCGGATCCCCTAACAGACTCCAGATCAGCCCTCCCGAGGAAGATTAGGGCTTGGCGGCGGCTCCATATTGTAAAACGCGATGAATCCTTCTCTCTGATTTTTTTCTCCCCAAACATGAATATATGGAGTTGGGGTTGAGGTCGGTGGAGTCCCAGGGGGGCCACGAGGCAGGGGGCGCGCCCTGCACCCTCGTGGATAGGGTGTGGGCCCCCTGATGCTGATTCTTTCGTCAGTATTTTTTATTAATTAAAAAACGTGTCTCCGTGGATTTTCAGGTCATTCCGAGAACTTCTATTTCTGCACAAAAAAAACACCATGGCAGTTCTACTGAAAACAACGTCAATCCGGGTTAGTTCCTTTCAAATCATGCAAGTTAGAGTCCAAAACAAGGGCAAAAGTGTTTGGAAAAGTAGATACGTTGGAGACGTATCAACTCCCCAAGCTTAAACCTTTGCTTGTCCTCAAGCAATTCAGTTGACAAACTGAAAGTCATAAAGAAAAACTTTTACAAACTCTATTTTATCTTGTTGTTGCAAATATGTAAAGCCAGCATTCAAGTTTTCAACAATGATTATGAACTAACCATATTCACAATAACATTTAGGTCTCATGTTTACTCATATCAATGGCATAATCAACTAGCGAGCAATAATAATAAATCTTGGATGACAACACTTTCTCAAAACAATCATAACATGATATAACAAGATGGTATCTCGCCAGCCCTTTCTAAGACCGCAAAACATAAATGCAGAGCATCCCTGAAGATCAAGGATTGACTAGACATTGTAATTCATGGTAAAAGAGATCCAGTCACAGTCATACTCAATGTAGATTAATAGCAATGCATGCAAATGACAATGGTGCTCTCCAACTGGTGCTTTTTAATAAGAGGATGATGACTCAACATAAAAGTAAATAGATAGGCCCTTCGCAGAGGGAAGCGGGGATTTGCAGAGGTGCTAGAGCTCGAGTTTTGAAACAAAGATAAATAATATTTTAAGTGGCATACTTTCATTGTCAACATAACAACCAAGAGATCTCGATATCTTCCATGCTACACACATTATAGGCGGTTCCCAAACAGAATGGTAAAGTTTATACTCCCGTACCACCAACAAACATCAATCCATGGCTTGTCTGAAACAACGGGTGCCTCCAACTAACAACAATCCCGGAGGACTTTTGTTTGCAATTATTTTGATTTGAGCATGGGACTAGGCATCCCGGTTACAGGCCATTTTCTCATGAATGATGAGCGGAGTCCACTCATCGTGAGAATAACCCACCTAGCATGGAAGATATAGACATCCCTGGTTGATACATGAGCTATTCGAGCATACAAAACAGAATTTCATTTGAAGGTTTAGAGTTTGGCACATACAGATTTACTTGGAACGGCAGGTAAATACCGCATATAGGAAGGTATGGTGGACTCATATGGAATAACTTTGGGGTTTATGGAAGTGGATGCACAAGCAGTATTCCCGTTTAGTACAAGTGAAGGCTAGAAAAAGACTAGGAAGCGACCAACTAGAGAGCGACAACAGTCATGAACATGCATTAAGATTAATCAACAATGAGTGCAAGCATGAGTGGGATATAAATCACCATGAACATAAATATCGTGGAGGCTATGTTGATTTTGTTTCAACTACATGCGTGAACATGTGCCAAGTCAAGCCACTAAAATCGTTCAAAGGAGGATACCACCCTATCATACCACATCACAACCATTTTATAGCATGTTGGCACGAAAGGTAAACCATTATAAACTCCTAGCTAATTAAGCATGGCATAAGCAACTATAATCTCTAATTGTCATTGCAAACATGTTTCATTCATAATAGGTTGAATCAGGAACGATGAACTAATCATATTTACAAAAACAAGATAGGTCGAGTTCATACCAGCTTCTCTCATCTCGATTAGTCCATCATATATCGTCATTATTGCCTTTCACTCGCACGACCGAACGGTATGGATAATAATAATAGTGCACGTGGATTGGACTAAGCTGGAATCTGCAAGCATTTAATACAAGGGAGAAGACAAGGTAATATGGGCTCTTGGTTAAATCAACAATAATGCATATGAGAGCCATTCAACATTTTCATCATGGTCTTCTCCTCTCGACCCCCAAAGAAAAGAAAAGAAATAAAACTATTTACACGGGAAAGCTCCCAACAAGCAAAAGAAGAACGAGAAATCTTTTTGGGTTTTCTTTTTAGTTACTACTACTACTACAGGCACGGAAAGTAAACTAGCTAAAAGCTATAACTAATTTTTTTTGTTTTTCTTAAGGTTTTTCAAACAAACAAGAAGAAGGCCTAGAAAAGAAAATAGACTAGCATGGATAGTACAATGAAAAAGTATGAGCACCGACAACTGTCATGAGTGTGTGAACATGAATGTAATGTCGGTGAGAAATACGTACTCCCCCAAGCTTAGGCTTTTGGCCTAAGTTGGTCTATGGCCACTGTTGGCCTGGCGGATATCCAAAGTTGTAGCTGGGGTCGTACTAAGATGCAGCAGCTACTGCCTCAAGAGCTGCAGCTTGGAGGCGAGCTGCCTCCATCATCCTCTCATGCTCGTTCGCCTCCTCCATGGTTATAACATATCTCTTTTTTGCCTGAAAGTTAAAGAAAGTAGGAGCAGGGAGGGCAACATGGACACTGCGCCTTCTGTCAAAGATTAGTCGGTACTAGAGGAATTGTTCATTCCTCTCAAGAAACTGATGGCGAACCATAGCCCTATAATTTAAATAAGCAGGAGGCAACTTCATATCATTTTCATGTATGGGTACACCAAGATAATTAGCTACACGAGTTGCATAAATTCCACCAAACAAATCTCCACTTGTACCGTTAAGATGCAAACTTCATGCAATAATGGCTCCCAAGTTATATTGTTTATCACCTAATACCGCACTCTTGAGGACACAAAGATCTGGAACGCACATGTGACAAGCCTCATCTTTACCGTTAATGCATCTACCTATAAAGAGAGAAAAATAATGCATGGAACAGAAATGAATGCTCCCTATGGTAGCTTGTGTGATTTCTCTAGATTCCCCCACGGTGATACTAGCAAGAAAGTCCTTATATTCAGATTTGCGAGGTTCACTAACATAGCCCCACTGCGGGAGTTTACAAGTAGTATTAAAATCTTCTAAGTCCATGGTATATGATTTATCATAAAGATCAAATAAAACAGTGTGAGAATTACGCGAGGATGTAAATTTAAACCTTCTCACAAAGGAATCAGTTAGGTAGTAGTATTGTAAGCACTTATCTGACATGAAGTCCTCAAGATCAGCATTACGCACATACGCGTCAAATTCATCCTTAATACCTGCTTGGACCATAAACTCCTCTGACGGCCATTCACAAGGACGCACTTGAGCTTCCCTCGGTGGTTCATCATCCGGCTCACGTATCGCGAGCCTTGGTCCTTGCTTCCTTGAGGAACCACCTTGGTACATTTTCCTAAACACTTTTCCTTCTCTGAATTTTTTTTGAAAAATTTAGTGACTCAAAATAAAAGTGAACCAAACTCAACAAGATTGATAGCAACTACCATTGGAGGAGTCACATACCGAAGAACAATCTCCCCAAACAGTTTTGTGAATGGAGCTTTGAGCAAAGAGATCGAAAATGGCAGCAAGATGAGCTAGAACACAGGTTTGAGCTATGGGAGGATTTTTTCTGGAGGAAGACGAAGTGAGTGGGTGCTGGAATAAGTGGAGGGGTCCACGAGGCAGGGGGCGCGCCCCAGGGGGGTGGGCGCGCCCTGGACCGTCGTGGCCAGATGGTGGGCCCCCCTAGTGTGTTCTCAGTGCCTGATATTCTTAAATATTCTACAAAAATTATATTTCATTTTTAGGACATTTGGAGAACTTTTATTTTCAGGGTATTTTTTATTGCAAGGATAATTCAGAAAACAGACAGAAAATACTATTTTTGCTTTATTTAATCTAAATAACAAAAATTAAAAGGAGGGTATAGAGAGTTGTGCTTTCTAACTTCATCCATTTCATGCTCATCAAAAGGAATCCACTAACAAGGTTGATCAAGTATTGTTAACAAACTCTTTCCGAATCGCATGAAACCCGAGAATTTTCGAATAACACTAGGTTACCTCAACAGGGATATGTATGTCCCCAACAATAAGAATATCATATTTCTTCTTGACAGTAGGAAGAGGGCATTCAAAACCTCCAATAGTAATCATTGAAATTTTTCCAATAGAATTGATACTATGGACTTGAGATTGTTTCCTCGGAAAGTGTACCGTATGCTCATTAGCATTCACATGAAAAGTGACATTGCCTTCGTTGCAATCAATAACAGCCCCTGCAGTATTCAAAAAGGGTCTACCAAGGATAATAGACATACTATCATCCTCGGGAATATCAAGAATAACAAAATCCGTTAAAATAGTAACGTTCGCAACCAGAACAGGCACGTCCTCACAAATACCGACAGGTATGGCAGTTGATTTATCGGCCATTTGCAAAGATATTTCAGTAGGTGTCAACTTATTCAAATCAAGTCTACGATATAAAGAGAGAGGCATAACACTAACACCGGCTCCAAGATCACATAAAGCATTTTTAACATAGTTTCTTTTAATGGAGCATGGTATAGTTGGTACTCCTGGATCTCCTAGTTTCTTAGGTATTCCACCTTTAAAAGTATAATTGGCGAGCATGGTGGAAATTTCAGCTTCCGGTATCTTTCTTTTATTTGTAACAATATCTTTCATATACTTAGCATAAGTATTCATTTTAAGCATATCGGTCAAACGCATACGCAAGAAGATAGGTCTAATCATTTCAGCAAAGCGCTCAGAATCCTCATCATCCTTTTTCTTGGATGGTTTAGGAGGAAAAGGCATGGGTTTCTGAACCCATGGTTCTCTTTCTTTACCGTGCTTCCTAGCAACGAAGTCTCTCTTATCATAACGTTGATTCTTTGATTGTGGGTTATCAAGATCAACAACAGGTTCAATCTCTACATCATTGTTATTGCTAGGTTGAGAATCAATGTGAACATCATCATTAAAATTATCACTAGGTTCATGTTCATTACCAGATTGTGTTTCAGCATCAGAAATAGAAATATCATTGGGATTCTCAGGTGTGTCAACAACAGGTTCACTAGAAGCATGCAAAATCCTATCATTTTTCTTTTTCTTCTTCTTAGAAGGAGTAGGTGTATCAACATTAGTTCTCTGAGAATCTTGCTCAACTCTCTTAAGGTGGCCCTCAGGATACAAAGGTTCCTGAGTCATTCTACCCCCTCTAGTAACAACTCTAACAACATTATCATTTTTCTTATTATTTAATTCATTGAGCAAATCATCTTGTGCTTTAAGCACTTGTTCTACTTGAGTGGTAACCATAGAAGCATGTTTACTAATAAGTTTAAGGTCACCATTAACTCTAGTCATATAATCACTCAAGCGTTCAATCATATAAGCATTACGTTTCAATTGTCTACCAACATAGGCATTAAAATTTTCTTGTTTAACAATAAAATTATCGAACTCATCCAAGCATTGGCTAGCAGACTTATTACGAGGAATATCACCTTCATCAAATCTATAGAGAGAATTTACCTTTACTACCTGTGTCGGGTTATCAAGACCATGTATTTCCTCAATAGGTGGTAAATTCTTAACATCTTCAGCTTTAATACCCTTTTCTTTCATAGATTTCTTTGCCTCTTGCATATCTTCAGGACTGAGAAATAGAATACCCCTTTTCTTCGGAGTTGGCTTAGGAGTTGGTTCAGGAAGTGTCCAATCATTATCATTACTCAATATATTATTCAATAGCAATTCAGCTTGCTCAACAGTTCTTTCCCTAAAAACACAACCAGCACAACTATCCAGGTGGTCTCTGGAAGCATCGGTTAGTCCATTATAAAAGATATCAAGTATTTCATTTTTCTTGAGAGGATGATCAGGCAAAGCATTAAGTAATCGGAGAAGCCTCCCCCAAGCTTGTGGGAGACTCTCTTCTTCAATTTGCACAAAATTATATATTTCCCTTAAGGCAGCTTGTTTCTTATGAGCGGGGAAATATTTAGCAGAGAAGTACTAAATCATATCCTGGGGACTATGCACACAACCAGGAGCAAGAGAATTAAACCATGTTTTATCATCACCCTTTAATGAGAACGGAAATAAGTTAAGGATATAGTAGTAACGAATTTTTTCCTCATGAATGAATAGGGTGGCTATATCATTCAATTTAGTAAGATGTGCCACAACAGTTTCAGATTCATAGCCATAAAAAGGACCAGATTCAACCAAAGTAATTAACTCAGGATCGACAGAGAAATCATAATCCTTATCAGAAATACAGATAGGTGAAGTGGCAAAAGCAGGGTCATATTTCATTCTAGCATTCAAAGACTTTTCTTTCAGCTTAGCTAACAGTTTCTTAAGATCATATCTATCTTTGCAAGCAAAAAGGTCTCTAGCAGTTTCTTCATCCATAACATAACCATTAGGCACATCAGGCAATTCATATCTAGGGGGAGAATCTTCATCATCACTTTCATCAATATTATCTGTTTCAATAATTTCATTCTCTCTAACCCTAGCAAGTTGTTTATCAAGAAATTCACCTAGTGGCACAGTATTATCAAGCATAGAAGTAGTTTCATCATAAGCATCATGCATGGCAGAAGTGGCATCATCGATAACACGCGACATATCAGAATCAATAGCAGGTGTAGGTGTCGCAAATTTACTCATAACGGAAGGTGAATCAAGTGCAGAGCTAGATGGCAGTTCCTTACCTCCCCTCGTAGTTGAGGGATAAATCTTGCTTCTTTCATCTTTCAAGATCCTCATAGTGATCAACCGATATAAATCCCAAGTGACTCAAAGAATAGAGCTATGCTCCCCGGCAACGGCGCCAGAAAATAGTCTTGATAACCCACAAGTATAGTGGATCGCAATAGTTTTCGAGGGTAGAGTATTCAACCCAAATTTATTGATTCGACACAAGGGGAGCCAAAGAATATTCTCAAGTATTAGCAATTGAGTTTTCAATTCAACCACACCTGAAAGACTTAATATCTGCAGCAAAGTATTTAGTAGCAAAGTAGTATGGAAGTAACGGTAACAGTGGCAAAAGTAACAGTAGCAATTTTTGTAGTAATCGTAACAGTGGCAACGGAAAAGTAACTAAGCAAAGATCAATATGTAAAAAGCTCGTAGGCAATGGATCAATGATGGATAATTATGTCGGATGCGATTCCTCATGCAACAGTTATAACATAGGGTGACACAGAACTAGCTCCAGTTCATCAATGTAATGTAGGCATGTATTTCGAATATAGTCATACGTGCTTATGGAAAAGAACTTGCATGACATCTTTTGTCCTACCCTCCCGTGGCAGCGGGGTCCTATTGGAAACTAAGGGATATTAAGGCCTCCTTTTAATAGAGTACCGGACCAAAGCATTAACACTTAGTGAATACATGAACTCCTCAAACTACGGTCATCACCGGGAGTGGTCCCGTTTATTGTCACTTCGGGGTTGCCGGATCATAACACATAGTATGTGACTATTGACTTGCAAGATAGGATCAAGAACTCACATATATTCATGAAAACATAATAGGTTCATATCTGAAATCATGGCACTCAGGCCCTAGTGACAAGCATTAAGCATAGCAAGGTCATATCAACATCAATCTTAGAACATAATGGATACTAGGGATCAAACCCTAACAAAACTAACTCGATTACATGGTAAATCTCATCCAACCCATCACCGTCCAGCAAGCCTACGATGAGAATACTCACACACGATGGTGAGGATCATGAAATTGGTGATGGAGGATGGTTGATGATGACGACGGCGACGGATGCCCCTCTCCGGAGCCCCTAACGGACTCCAGATCAGCCCTCCCGAGGAAGATTAGGGCTTGGCGGTGGCTCCGTATTGTAAAACGCGATGGATCCTTCTCTCTGATTTTTTTCTCCCCGAACGTGAATAGATAGAGTTGGAGTTGACGTCGGTGGAGCCTCAGGGGGCCCATGAGGCAGGGGGCGCCTCCCGCGGGGTGGGCGCGCCCTCCACCCTCGTGGATAGGGTTTGGGCCCCTTGGTGTTGATTCTTTTGCCAGTATTTTTTATTAATTCCAAAACGTGTCTCCGTGGATTTTCAGGTCATTCTGAGAACTTCTATTTCTGCACAAAAATAACACCATGACAGTTCTGCTGAAAACAACGCCAGTCCGGGTTAGTTCCTTTCAAATCATGCAAGTTAGAGTCCAAAACAAGGGCAAAGGTGTTTGGAAAAGTAGATACGTTGCAGACGTATCAGATGCTTATGTGAAAAAGCTTCAACCTGATAAGCTCGAACCCAAATCGGAGAAATGTGTCTTCGTAGGATACCCAAAGGAAACTGTTGGGTACACCTTCTATCACAGATCCGAAGGCAAGATATTTGTTGCTAAGAATGTATCCTTTCTAGAGAAGGAGTTTCTCTCGAAAGAAGTGAGTGGGAGGAAAGTAGAACTTGATGAGGTAATTGTACCTGCTCCCTTATTGGAAAGTAGTTCATCACAGAAATCAGTTCCTGTGATTCCTACACCAATTAGTGAGGAAGCTAATGATGATGATCATGAAACTTCTGATCAAGTTACTACCCAACCTTGTAGGTCAACCAGAGTAAGATCCGCACCAGAGTGGTATGGTAATCCTGTTCTGGAAGTCATGTTACTTGACCATGACGAACCTACGAACTATGAGGAAGCGATGATGAGCCCAGATTCCGCGTAATGGCTTGAGGCCATGAAATCTGAGATGGGATCCATGTATGAGAACAAAGTATGGACTTTGGTTGACTTGCCCGATGATCGGCAAGCCATAGAGAATAAATGGATCTTTAAGAAGAAGACTGACGCTGACGGTAATGTTACTGTCTACAAAGCTCGACTTGTTGCGAAAGGTTTTCGACAAGTTCAAGGAGTTGACTACGATGAGACTTTCTCACCTGTAGCGAGGCTTAAGTCCGTCCGAATCATGTTAGCAATTG